>NW_027532172.1:5536805-5653283 GCF_008692635.1 Crocuta crocuta | reverse complement strand
CCCCAACACGCTCATCAACCCGCCTGCCCTACCCACAGCCTGCCGCTACGGTTCTGGATCAATATAATAAAAAACCCGCAGTTTGTGTTCGACGTGCAGACATCTGATAACATGGATGCAGTGCTCTTGGTCATTGCTCAGACTTTCATGGATGCCTGCACCCTGGCCGACCACAAGCTGGGCCGGGTGAGTGGGTCAGGGTGGACACGGAGGGCACAAGTGGGGGAGGGTAGTATGGGCCGGGGGTGGACAATGTCTTGTGTGTGCCGATTCCAGGTTTGGCTGAGAATGTCAGGGAGGAGGGCTGGGGAGGCCTCCGACTCCAGCCTCAGGCCGGGCTTTGTCCCTGAGCTCCCTGGGAGGTGATAGTGACAACCCCTCAGGAACCAAATCCACCTCCACCAGGCAGCCTGGAGCTGTGCTGTGATTGTAGGATCCGCATGTCCACCTGGAAACCACCTGGTGGCCCCACCATCACCTCGGGCTCACCTCCCCCAGGTCTGGGCTCACCATAGCCAGAGGCCCAAGAATCAGAAGTGACTCTGCTTCTTCTTTATCCCCCACACGCAGGGGCAGAGGAGGTATCTGCCAGCTAGTGCAGGGCAGACAGGAGAATCCAAGTAATGAGCACCAGGCGTGGGGTGAGGTGCTGGCGAGGGGAGCTGGGAAGCAGAGAGGAGAGGCCAGGGCTGTTGTGGGGTGTTGTCATAGTAGTAAGAGCCAGGGGAGTCTCATGACAGATAAGCAGCCTGCAACGGCACAGGCCTGTGGCTCTACAGGCCTCTGAAGGGAGCCGTTACCTCTCAAGGGATCTAATTTCTACTCTGTAGTGCTGTCTTTTGAGAGCTATTTCTGTTCTGTGTGTTCTCATCACTGTGCCTATAATGAACCAAAAACCATAGGGCCACCTCACGAGGACCAGGGGACTACCTTGGGTGGATGCTGTGTGGTGGCTGGGGTTTTGCCCAACCTTCACCTGGCCTCCCCTTCCCAGCAAAACTGCAAATGCTTGCTGGGTAGCTCAAGAAGAGTCCAAACCAGGAATGCCTAGGGTCCCCCCACAGAGCGTTGCTGAGAAGGCATGCATTCTGACTCATGACTCAGCCCCGGGGATGCATCGCTGTCCCTGGGGGTTGGGGGCGAGGGTGTGCCTCACCCTCCCGGCAGCTTCAGGATGAGGTAGCAGGTGCTGCCCAGGGCTCACTGCTGCAGAGCTGGGATTGGAACCCACTTCAGTGGTGGAGGATGTGTCTGGGTGTGTTGCAGTGTGGGTTCTGGCCTGAGAGACCTGCTGCAGGTGCCAGCTGGGCCACTTGGAGTGAGGTGGTGTGGGGCAAGTTACTTTATTTCCTGGGTCAGTTTCCTGATTATTATTATTTATTTATTTTCTTTTTAAAGTTTATTTCTTTTGAGAGAGAGAGAGAGAGAAAGAGAGCAAGCATGTGCAAGCAGGGGAGGGGCAGAGTGAGAGGGGAGAGAGAATCCCCAGCTGGCTCTGCACCATCAGCACAGAGCCTGATGTGAGGCTCGAATTCAAAAGCCATGAGATCATGGCCTGAGCCAAAGTTAGACACTTTACCAACTGAGCCCCCAGGTGCCAGTTTCCTGATTTTTTAATTTTAATTTTAATTTTTTTTTAATTTTAATTTATTTTTTAATGTGTTTTATTTATTTCTGAGAGAGAGAGAGAGAGAGAGAGAGAGCAAGTGAGCGAGCATGAGTAGGGAAGGGTCAGAGAGAGAGGGAGACATGGAATCTGAAACAGGCCCCAGGCTCCAAGCTGGCTGTCAGCACAGAGCCTGACGTGGGGCTTGAACCCATGTACTGTGAGATCATGACCTCAGCTGGAGTCACATGCTTAACCGACTGAGCCACCCAGGTGCCCCTCCTGATTCTTTTTTTTTTTTTTTTAATGATTACGTGAGGAACAAGCAGTGTGTAGAGAAGCAGCATTAGGGCTCCTATGGCGCTGCGCCCTCCCACCTTGGGTGCTGGTTCCTTGCTGGGTCTAGGCAGAGGCATGTGCAGCTGAGAAATGGCCTTGGGGTAATTGAGGGAGAAGCTTGAGGTGACAGAAGTGGAGATTGGACATCGGTGGAGGGGAGAGGGCAGAAGAGGTCCTTGCAGAAGGAAATGGGCCAGGGGCACCAACCATCCCAGTTGCCTGGGACTGAGGGGTTGCTGGGATATTGAAAACGGAAGCGGTGCTGGGAAAATTGGGACAGTTGGTCACTCTAAGGGGCCTCTCCTCTTTTCTCTCCTGCTGGCGCCCAGGACTCCCCCATCAACAAACTTCTGTATGCTCGAGATATTCCCCGTTACAAACGGATGGTGGAAAGGTATGAGCGTGAGGAGAGGGTCTGGAAGGGGGATGAGTGGACAGATTGATGGATGTTTATGGCTGCAGCCATGGGATGGGCCCTGATGGAGGGAGGAATGGTTTGTTTACCCAGCAGCTGGCTATGGTCTCTGGCAGGTACTATGCAGACATCAGGCAGACCGTCCCCGCCAGTGACCAAGAGATGAACTCCATCCTGGCTGAGCTGTCTCGGGTATGGCCCTCCCTCTTCTTCTTGGGTTGAGCACAGGCCTCCTGACATGAGGACCCTGCTCTTTTGCAAGGAAACCCTTGGGGCCTCAGCAATCCTGTGAGCTGGTTGGGGGCAGGACACATACATCCCCATAAATGCAGAATGTCCCAGTGGCCACTATAGAAGACCAGGGCTCCCAACCTCTCACTGCAGAGCAGCAGGGGCTTATCTTGGCGGCTGCCACCTACCTGACGCTGCCAGCTGCTTGGGTGCCTGCAGCCGGTGTTTAGGTCTGGGGACGATGTATCCAGAGCAGCGAGATGGCCGTGATTCAGCCCCAGGACAGTCCAGGTCAGCCTGCCCGTGTCTTCATACAGCATTGCGTCCCTTGGTGTCGACATGCCCCCACCTACTTTTAAAACAGTCCCCAAACATAAACTTCAGGGAACTTAGTGTTTCTGAAACAGTGATGGAAAACCGCAAGCACACAGAACGCACGACAACGGCAGCTACGATTTGGCGGGTGGTGCTTTGTCCGCTCACCCGACACCCATAGGAGCTCCGCAGGTTGGGCACTATCAGCCCTGTTGTCCTGACAAGGAGGTGCGGGCTCAGAGATGGCCCCGTGGAGAGGCCCCATGTGACCTCCCAGAAAATGTGATGGAGATCAGAGCAGACCTAGCTGGGTCATAGCCTGTAAGCAGCTGCTGTCCCATGGGGCTCAGCAACCATCTGGGGTCCCAGGTGGTGCTTTGAGGGGAGAGAAGCTGGGCCCTGCTCCCGCTCAGACCCAGGAGCCCTGGTCTCTAGGCGGGGCTTCTTGCCACGGGGCCTGTCCCTTCTGCCACCAGGGGTCCTGTGGTTGGTGACACCACTCATCCCTCTCACTTCTCCCTAGAACTACTCTGGGGACCTTGGGGCGCGAGTGGCCCTGCATGAACTCTACAAGTACATCAACAAGTACTACGACCAGGTGGGCAGAACCCTGGGCCCTGATGGAGGGAGGGAGGGACTGTGACTAGTGGTCTCCCCCAGGTGCAGAGCAGGGGTGGGGCTGGGTCCTGGTATCTCCTCTGCTTTCCCCTGCCCTTGTCCTCTCCCCTGGGGCTCCTCCGAAGCAGCTGGGATGTCAGGGGATCTGCCAGGGCCTGGAGGTGGCGTGGGGGATGGGCTGGGAGGGACACACAGCTGCCACCTCTGCCCCCACATTGCCCTGGCCCCCATCCCTCCCTGAGTCCTCACAGTGGCAGCATGCTGTGCATGGCCAGAGAGGAAGGTCCTGCCAGGGGTGGGTGAGGCCACAGCAGAGCCAGCGAGGGGGCTGTCTGGGGAACTTGGACTGGGCCTCAAGATCACAGCACATGCGAGTCAGCCTGCTAAATGTCTGCCAGAATTGTCCCCTCGAATGTTTGTGTGGCACCAGTGACGTGGCTATTGCTGTTCAGAGATGAGCCTGCCTCGTGGCCAGCCTGGAGGATAGTCATCTAATGTGAATTCCAGGCACCCCAAGCTTGCTCAGGCAGCAGCTCCTGCACGGGGGAGGCGGGGGTGGGGTGGGGTACATCATGTGCCCTTGGGGAGATGGCGCAGGCCTCGCTGACTGGTGGGCACCACTCCCCCCGTGGCAGCCCCCATCTGTGCTTACGCAGTTGTTGGTGTTGGCTCAGAATCTGTCTTGCCATCAGTGAGCCCTGTGAGGGCAGGGTCACACGTGTCCCATCATCGTGGGGCCCCTGCTCCGTGCCCAGCACCTGGAGTGGGAATACAGGAAATGCTTGCTGCCTGGTGGGCGGGGGGGAGCCAGAGGGCTGGAACAAGGGTTTGTGGGGGAAAAGGCTAGCATAGTGGGTGTGGCTGGGCTCCACTCAAAATGATTTTTACTGGTGGAGGTGGATGCTCATTACTGTGAGTGCTAAGTACTGAGTAAAGTACTCCATTCTCCACCTCTCTAATCCTTAAAACCCCACGCTGACTTCACCAGCAAGGCCCGAGGAAGTGAGAGGGCTAGCTGCGGCCCCCAGTTGTGCTGCAGTGTTTGAGGAGGCCTGTTGAGGGCCATGGGGGATGCGGTGGCTGGCAGGCCCCGCTGACTGGTGGCTCTGTTGCAGATCATCACTGCCCTGGAGGAGGACGGCACGGCTCAGAAGATGCAGCTGGGCTACCGGCTCCAGCAGATTGCAGCCGCTGTGGAGAACAAGGTCACGGACCTGTAGAGAACTGGCCAGCCCTGGCCTGCTATTGCCTCAGCCCTGCCTGGGCAGCCCTGGAACTGTGAGGGAGAAGCCGCCTTCTTAGATGCCTGTAGTACCTGATGAGTGGAGTTAGTGGAAGGCGGCCCCCGGGCTCCTGGGGCCTCTGGCCTGGGCCCTGCTGGACCTGCCTCTCAGGCCTGGGGCCGTGAGGCCAATGGGGTGGTGCCCAGCCTGCTCCCCGAGCCCGGTGACCCTGTGGGCTCTTTCCTGAGTGATGTCAGTCTGTGGGGAGTCAGGGACTCAGGGCTTCCAGAGAGTGGCTAGAAGGGCCTCCAGCCTCTGGAGAAACTGTACTGTTCCTGAACACTGGCCTTTATCCCAACGGGATTCCGAGGGGAAGGAGGAGAGCCCCACTTCCCGTCCTTTCCTCCTCCATCATCCCTGACCTCAGTTTAGCTGCCTCCAGCCTTGTTGCTGCTGCCACGTTCCTAGGTCCGAGAGACAGATGCCTCTCCTAGGCCACTGCAAACTGACCCCTTGGCAGGGCTGGCTGCCTTAGGGCCACCCTGCCTCAGAGTCAGCCAGTGGTGAGGGGCACTTGCTGCAGGGACCTGGGGGAGACCGGTGGCCCCACTGACCCAGCTCTTAATTAAAGGATAACACACTGCTTGGCGTCTGTTATGTGGGCTTGGCCCAGCCCCTCCCTTGGTAGGAGGCTGTTAGCCNCTGTTGGGCTGGCTGGGCTCTTTTTGGCTCTTGGGCAGGCCTGCTGGGTTGAAAGCTTCTGGGAGGGAAGTGAGAACCCCATCCAGGATGGGCTGGGGAGCCTATGACCCGAGGTGGGGGGGCCCTGCCTTGTCAGCAGCTCAAGTGTTCTAATGCCACCATCCGGGTCCCATCGTCTGGAAAGGCAGCGGGAAAGGAGGGCACGGGTGCAGGCAGCTTCAGGGAGAAGTGGGTCTGGGGGCCCTCTTCTATAGTCCTACTTCCAGGCTCTCCATACACCCATTGGCTGGGGCTATTTGAGGGGCTCCGGGATACTGACTTGTCCCCTCACTCCAGGCATCTGGGGTGGGGATCCCAGCCCAACTGCCTGTGCAAAGGCCGCCTTGGTAGGGTTTGCTGATTTGTATCTGGAGGTGAGCTTCAAGACTCTCAGTCAGGTCTTGTGTTGCTGGGTGTGTTGATGCCCCTTTGACTGAGACCACCCTTGGCCTCAGCCAGAGGCCAGCCTGCCAAACAGAAATGCTCTAGAGTCTTGACATGGCTCCCCTCCGTGGCTCTCTGTTTACTTCCCAAGTCCAGAGACCTCCTACCCTCCCTTCCCCTCAGATCAGGGGTCCCATCCTCACTCAGGGGTCTTCACGGAGTCTGAAGAGATAGAGGCTGATAAGATTTCAGGAGTCACTTCCCTCCCTCTCAATGGTCCTGAATAAAACCATCTCAGAGTCCTTGTCTCTATAACAGCAGGAGCCACACTGTCCATGCCCACTGTGGTCACAGCTGCTATTCTCTGCTCTGATGTCCCTCCCTCCCCATTTCTGCCCAATGTCGGGACGACAGGCAGGTCAGCAGTCAGGCACCATCATTTGAGAGCATGGGCGCTTTAGTCCTTCAATAGTGACTCAGAATGGCTCAGACTCCCACACGGGCTGTCAGGCCAAACTATGGGCTCTCAGGGAGCAGGCCCAATGGTGAGTTCAGTCTGGGGTGGACTTGGTATGACAGGCCGGCACTTCTGTTCCAGGTTTAGGCCACTACAAGTTACAGGACGCCAGTAGATGAGGGGAGGAGCCAGGTGCCTACGTGCCCGGCGGGGCTGAATGTTGAATGTACTGAGTCATTCACTTTCACATCTCAGCCCTCACAGAACACTGTTCTAGAAAAAAGTGGATAATGAAAATCTACCATGATAGGAATGGTAGGAATTTCTAAGTCCTCAAATGCCACGGCTGAGAACAGAGTTCCGTGCTGATAGCCCCTTTGTGATTGCTTGACTGGATCTTGCCGTCATCCAGTTTGACCAGTATCTTCCTAATTTTTCCAATCAAGGTTGCAAAAGTGTGCCCTCGTGGCGATATTTCCCACTAACATGTTAGCATGCAAAGGACCTTGTTTCTCACCGGGGCTCCTTCAGGGGTTCAGGAAGTGATTTGCTTGAGTAAAAGGGCTTTAATTAATTTAATATTGGAATAGCTGTCGAGACAAGATCCAGGAGTTGTGTGTTTTGGTTAACTTTTTTAGTATTTAAAGAACTGTGCTAATCAATATAACAGCTGAATTTATGCTGATAAATGTTGGTATCATTTTGGAAGCCACTTGAAATCTTGGGAGTGGGCAGAAGGACTCCAGATCCTCCTGGCCAGTGCTGACAGGTGGCTCTCGGCTGTGCTGGGGGCCACAGGGTGGGCCTGGCTGTCCCAGGCTTCTCTGTTAGGTGCCCGTGCTCATGTATCAGGTACCCTTCCACCCCCCAGGTTTTCATTAGGATAACACATTCCAGAACAAATTCAGACCCAAACTGTCTGGTTTAGCTGACTGGTGATGCTCCTTAGAACTCCCTTTAAACGTTCTGTTCTTTTTTAGGGAGCACACGAGTGGGGGATGGGCAGAGGGAGGGAGAGGGAGAGAGAGAATAAGCAGGCTTTATACTCATTGTGTTCTGTTCTAGTTAAGAATGATGGTTTATCCCCATTCCAAATATGTACCAGAAATCTAAGGCAAAGATAATATCTTGATGTTTGAAAGGAATTTATTCCATGATTGCGATTTTGAGGTTTTATTTGTAAGTGTTTGGTTTACCTTGCTGATACATGCACTTGAAGCAGAATGATCTTTGGGCTGAGTGCCCACAGGCCTAATATGCTAGGAGTGAGCAGCAGCCCTTCCCCTCTGCAGTGTGGCTGGACCACTGGGGAGTTGGGGACTGGGGATGGTGGCATACCGCCATCTTCTGGTCACGGTGTGGAATTTTATCAGAGGCTGTTGATATTTCTGTGTCTGGAGCTCTAGTGCTGGGCTCAGCGGGTAACCTTGCCTTGTCTCTACTCTGACCTCTGGTTTAGATGTGAGATACAGCTAAGGAAATAGCTGGGGTCCTGTAACAATGAATGGACTAGTCCAGAAAACTAGCCACAGAGTGTTCCAAACAGAAGATTGATTACAGTAATGTTGGAAGGGCAAAGCAGAGAGTAAAGGTATGCAGGGATTAACAACCACTGAAGCCTCTCACCCCCCACCTAGTAGGGGCACAGCCCTGAAACTGGCGTCCATAGGCCATGCTGGGGCCATGTGCTCCCTGAGGTTCACTGATGGGTACCTGACTTCCCTGCCAAGTACTTACTGTAGAAACTTCACATTCATCTCAGTGTGCGTGCACGTGCACACATACACTCCTAGACACATCTCTTCCCCCAAATTTCCAGGCAGGAAGGCAGGAGATCTGGATTCTAGCTTGAGTTTCTCCTCCCCTTGACTGACTGGGCTCTGGGGAGAAGGGCAGAGTCATCCTGGTATGTGGCAGCGGCCACCCTGTGGCACAGGGTTGGACCCCAAGTTGGCATGTGGCAGGATTTAATGAGGAAATGTTTGTCAGGCACTGGATCCGTTCAGTTCCTGGTCGGAAACTGGTGGCACAAACCAGAAGAGAGGTAATGGAGGTGGATTTAGTGGCAGAACTAGTGACGGAGCTGTGGACCTCAGGGAAGCCAAGAAGGGTGGTGCCGCACAGACATTTCTGGCCCTGTCGTGAGGGGGCAGGGACCAGCAGGTATCAGCACCAGTGGGAGCTGCCCCTCAGGAACTGAGGCCTTCAGAAGCGAAGGCAGCACCTGCCAGCCTGCCCCGAGGCAGGAAGGGCACTGGTGGAATAATTACCCTGGCCCTGCCCACCACCCTGTCTTGTTAGCTCCCCCTGTTGGCCAAGCCACCTGGAAACCAGAGGGCAGAGGAGCCTGGCTGGCACAGATGTGGGGAGGTCAGCTTGGGAGTGCAGAGCAGGGTGAAAAATCAGGTAGGGCAGGCCTGGTGGGCAAACAGTGCATCCAGCACGAGCACCTATTTGCCCTGGGAGGCACATAGCCCGTGTAGTGTCATTCAAGGCCACAGGGTTAATGCCATAGCAGGACTTGGTTCCCAGCTCCCAGGGATTTTCCACCACACCCTGTGACCTGCTGCCCCTTGATTCACAGGAAGCCCAGCCTAATGGAGGTGTCTTGTGCCCAGGTTCCTATCTGGGGTTTCCCTGGCTCAGAATGGGGGATTCAGGCTCCAGGCGATGCAGGAAGGTCTGCCTTTGCCCTCTGTCTTGCTGGCACCTCCACCTTTACCCCCACAAGAGAGAAGTGCTGCTCTGGCATTGTCTATCAGTTGGAGACTAAGCTGGGGGAGGCACAGATGGTGTCTTTTCCCTGGAGGAGGTTGAGTCCATCCAGATGGAGTGACTTGCTCAAGATCACACGGCAAGGAGGACTGGAGCCAGCTTCTCTGGACTTGCAGGTGGAACCTTGGACTCTCACTGCTCCATGCTGCCCAGGTCCAACCTCCTACCCTGCCCTGTCCCTATGGGGTGGGGACTCAGGCTCCCAGTGCCACCTCCTGCACCCCTGTGTCCTCGGCTCTTTTACTGAACCAGGCCCTTGGGTCTCTTGGGAGACCTGCCAGGCCCAGTTCTTCTGTTTCTTGTACCTCATTCAGTCTTGGTTTCCCATCTGCTCCTCTTCTGTTGCCTTCAATGGTTTTGTCCACTTCTTTTACCTCTACTTTTGGCTCCTATATTTGAAGGGAGTCATGTTTAGGATTTTAAGTCTTTGTGTTAACATTTTTAAAAATGTTTAAAGTGTAGCTGACATATAATATCAGTTTCAGGCATGCAACATAGAGATTCAACAATTCTACACATTTTGAAATGTTCACCACCAGGTAAGTGTATTACAGTATTGACTACTCCCTTTGCTATACTTTTCATCCCTGTGACTTATTTTATAATTGTAAGTTTGTACCTCTTAATTCCCTACACCTATTTTGCCCTTCCTCCCTGCCCCCTTCTCTCTAGGCAACCATCAGTTCTCTGAGTATTTCTCTCCTTTGTTTTTTGTTCATTATATTTTTTAGATTTTTTTTAAAGTTCATTTTTGGGAGAGAAAGAGAGAGGGAGTAGAGCAGGGGAGGGGCAGAGAGAGGGGGAGAGATAATCCAAAGCAGGAGCCTCACTGTCCACGCAGAGCCCAACACAGGGCTCGAACTCACAAACCCTGGGATCGTGACCTGAGCTGAGATCAAGAGTCTGACACTCAACTGACTGAGCCACCCAGGTGCCCCATATTATTTAGATTGTACATGTAAGTGGAATCATATGGTATTTGTCCTTATCTGACTTATTTCACTTTGCATGATACCCTCTAGGTTCATCCCCAGGTTGTTGCAAATGGCAAGATTTCATTCTTTTTTATGACTGAATAATAGTCCATCATGTACACACACACACACACATACACACACTTTATTCATCCATTGATGGATAGATGGCTTCCATGTCTTGGCCATTATAAAATACTGCAAAAACATAGAGGTATATATCTTTCTGAATTAGCATTTCTGTTTTCTTCAGGTAAGTACCCAGAAGTGGAATTACTGGATTGTATAGTATTTCTATTTCCAGTTTTTTTTCAGGAAGCTTCATACTGTTTTCTAGAGTGTCTGCACCAGATTGCATTCCTCCCAACAGTGCACAAAAGCTCCCTTTCCTCTACATCCTCACCACCACTTGTTCTTGTCTTTTTGATTCTAGCCATTCTGACATGTGTAAGGGGATCCCTTATTGTGGCTTTGATTTGCATCTCCTTGATGAATAATGATGTTGAGCATATTTCCATGTGTCTGTTGGCCATCTGTAGGTTGTCTTTGGAAAAATGTCTATTCAGGTCCTCTGCCCATTTTTTACATTGGATTGTTTTTTGGTGTTAGTTGTAGAACTTTTATTTTGAATCTTACTTGGATATCTTATAAACTTTAATATTTTGGATATTGACCCCTTATCAGATATATCATTTGCAAGATCTCCCATTCAGTAGGTTGCCTTTTTGTTGATGGTTTTCTTTGCTGTGCAAAAGCCTTTTAGTTTCATGTAGCTTCAATTGTTTTTTTGCTTTTATTTCCCTTGCCTGAGAAGACCCAGCTAGAAAAGTGTCGCTAAGGCTGATGTCAGAAAGAGACTTGTGTGCGTCAGTAGTTGATTTATATTTGTTGGTGGGTAGCATTCCATTGTATGGACCGACCCGAGTTGATCTTTTCACCAATTGAAGGACATTTGGGTTGTTTCCAGTTTTGGTGATTATGAATACAGTTGCTATAAGCATTTACATACAGGGTTTTGTGTGACCAGAAGTTTTCATTTCTCTTAGGTAAATACTTAGAAGTGGGATTGCTGGTTAATATAGCAAGTGCATGTTTTATTTCACAAGACCTTGCCCAACTATTTCAAAAAAAAATGGCTGTAGCATTTTGCATTTCTGCCAGCAAAGTTGCTCCACATTCTCTAGCACTGGGTATTGTCAGTCTCCCCATCTACTCCCTCCAATCTAATGGGTATATAATGGCATCTCATTGTGGTTTTTAAATTTCTTTAGTGGGTAGTGATGTTTTTTACATTTTTTAATAGTTTGAGACAGAGCATTGAATGGGGGAGGGTCAGAGAGAGAGAGGGAGACACAGAGTATGAAGCAGGCTCCAAGCTGTCAGCACAGAGCATGATGCGGGGCTCGAACCCACGAACGGTGAGATCATGACCTGAGCCAAGGTCGGATGCTTAATCGACTGAGCCACCCAGGTGCCCCATGGCTAGTGATGTTGATCATCTTTTCAGTAACTTGTCTGCTTCTTGTATATCCTCTTTTTTTTTTTAAATGTTTTATTTATTTCTAGGAGAGAGAGAGACAGCGTGAGCGGGGGAGGGTCAGAGAGAGAGGGAGTCACAGACTGAAACAGGCTCCAGGCTCTGAGCTGGCAGTCAGCACAGAGCCCGACGCGGGGCTCGAACCCACGAACCGCGAGATCATGACCTAAGCGAAAGTCGGACGCTTAACCGACTAAGCCACCCAGGTGCCCCTCTTGTATATCCTCTTCGGTGAAATAGCTGTTCAAGTCTTTTGCCCATTTTTAATTGGTTTTGTTTTGTTTTAAAAGCTCTTTAAAGTTTGAGAAAGTGAGCATGAGTGGGAGAGGGGAGGAGTGGAGTGGAGAGAGAATCTGTCAGCGAAGAGCCTGAACCCATAAACCATAAATCAAGTGTCAATCCACTGAGCCACCTAGGCATCCCAAGAGTTCTTTATGTTTGGAATATAGGTCTATAGGGGCTCAAAGAATTTGGGGGCTGATCAAGGAAAAAGATATAACCACAAGAGGCAATGACACCCAACAAATTTTACTGAGTGGTCCTTGGAGGGGAAGGTCCTCAGCTCACAAGACCTTCTAGAAGCTTGTGGTGCAGAGGCCACCATCCTGAGGGAAGGATGGCAGAGTGCTCTGGAAGAAAGGAGACAGAGGTGGGACAAGGGGACTTAGGTGTCTAGGTGAGGTAGCAGCACAGCTTGTGCATATGCCAGTTGAGGGGGAGGGGCATGGCTCTGGGTCAAATAGTCCCGAATGAATGACTGTGGCAGCCAGAAGGTTCTGGCTTATCAGTGGCAAATAGCTGTCAGGGGAGGTTTTAATGGGGGTATAAAAAGCAGACAGGCTCTAAAGGGCTAAAAATCTGCTTGTTTGGGCTATTTCGAAAATAATGTGTTAAAATTTGAGTCTGGCACCGACAGGCTTTTGAGGTAACTGGTCTCGTACTTGTTTTCAGAGCCAGTGATAAAGCACCTTAGGAATCTTAGGATCCAGAATCCGAGAAGGTCACAAACTAGGATTTTAAAACCCTTTTTTCCCCCCAGCCAGTCTGACCATTGAGGAGCAGAGGGCCAGGAGAATTGGTCCAAAAAAGAAGATTTTTATTCATCTGTTTTGTTAGATCAAGATTATGGTGCCTTTGGCATGTGTCCCACACTCTGTAAAACTTGGTGTGTTTACATATAAGCAGCAGGATGTGCTAATGAGCACTAGCCCCCTCCCTCCTTTAGCAACCTGCAAGCCATGTGTGGCTGTACTGGTGAAGGTAGGTACTTCTCAGGTAAGGAAGAGACACAGCCACAGAGTAGAGGTTAAACTTGAAGGTCATCTGCAGGGCAGCTGTTGGTGTCCTAGGACTTGCCCGTATGGTGCTATCCCACTCAGGGCAATTAATTCTGTGAAATTACAAAAATTCAACCAAGTACATTTTATTTGCTATTTAAAAAAATTTTTTTAATGTTTATTTTTGAGAGAGGGGCAGAGAGAGACACAGAATCTGAAGCAGGCTCCAGGCTCCCGGCTGTCAGTGCAGACCCCAATGCAGGGCTTGAACTCACAGACGTTGAGATCATGACCTGAGCCGAAGTCAGATGCTTTAACCAACTGAGTAAATTTGAAAGATCTAATTGGCTTTGTTAATCTATTGGTGAGTTGGACAGCATTGCTATCTAGCTAGCAAATAAAGGAGAGCTCCAAAGGGCTACAGAAAAGGAAAGGTTTTTAAAGAAAGAGAGGGAGTGGAAAAAAGGAAATTATCAACAAATGCATTGTTTTAGGCAAGGTCGCAAGGTGGTGCTCCTAAGGGGAACGGAAGGGTCTAGCAGTAAATTTCCTAGTGCTGACTAGGAAATTCCCATGTTGACCAGGTAAAGGTTCTGTTATGGGGGAGGGCTGAAACTGCAGTGAGGTTAGGTCCCCAAATCACTAAACCAAGCCATAATACCTAACTTAAGGGACACCGTTTGGGGCCTGTGGTTCTCTTTTTCATGGTTCTACCTCCTGGGGGTCAGGAGCAGGCCCAGGTTCACTCCACTGCCATTAGTGGAACAGAGTGAAGAACAAGGTGCTAGAGAGGACACCTCTCTCTGGTAAAGTTTTTACTATGTAGAATGTGTTAGTCAAATCAATAAACCATTCATTCATGTTTTTTGAATGTATCCATTAAAAGCAATATCTAGTAGAGGAGGTCTAATGAAAGGAATAGCCCTTTTTAATTCGCTGTGGTCTATAGTTAGCCCGCACTCATATGGTGGCTTTCAGCGCTGGCGGTCCCAGGGAAATGAAAGGGGGGGGTGTCACTACCCCTTCTGTAACTAAGTTGGCTGTGGTAAGTCTTCACCCTTCAGGGTCCTGCCTTACAGGTAGGCCCCAGCAGCTGCTGCCCCCCCCCACAGAGCTTCCTGGGGCTGTGGCAGAAATAAAACCTGAGCTGGATTAGGGAGCACAGGTCCACAGTGGACTGCCAGAGCCTTATGGGGATGTTTACAAAAAGAAGGGGCTAAAAAAGGACTAGGTTTATTATTTCTATGGTTTCTCAAATTCTTTTTACCCCAAATCCAAATTAGAGTAGTCCCTTTATTAACTTTTATTAAACCTTCATCCAATTACCTTAATTTGTATGTGACCTCTGTCTAGTCCTGGGACCTTGACTACTGTCCACTCCACCTCCAAGGAGGAGGAGGAGCTGAGAGGCAGCTATCCCCATCATCCTTCTCCAATGGGTAGATTTCCTTTCAGATTACCTACAAGGAAAGGACAGTTACTTTTCCGAGGGGCCCGGACCTTGCAGCTCTGTGACCTGACCTCCACTTCGGCAGGGGTCCTGTATTCCATGTGGAGTCCCTAAGAAGTTTACGAATAAGGCACGTGGCATTTGTTGACTTGTCTGGATTTATCCCCCCCCCCTTTTTTCCCTTCCCCAATTTAGAAGGTTTCTTTTTAATTCTAGCCACCTTAACCATGGATTTTTAAGGGTTTTTTTGCATTTGCAGTTTTGAACAATGTTTGGTGCTGTGTATAGAAAGTTTTCTCTGCATATCTTGATCACTTTTTTTCTGGAACATGAAAGCTCAAAACCAGTTTAATTTTGTCTCTCTTTAACTTAGGTTATTTAGAAATCACAGGTGCTGTGGGATCCTATTTGCTCCTGTTTCCTTTGACAGATTACATTCTTTGTGCTCGTGTACAGTCTGTGTATTTCACATACTTTTCCTCTGTCACATCTTTGTCTCCACTGCCACATGTTACCTTTATAATAGAGATTATACTCAAGAAAACGACCTCACTGCCTTTCCTTAGTTTCTGTGGCAACTTTTTTTTTTTAAATTGAGGTAAAATTGGTATATAATGTATTAGTTTCAGGTATATGTTATGGCTACTTCTAAATCAATTTCCTAAATGTCGATGAAAAAGGATCTTTTAAGAATATAGACCTATAGGGGCACCTGAGTGGCTCAGTCTATTAAGCATCCAACTCTTTATTGGCTCAGGTCATGATCTCATGGTCTGTGAGTTTGAGTCCCACATCAGGCTCTGCACTTTCAATGCAGAGCCTGCTTAGATGCTCTCTCTCAAATAAAAATTAAAAAAAAATCTATAGATCTATAAAATATAGGTCTTTTATTAGCATTTGTTAAAAAACAAAACGCACATGGGGCACGTGGGTGGCTCAGTCAGTTAAGCGTCCGACTTTGGCTCAGGTCATGATCTCACAGTTCGTGGGTTTGAGCCCCGTGTCGGGCTCTGTGCTGACAGCCAGCTCAGAGCCTGCTTCAGATTCTCTGTCTCTCTCTCTGACCCTCTCCTGCTCATGCTGTCTCTCTCTCAGAAATAAATAAAACGAAAAATTAAAAAAAACCCACACGCATAGGGATTATATCCCATAAATCTCTGTGTGACTTGACACTTTGACTCTCTGCCCTTGGGTTAGTAGTACTCCTCTCTGACTTCAGCCACCCACATTTCCTTTAGTTCTGACTTCAGCCAAACATGCGACTGTCCTAGACCTTTCAGGTGCTATTTACAGTGTATCTTAGGTCAACTTCTCCACCCAGCCTTGTCGTCCCCAGAGACCCGTCACTGGGCTGCTTTTCCTTTGTCCTCCAGGTCACAGCTTAATTTGACTTGGGTGCCTGGATGGCACAATTAAGCATCCTACTTTGGCTCAGGTCATCATCTCATAGTTTGTGAGTTCAAGCCCCCCATCCAGCTCTTTACGGTCAGTACAGGGCCTGCTTAGCATCCCTCTATCCCTCTCTCTCTGCCTCTCCCCTGCTCTCACTCTAAAAAATAAACCTTAAAAGTTTATTTTGACCTAGAGGGGATGGGGGGGGGAGCACATTAACAAACCCATACTGCTCACTGAGAAATCGCCCATTGAGATTACATTCCCATTAGAGTCCTATTTACCCACTCAGGTCATCTTTCTCCCAGTCCTCTCCACCTCTCAAAGCCAGGATGATAGACCCATGGCTCTTAGGCTTGATTTATTAGTACTCTCTACCCTGAACTCTGAATCCTCAGCCAGGGATACAAACCTAGGGAACAGTTCTTTATCGCCTCCATTACAGTGGCTGTGCTGATACAGAAATTGAAACTTTCATGTGACTTGGCTTTNGCAGGAGGGTCGGAGAGGGAGGGAGATACAGAATCTGAAACAGGCTCCAGGCTCTGAGCTGGCAGTCAGCACAGAGCCCGACGCGGGGCTCGAACCCACGAACCGCGAGATCATGACCCAAGCGAAAGTCGGACGCTTAACCGACTAAGCCACCCAGGCGCCCCGGCTTTTGCTATATTTTCTATTACCATCTACATTCTGAGTCTCTTCTAGCTACCTTTAAGTATTAACACCTGTTTTTCTAATACATTTATTTTTTGCTTCCATTTGACAGAATTTATTTTTGCTTGGTTATAGGCAAGAATAGTGACTAATCCTGGTGGCCTTCACCTTTTCAATTATTTATTTTGAAAGATTTTTAATTTTTTAAAGTAATCTCTACACCCAACATGGGGCTTGAACTTATAATCTCGAGATCAAGAGTTGCATGCTCCACTTACTGAGCCAGCAAGGAGTCCCTTAAATTTTTAAGTAGGCTGCATGCCCAACATGGGGGGTCGAACTCACAGCCCTGAGATGAAGAGAGTTGTGCCTTCATTTTTAACCCAGCCTCAATCTAAAGTTATACTTTCCCCTCTAATATGCTCCTCTTGAATTGATTTGTGTGACCATTTTACTACCTTAGTATTTGATACTGTCCCTGATGGCAAGGACAAAGGATATGTTGCTCCACATTCTATCTGCTACAGTGTCTGATTTACCAAAGATAGGGAAGTCATTACTTCTTTCCCAGTATCACTAAAATAATCATTCTGAGTTTGCAAACCGAATTCTCTTTACTACATTGAGGGAGAGGATGCAAAGTTAATTCCATGAGTTTCCGTATTACATATGCAAAGAATACATCACCAGACTGCTGGACTCACGACTCTTTGACACCACACACACTATGCTCATGTTATCACATATTGCTTTGGAGACATAGCTGCCAACAGAAAAAAAAAAAGGGGGGGTTAATTAGTGGACAGAAGGGAAAGTATTTTTATTGTTGATACTAAATTTGAACCTGACAAAGATACCTTTTCCCCAAATCAATTGGTCCTTCGATCACTGAAGTCACTCTTAGATTTGGTTTTGAATGGCTGCACAGATCTGGCAGTTATGCTGATTATTATTTGCAGGAGTAGCAATCTGAACCTACTGTGAGATAGCACTGCCAGAATTATCAAGATCATCTAGCAAATCAGAGATATTATTTAACAATGAGAATATTTTTATTTTAAAATAGAATTCTGTCCCCTTTGACTATACCTGCTCTATTCCAGGCAAATACCTAAAAAGAGGTCATACCTCCCTCCCCATGGGGTAATGGGGAGGTTGTGAAGCATGGCCCTGTCAACTCTTCTCATCTTGTATTAAGGAGGTAATACTCCTACCCCTCTTCTCCAGGAGTCCAGAAACTGGGGGTAGAGTTCTTGTAACCATCTCTGCCTTGCACTAATGCAAGCAAAGGTGGCACCTTTACCCCTCCCCTGGGGAGACTGTGAGGTGGAGCCCTGTTGACCATCTCCTCCCCTGCACTAAGGTGAGTAGAGGGAGACTCTTTCTCTTCCCTTCAAACACTGCAGAGACAAGTAATAGCTAAAAACTCCTCAAATTTGGTATACCTACAGATTGAAAAAGTTGATCAAACCCAAACAGGTTAAATTCAAAGAAGTCTACATCAGACATCAAATTTCTGAAAACTAAAGACAAAGAAAATAATTTGAAATCAGCCTGAGAAAAAGGACACTTCCTCTATAGAAAAACACCACTTTGAATGACAGTAGATTTCTCATTGGCTACCATAGAAGCCAGAAGGAAATAGCACATTTTCCAAATGCTGAAATAAGAAGACTTAATACACCAATTAAAAGATCTTGGGACAATGTGGATAAAAATCATGATGCAATTAGATGCTGTCTACAGGAAACTCACTTCAGTTGTAATGATATAAGCAGATTGGAAGTAAAGGAATGGAAATCAATGTAACAGACAATCAAAAGAGAGCAGGACTAGCTAAATGAATAACAGGTAAAGTAGATCTCAGAGCAAAGAAAACTGCCCAGGACCAGGAGGGACATTACACAAAAATAAAAGGCTAACTAACTAAGAAGACAATACTACTAAATGTGTATGTACCAAATGACAGAGCTGCACGATGAAGTGAAAACTAATAATAGAATTTAAAAAATTTTTTGTTGTATTTTGAGAGAGAGAGAGAGAGAGAGAACTCACGAACAGGGGAGGGCACAGAGAAGGACACAGAATCTGAAGCAGGCTCCAGGCTCTGAGCTGTCCACACAGAGCCAGACGTAGGGCTTGAACTCACAAATCACGAGATCATGACCTGAGCCAAAGTTGGACACTTAACTGAGCCACCCAGGCGCCCCAAAACTGATATTTAAAGGAAAAAGAGACAAATCCACATTTACAGTTAGGACATTCAGTGATCTTTTCTCATAATTTGTAGAACCACTAGATCAAAAATCAGAAAGGATACGAAGGAACTGAAAAAGATAGATCAACCACAATGATGCAGTCAGTTGCCAATTATAGAACATTCCACCCAACAAGATCAGGATATGCATTCTTTTCAAGCACACACACAAGCTTCATCAAGATTGTTTTATGACCCAGGGTACAGTCTAAATTAAACAGACACATAAAGTAGTGGAGAACATACAGAATATGCTCTCTAATTGATTTACGCTAGAAATCAATAAAAAAGATAGTAAAATATCCAAAAACTTGAAAAATAAACTCACTTTTAAGTAATCCATGGGTCTCTGCTCCTGCAACTAATATTACACTATAGGTTAAGTAACTGGAACTTAAATAAAACTTGAAAATAAATAACCCATGGGTCAAAGGGGAAAAGGGAAATTAAAAAGTATATGGAAAAGAGGCACCTGGCTGGTTCAGTTGGTGAAGTTGCCCCACTCTTGGTTTTGGCTCGGGTCATGATCCCATAGTTCAAGAGATTAAGCCTTGCATCAGGCTCTGTGCTGAAAGCATGGAACCTGCTTGGGATTCTCTCTCTTCCCCTCCCCTGCGAGCTCATGCTCACCCTCTCTGTCTCTGCCACTCTCCAACACACAAAAAAGTATATGGAACTGAGTGAAAATGAAAATACAATCAACTGAAATTTGGAAGTTGCAGCCAAAGCCGTGCTTAGTGAGGAATTTAGAGCATCAAATGCGTATATTTCAATATTTCAGAGGTCTCAAAGCAATAATCTAAATTTCCACCTCAAATATTAGAGAACAAAATAACCAAAGCAAGAAGGGAATAAAAGCAGACAGAGATGAAACTGAGAGCAGCAAAAACAAAAAAAAGACAAATCACCAATATCAGGAGTAAAGGAGGTGATATCAGCATAGATTCTGCAGATATGTAAAAGACTGAAAGGAACAAATCCACACAAATAAATGTAACAAGTTAGATGAAATGACTAATTCCTGGAAAACTGCAAACTACCAAAACTCACGGAGCATAAAAGAGATGATCTGAATGGTGCTATAACCATTAAAGAATTCATAGTTACAGGGCCCCTGGGTGGCTCAGTCGGTTAAGGGTCCAACTTCGGCTCAGGTCATGATCTCATGGTCCATGGGTTCAAGCCCCACATAGGGCTCTGTGCTGACTGCCAACTCGGAGCTGGGGCCTGTTTCAGATTCTGTGTCTCCCACTCTCCATGACCCTCCCTTGCTCACACTGTCACGCTCTCTCTCAGAAATAAATTTTAAAAAACACTAAAAAAAGAATGCATAGTTATAACCTTCCAAAAAAGTAATCTCCAGGCCTAGATGGTTCCACTGGAGACTATTAAATTTTGTTGTTTTTTATTTTTTTTTGAAGTACGCTTCATGCTCAGTGCAGAGCCCAATGCAGAGCTTGAACTCACAACCCTGAGATCAAGAGTCAGGTGTTTAATTGACTGAACTACCCAGATGCCCCCTATTAAACTTTTAAGGAAGAGGGGCCCCTGGGTGGCTCAGGCGGTTAAGCATCCGACTTCAGCCCAGGTCATGATCTCACGGTTTGTGGGTTTGGGCCCCACGTCGGGCTTTGTGCTGACAACCAGCTCAGAGCCTGGAGCCTATTTCAGATTCTCGGTCTCCCTCTCTCTCTGACCCTCCCCTGCTCATGCTGTCTGTCTGTCTGTCTCTCAGAAATAAATAAAACATTAAAAAAATAAATTTAAACTTAAAAAAAAATTTTTTAATGTTTTATTTATTTCTAGGAGAGAGAGAGACAGCGTGAACAGGGGAGGGTCAGAGAGAGAGGGAGACAGAATTGTAAACAGGCTCCAGGCTCTGAGCCGGCTGTTAGCAGAGACCCGATGAGGGGCTTGAACCCACGAACCATGAGATCATGACCTAAGCGAAAGTCAGATGCTTAACCGACTAAGCCACCCAGGCGCCCCTAAATTTAAACTTTTAAAGAAGAAATAATACCAATTCTACATAATCTTTTCCAGAAGATAGAAGGTGAACACTTGCCACTAGTTTTATGGAGCCACCACTATTTTAATGCCAAAATGAGACAAAGACAGTACACAAGACTACCAATCAGTATCCCTCATGAATACAGAAGCAAAAATAGTTAAAATATTAATAAATTGAATCTAGCAGTACATAAAAAGAAAAATACAGTATGACCAAGTGGGGTTTATTTCAGGAATGCAAGGCTGCCTCAATATTCAGGAAAAAAAAAAAAAATCAATGTAATTTGACTTATTAGCAACCTAAAAAGGAAAAATGAGTGGCACCCAGCTGGCTCAGTTGGTGCAGTGTGCCAAGATTGATCTTGGGGTCATGAGTTTGAGTTCTACGTTGGGCATGGAGATCACTTAAAAATAAAACCTTGGGGCACAGGTGTGGCTCAGTCAGTTAAGCATCCGACTTCACTCAGGTCAGAATCTCATGGTTCAGGAGTTCGAGCCCCACATCCAGCTCGCTGCTGTCAGCACAGACCTGATTTGGATCCTCTGTCCCCCTCACTCTCTGCCCCTCCCTCACTCATGCTCCCTCTCTTTCTCTCTCAAACATTAAAATTTTTAAAAACAAAATCTTAAAAAATTAAAAATTAAATAGAGAAATAATGTTCTTATAGTAATTGATGCAGGAAAATCATTTGGCAAAATTATCTATTGATAAAAAAACCCTCAGCAAATCAGAACTAGAAAGGAACTTCCTGAACCTAATAAAAGGCAACTACAAAAACATACAATGAATATCATAATGGTGAAAGACTCAACACTTTCTATAAAAGGCAAGGATACCTGCTTTCTACTCCAATGTTGTTACTGAGGGTTTTTATGTTTTTAAGTAAGCTCTACACCCAATGTGGGCTTGAACTCATGACCCTGAGATCAAGAGTTGCATGCTCTACAACTGAGCCAGTCAGGTGCCCCTTGTTATTAAAGGTTATATCCAATAAGTCAAGAACAAGGAATAAAATATATACAGATGGAAAGCAAGGGGAAAAAACCCTGTCTATTGACAGATGACATGATTGTATACATAGAAAAAAAATCACAAAATGTTTATAAATCTATTAATAACAGCTATTTGAATAACAGTTTACCAAGGTTGTAGGATACCAAGTTAGTATTTCAAAATTCAATCATGGGGCGCCCGGGTAGCTCAATCGGTTGTGTCTGACTTTGGCTCAGGCCAGGAATTCACAGTTCATGAGTTTGAGCCCCATATCAGGCTCACTGCTGTCAGCCTGTCAGCACAGAGCCTGCTTCAGATCCTCTGTCCTCTCTCTCTGCCCCTCCCCTACTTGTGCTCGCTCTCTCGAAAAATAAAACATTAAAAAAAGTCAATCATATTTCTACATGCTATTAATAAATAGAAAATGGAAGACATTACAGTTTATGTAGCACCTAAACCACTAAATACTTAGGTATACTCTTTTTTTTTTTTTNAAAGTCGGACGCTTAACCAACTAAGCCACCCAGGCGCCCCTACTTAGGTATACTCTTACAAAATGTTTGCAAAATCTGTATCTTGAAGACTATAAAAACACTGATAAAATAAGGAAGACTTAGTAAGAGACATAAGGTTCATGGATTGGAAGACTCAATTGTGAAGATGATCAGCTGTAAAGATCCCCAAACTTATCTATAGATACAATAGTATTCCAGTATAAACTTCAGCAGAATTGTGTGTGTGTATTCTATTTCTTTTAAAGTTTATATATGTACATATGTAATCTCTACACCCACTGTGGGACTTGAACTCATGACCAGGAGATCAAGAGTCACATGCTCTTCTGACTGAGCCACCTAGGAGCCCCTAATTTTTTTATTTCCTTAAGTAATGTCTAAGACCCACATGGCACTCAAACTCATCACCCCAATATCAAAAGTCACATGCTCCACAAACTGAGCCAGCAGCGTAACCCCCCCCACCCAGAATTTTTATAGACATTTACAAACTTATTCTACAATATGTGTGAAAAACAAGGGAACCAGAATAGTCATAGTAATTGTGCAAAAGAACTGGAGGACTCACATCTTCAGATTTTAAAATTTCTATAAAGTTACACTTTCAAAGTAGGTGCTATTAGAGAAAGGATTGACACATAGATACCTGGAACAAAAGAGTCTTGAAACTAACATATATATGTTATATATATATATATATATGTATATATATATACACACATTTTTTAAATATATATATATATTCAATGAAAAATGTTGTTTCTCCCACAAATGGAGCTGAATAATACCTGTATGCAAAAAGAAAGAAAGAAAGAAAGAAAAAAGAAAGAAACCCTGATCTACATCTTGCAATATAGAATTTAGTTCAAAATAAATAACAGACCAGGGCACCTACATAGCTCAGTCAATTAAGCATCTGACTCTTGATTTCGGCTCAGGTCACCATCTCAGTCATGAGATCAAGCCTCGCATCAGGCTCCGCGCTAGGCATGGAGCCTGCTTAAGATTCTCCCTCTCCCTCTGCCCTAACCCAGCTTGTGTGGCCCCCACCTCAAAAAACAAACCCAAAATGGATAACAGATCTAAACATGAAACCTACAACTATACAATTTTTTCAAAAACATAGGGAAAAATCTTTGTGACTTTGGGTTGGGCAAAAATTTCTTAGTTACAACATCCCAAACCTCATCTTTTTAGAAAAAAATTAGACTTTATCAAAATTAAGAGCACTTGCTCTTTGAAAGAGAGTGTTAGAGTAGAAAGAAAAACTACAAAGTGGAAAAAAATATTTGCAAATCCTTATCTGATAAAACTTACATTCCAAATATATAAAGAACTATCAAAACTTGATATTAAAAAACAACCCAACTAAAAAATGTACAAAAGATTTGAACAAATGCTTAACTAAAGAAGCTATCTGGATGGCAAATAAGCCAGTGAAAAGCTACTCATCATCATTAGGGAAATAGACAAAAAACTGTAATGAGAGAGCACTATATGCCCACTAGAATGTAAAAATAAATAAAACAAAAATGGAACACCAAGTGAGAATGTAAAAATGTATAGCCCCCTAGGAAAGCATTTGCAGTTTCTTACAAAATGAAGCATACCGTATGACCGGACACTTCCACTCTTAGGTAAATATGAAAACGTGTTTATCCCAGGCTAGAAACAACATAAATGACCCTCAACTGGTGAGGGGATGAACTGTGGTCCATCTATACAATGGGACCTTTTGAAATCTACTGCAAGGGCTGTGAACATACTCTAAGAATTAGCAATTCTCTTTTAGGACAGAAGTTTATTCCTAAATGTCCTTGAAGAATTTAAAAGACAAACCAAAATCCTCACCTGCTATCCATTTATTATTTTTTTTGATGTAGAAGTGTAAAATCTTGAAGGGAAGTTTAGGCCACAAAGCAGGGCTTACCAGCTTGGCGCCAGGTTACTCCCTATGTGCTCCAGGTGACAGCAGCTCTTGAGGTATGGGTAACGGCCTTCCTCTTCCCACATGTACACGTGCAGAGAGTCATCCATGGATGTGGTGAGGACATGTAGAGAATCCTTCAAAGGAGACCTGGGATGAGTGGCCCAGAGTCACAGTCCGAGCAGTGAGCGGCGCGGGGAGAAGGGCATACGTACCGCCCATACATTGCCGATGGTCCTCTGGTGGTCCTCAAATCGTTGCAGCTGGTGTCCACTGATGGTGAAGAGGAACAAGTACGGCCCACTCTCGAAGATGATCATATTTCCATCACTGGCTTCCATCCAAATCGGACTCTCCATATGAAGTGGCAACAGGAAAGTTGCAATCTGATGGGCTGTTTTCATGCAGAACACACACACTTTGGATCATTTAATCAGAATGGTATCTTTACACGGAATGAAAAAATATACTTGTTACTTTCATGGGACCTCAGTCTGGTGAGGAAAATGAAGGACAGGCCAGTGACAGATACAGGTCATTGACCACGGTAACGGGTGCTAGGACATGGGAACAGAGGGTGGTGGACAGTGACAGCTCAGGCACTGAGGGGGCATTGGGACCCAGACCCAAAATCAGGATGGGAATCTAACCACATCTGCCCAAGGCGCGCCTAGGTGGCTCAGTCGGTTGAGCATCCAACTCTTGATTTTGGCTCAGGCCACGATCTCACGATGAGAGCAACTCCCATGTGAGGCTCCATGCAGCGCCAGACATGGAGCCTGCTTAAGACATCGATCTCTCTCTCTCTCTCTCTGTCTGTCTCTCTCTCTCTCTCTCTCGGCACCTGGGCTCAGTCAGTTAAGCGTCTGACTTCGGCTCAGGTCATGATCTCACTGTTCAGGAGTTTGAGCCCCGTATGGGCTCTGTGCTGACGGCCTAGAGCCTATTTCAGATTCTGTCTCCCTGTCTCTCTGCCCCTCCCCCACTCACATTCTATTTCTCTCAAAAATAAACATTAAAAAATAAAATAAAAATAAAAAAATTTTCTCTGTCCCTCCCCAGCTCATGCGCAAACTCTAAATAAACAAATAAAAACACATCTGTCCAAGAGTAGGGTGGAGTGTAGAGGACAGAGCATGGGCATCAGAGAAGCACAGGCAAGCGGTAGCCTGCAGCTCAAGAAATCCCCTGCCCGCTTCACACAGACTGTTTATATAGCGTTTAGAACTTCAAAAGAATGCATGTGTGAGGGGAGGAGACACCGTGTTTCCGGTGTGGCACCGCCTACCTTGAATGACTGTTCTGTCCCCAGTCTTCTCAGTCATTAGGTCAAAGGTGGTAAATCCCGTCTTTTTGAAAGAGCCTCTTCGGTACATCAGTGTTACCCTGCTCGTCCTCCTCGGGGCCCAGCAGGCTCTGCAGCAGGATGAAAATGGGATAGAGAGGGACAGGGGGCTTTTGCCTTCCGATGGTTTCAGCAAGCACTCTGCGAAAAAGACCTACGGAGAGATTGTTGCACATGTAGTCAGGTGAAGGGGGAAGTAACAGCATCTCCGTGCAGGAGGGACTCCAGAAAAGCCTCCTTAAAAATCCTTATTTTGTGGGACACCTGGCTGGCTCAGTCAGTTAAGCATCTGACTCTTGATTTTGGCTCAGGTCATGATCTTATAGCTGTGAGATCGAATTCCACGTTGGGCTCTGTCCTGAGTGTGGAGCCTGTTTAAGATTCTCTCTCCCTCTCTCTCTGCCCCTTTCCCGCTTGTGTGCGTGCTCTCTCTCATTCTCTCAAAACAAATAGACATTAAAAAAAATCCTTGTGTTGTGGGACGCCTGGCTGGCTCAGTTCGCGGCACATGTAACTCTTGATCTCAGGGTTGTGAATTCAAGCCCCACACTGGGCATGGAGTCTACTTAAAACAAAAACAAAAAAACCCAAATCCTTGTTTTGTAGCCAAACTTTATTCTGAATCTTAGGAAGCAGAGTATCATGGCTTGTCACTTGACATCCAAGGACCTCACCGTCTTCCTATCCTGCCTGTCGTGGTCATAGAGAGCGAAGTCCCTGCAGCCATGCTCCTGGCGTGCCACGGAGGTACAGAAGCATCTGGCTGCATTGGAGCCCAGATCAAGTTGCCTTTGCCTCGACAGATCTTCCCTTCTTGGAGAGGGGGTCAAGGGCGGTTTTGCTTTTGCTGCGTCCTCTCAGCTCCTAGCTCTCTGATGCCCGATCCACCTGTGCCATGGTAAAAACGGCTTGGCTCTAAGGCCACCGACTTTCTCCAAGTGCCATTCAGAGGTGGATTCATTTTTATTTACTTGTGGACTTCTTTGTACTTTCTAGCCAAGGTGGAGAAGAGCAAGGAAGGCTAAAGGGAGCATGGTTACCAGAGATCCTCCTCTCTTGAGATCTCCCTCACCTTCCTCTAGCTCTTCCGCCAACTCAGCCTTCTCCTTGATGCAAATTTTCATGAACGAACGTTTGTTTTTGCACCTAGACACCATCACTTCCAAGAACACTGCTTCTTGGCTATCGAAATGGATTCTAAATGTGCTATGGCCTTTGAGAGGAGGGAGCCCTGTGTCTGGTCCTTGCTGAGTTCTGCAGGTTCTCCGACACTTCCTAAGCTTCACCTTCCTAATGCCTGACCCCTGTCCTCCCAAGGTTAATCCACAGAGCAACACTTACCCTGGGCAAGATATTCTGATGTGTCCCAGATGCAAAGATCCACTTCTTGTCAGGAGAGCAGCATAGAAGGTCAACACTGTATTTAAATGCATGGACTTTAGAAACACACCTGAGCTCAGGCACTGTCAACGTGTAGATGTCACCTTCAGAATTGCCTACCTGAAACCAAAGCAGCACCACCACATCAATGGAAGGAGACAGGAAATTGATTATAAAGCACACAGAAGGCAGCACGGTCAGCTGCAAAATATCCTACTGTTCTGGTGCGCTTGGGTGGCTCAGTTGATTCAGTGTCCAACTCTTGGTTTTGGCTCAAGTCACAATCTTATGGTTTCTTGAGGCTGAGCCTCACCCTGGGCTCCGTGCTGACAGTGCAGAGCCTGCTTGGGATTCTTGGTCTCCCTCTGCCTGCCCCTCCCCCACTCACTCTGTCTCTCAAAATAAACTTAAAAAAAACATTAAAAAAAATACATATTACTGTTTCTTCCATCACATAATGGAGATTAAAAACTGCCTCGACGTTGTGAGAATGAGCCCAAGGAATAAAACTTTCTAAACCCCAAAGCATTCTTCTCAAGGACAGTTGTTCATTAGCACATCAACACTATTCTTTTTTTTTCCGTCTCCCCAAACCCACAGCTCTCCCTCCCTAGACCCTGTCCAAGGTCATGTACTGTACAATGCACACTTGAAAGAAGAGACATGGGTATGAAGTAATTCAGGGAGTTCTTTTTTCATTTTTGGAAGAATGACTAGGGGAATGTACTTGTGGTAGATCAAAGGTCAAAATGGTAGCAATGTTTGTATGACCAAAATTCTTTGATCTGTTTTGACCCTCAGGGTACATGGCAGGGATGACTCCAAGAAGATAGACTGTGATGTGACAATAATGGGGCCATGATAGTGGCCAAGGCAGCAGGCATTTTGTGGGCCCCCTTCAGATGCAGGGCTCCCTTACCATCAAGAACGGGCCATCCTTTGTGAGACAGACTTCCAAAGAAAAGCAGGCCTTAGATATGGGGAAGGCAGCCAGGGCGTCCCGATCCTGACAGTTCCACACTTTGACAGTTCCCTCCAAATCTACAGTGACTGCCAGATGCAGGTGAGGGAGGGTCGCCAGATGCTTGATACTAGACTGCTGCACGGGGCTTGACCAGATCGTAGTGCCCTAGGGAAGGAGAGTAACGCTGTATGTGTGCCAGAACTCCTCACACCCGCGAGGCTTTCATGTTGCCAGTGTTTATTTGGAAGTCACCTCCAAATTAGAGACGTTTCTTGTTTCTGGGGGAAAAAGAAAAGAAAATACCCCCCTTGAAGGGATAGTGAGCACAAAAAAAGCAGCAATGTAATATATTCAAATAATGGAAGAGCTCACTACATGACAGGAATAAAGAATGATCAGACTTCTGGGCTCAAATCAGTTCTGGCTCTTTTTTTGGTTTGAGTTTATTTTTGAGAGAAGAGAAAGAGAGCAATCAAGCAGGGGAGGGGCAGAGACAAAGGGAGAGAATCCCGAGCAGGGTCCTCACCGTCAGAGAAGAGCCTGATGTGGGGCTCAAACTCACAAACCAAGAGATCATGACCTGAGCCGAAATCAAGAGTCAGACGCCCAACCAACTGAGCCCCACCAGGCGCCCCATTTCTGCCTCTTTCGAATGGTGCGACATTCGACAAGTTACTTATCATTGTAGCTTCTTACCTGGTTGTTTACATTTCGCAGCACATGAAACATACTTAGAGTTCTGCCCAGTCCACCGTAGGAATCCAAAGACTATCACCTCTCACAATTGTTATTCCATCATCAATCTCATACATTGCAAATTAGACAGAATGGTTTCCCTTCTAGGTTTTCTTTAGACTTTTAAGAATTGTGAAGTATATCAAAGAGAGAAGAATATGAAAATAAATGTAAGAATTGTTACAAAGTGATCATATAACTACATTTTTTAAACATTTATTTTTGAGAGAGACAGCACGAGTGGGGGAGGGGCACAGAGAGAGGGAGACACAGAATCCAAAGCAAGCTCCACGCTCCCGGCTGTCAGCATAGAGCTCCACACAGGACTCAAACTCACAAACTGCAAGATCATGACCTGAGCCGAAGTCGGACACCTAAACGACTAAGCGACGCAGGTACCCCCGTATAACTACTTCTGAGCCCACTTGTACTTGTTCTATTTGCTAACCTCTCTACCCTTCCCAAATATAACCACCATTTTGACTCCTAACACTACAAGGTGCCTGTGTAGCATTATCTATTGGTTTGTAAATCATCCCAAAACTGGGTAGCTTAAAATCAAAAGTATGATGAGATATCACCTCATACTTGTCAGAATGGCTAAAATAAAAAACGTAAGAAACAAGTTTCAGCAAGAAACTTGCAGAGAAAAAGGAATCCTCATACATTGCCGGTGGGAATGCAAACCAGTGCAGCCACTGTGGAAAACAGTACGGAGGCTACTCAAAAATTGAAAAAAGAACTACCATATGATCTAGTAATTCTACTACTAGGTATTTACCTAAATAAAACAAAAATGCTAATTCAAAAAGATGTATCACTCCTAGGTTTATTGCAGCATTATTTACAAGAGCCAATATATGGAAGCAGCCCAAGTGTCTATTGATAGATGAATGGATAAGGAAGAAGTGGTATATATACACAATGGAATATTACTCGGTCATGAAAAATAATGAAACCTTGCCATTTGCAACACCATGGAGAGATCTAGAGAGTACAGTGCTGGTGAAATAGTCAGAAAGACACATACCATATGATTTCACTCATATGTGGAATTTAAGAAACAAAACAGAAAAAAAGAAACAAACCAAGAAAAAGATGCTTAACTATAGAGAACAAAGTTACCAGAAGGGGGGTAAGTGGGGGAATGGGTAAAATGATGGGAATTAAACAGTAAGCTTATCAGGGTACCTGGGTGTCTTAGTCGGTTAAGCATCTGACTCTTGGTTTTGGCTCAGGTCATGATCTCACAGTTCGTGGGTTTGATACCCACGTTGGGCTCCATGCTGACTGTGAGGAGCTTGTTTGGATTCTCTCTCTGTCCCCCATCCCCACCCTGCTCTCTTTGTCTCTCAAGGTAAACAAACATTTTAAAAAAGAAGAGTACCCTTATCACAATGAGCACTGAGTAATGTATAGAATTGTTCAATCACTATATTGTATACCTGAAACTAATATAATGCTGCATGTTAACTATACTGGAAGTTTCTTTAAGTAAGCAAAATAAGTAAAAATAATCCACCCAAAAAAATTTTTGGAGAGGGTTTAAGACAGAAGTTTTTGTTATCTCAGTTTTTTAGAAATTCAGGTACAGCTTGGCAAGGTAGTTCTGGCTCAGGGTCTCTTAGAAGGTTGAAGTTGGCTTCACAAGGACAAGACCCAAGATGGTTCACTCATATGGCTGCAAGTTGGTGCTGGCTACTGGCAGTCCTCAATACTTCACCACACAGACCTCTCTGTTAGGGCTTCTTAGGGGTCTTCATAACATTATTGGCTGGATTTCTAAAAGCCAGTGACTCAGAGAGGAAGTGTCTTTTATGACATAGCTTCAGAAGTTACGCACCATTATTTCCACAATGTCCAATTGGTTACAAAGGTCAGCCCTATTCAGTATGGGTGTGGACTACCTAAGATCGGGAATATGGGACATCTTAGAGGCTGGCTGACACAGTCCCCCTGCAGTCCCTAATCACCTCTGTCCTACATGCAAGATACACTCACCATCTCTCCAGTGCCCCCAAATAGCTCACCATCACTGCATCATCACAAAATCTAGGATCTCATAGTTTAATAAGATGAGGCTCTTTAGACTCCGTTCATCTTGATGTGAAAACCTTAGAACTAAATATACAAGTTATCTTTCCACCCCCCTCTCCAGCCCCAACATACAAAGGTATGGCATTATAGGTAAGGATAACATTATAGACATGATCATTAAAAAAGGTGGGGGGATAGGGGTGAAGGGATGGGAATTACTGCTACACAGAAAATCTGAGGGGCGCCTAGGTGGCTCAGTCGGTTAAGCATCCAACTTCGGCTCAGGTCATGATCTCACTGTTCGTGGGTTTGAGCCCCACGTTGGGCTCTGTGCTGACAGCCAGCTCAGAGCCTGGAGCCTGTTTCAGACCCTGTATCCCCCTCTCTCTCTGACTCTCTCCTGCTCATGCTGTATCTCTCTCTCAGAAATAAATAAAACATTAAAAAAAAAATCTGAGATCTAGCAGAGAACGTGCTGGTAGTATGTTGATCAGGATGCAAAGCCTGGGAAAGATTGTTCAGGACTCTTGGCTCGATCTTCTGAGTTCTCCTGCCCTTTCCATACACAGTGGCCCAATTTTGCAGGGGAATAGTTTTTGCAGCCAGCTTCTTCCATATAAAAATTCAGGATTCCAAGTCCTCTTCTGTTAGGATAGCTCAACCCCTTTAAGTGGAAACTGGCAGCATTTCTGTCAATACGAGTCTCTGAAAATCTCTGTGGGTCTCCAAAAAACGTATGGAGTTTATGTCATCAGACGAGAGCCACATTCACAAGTCTTTGAGGTAAATCCGGATACCCTGGGCTGCTGCTGGGGGTCCAAGGACAGACTTAGAGGGTCAGGGCTGAACAGTTCTGAGGCACCCCCCCTCCCGCCCAGATCATTCTGTGGTCTAAAAAAGAATTTTGCTATGTGCGCCTGGGCGGCTCAGTCAGTTAAGCATCCGACTCTTGATTTTTGGCTCAGGTCATGCTCTCACTGTTCTTGAGATCAAGCCCCATATCAGGTTCTGCACTGACAGTGTGGAGCCTACTTAGGATATTCTCTCTTTCTCTCCCCGCCCCCTCCCTGACTCATGCTCTCTCTCTTGCTCTCAAAATAAATAAACTTAAAAAACAAAGAATTTTGCAGTCACCCCTTTGACCTCACCCTTATAGTATGGTTTACTGACACTGCCCTGGATGGAGATCTTGCCTGGAGTGGACTTCTTAAATTTTAACATCATTTGCCATCTTGAAAGGCTGATTTTCAGAACCAGGAATCCTTGGCTCCCTGTTATTTGAGAGACCTTATGTTATCCTCTCCCTCTTCTGTTTTACTACAAGCAGCAAGCAGCAGCTGGCATTCAGCATTCTGCCTAGAATTTTCCTCAGCAAGATCACTCAATTCATTGGATATATTTGCTAGTTTCCACATTACCCCAGGTGACAACATTGCTCAGCCTTCTGCAGCTATGTAGCAACGACCTTGTTTTCTCCAGGGTCCAATAACAGTTTTTATATTTTCCTTTAATCGTCACTGACAGCAGGGAAGCCTGTTACGTTTCTGCTAACAGTCTCCTCAAGGTCCAAAACCCTGCCCAAAGCTTTCCCAGCTGCTTCCCACTGCCTGGTTCCAAAGCTTCTTCCACATCTTAAATTTTGGTTGTGGCAGCACTCTACTTCCAGGTAGTAAAAACCATTATAGGCGGGCACCCGGGTGGCTCAGTCTGTTGAGAGTCTGACTTGATCTCAGCTCTGGTCATGATCCCAGGGTTGTCAGGCTCAACATGGAGTGTGGAGCCTGCTTAAGATTCTCCCTCCCTCTCTCTGCACCTGGGTGGCTCAGTCAGTTAAGCATCTGACTTTGGCTCCGGTCATGATCTCTCCCCGATCATGGGTTTGAGCTCCGTGTTGGGCCCTGTGCTGACAGTTCGGAGCCTGGAGCCTGCTTTGGATTCTGTGTGTGTGTGTGTGTCTGTCTGTCTGTCTGTCTCTCTGCCTCTCCCCCTCTTGCACTCATTTGCTCTCTTTCAAAAATAAACATTAAAAACAAAACAAAGCAAAAAGGATTCTCTGTTCCTGCCCATTTCATGTGTACACACTGTTATTTAAAATATAAAAACGAAACAAAAAAACAACCTCCCAAATAAATAAATAAACCCACCGTTACCTGTTGCTGGCTAACAAATGACCTAGCAGCTCAAAGCAATAAACACTGGTCTCCTACAGCTTCTGCTGGTCAACAGTTCAGGAGCAGACTCGCCTCCCCGAGTGGCTCTGCTTTAGGGTTTCTGCTAGGAGGCCACAGGCCGCCTAGGGAGGCAGTGATCTGAAGGACTGACCACCAGCTTCTAAGATGGTATGTTCAGGTGACTGCACGCTGGTGTTGGCCGTGGGCAGAAGGCCCGAGTTCTTTGCCACGTGGGTCATCATCCACTGGGCTACGTGAACGTCCTTGGAGACGCGGTGACTGGCTTCCCGACAACAAGTTATCCGAGACGGCACCTCTCTGGTTTCTTTTCTCAGTTTATGGAGACATGACGGACTTAGAACATTGTGTGCTTCAGGGGTACCCTTCTAGATTAGCTCATCATTCTCCTGCCACCTCAAATACTCATAAAGGGGTATTTATCATACTTTAGAAGACCCTGTGTAAGAGGCATTATAGTTTTTTTTTTCAGTTTATTTATTTTGAGAGAGAGAGAGAGTGTGTGTGTGCATGAGTGGGGAGAAAGGAGGTGGGGGGGGCGAGCCAGGGGGGGTGGGCAAGACAGAGAGACAAAGAGAGAGAGAATCCCAAGCAGGCCCTGCATGGTCAGCACAGTGCCTGATGTGGGGCTTGAATCCACAAACCAGGAGGTCACGACCTCAGCCCAAATCAAGAGCCAGCCGCTTATCTGACTGAGCCACCCAGATGCTCCCAAGATTCACTATGTAATTTTCACAGGGCGAAAAGAGAAGTCAAAACAGGGAAAGCCAAGAAACTAAAAATTTGGGACCCATGTTGGGATTTTCCAATTCGCTATCCAGGGACCCTTGCACTATTTTTACTAATCCTGATATGGAAGACCCTGCTGCTCCCTGGCAGTGGTCGATCGGACTTAAAGACCACTTTCTGAAAAATCCAACATAACCAGTTGCCAGAGAGGGGGGAGGATAGGTAGCGAAGACGCACAGCGCCCAGAGTTTCAGTCACTCCACGTTACCAGCCGAAAATAAGTCCTTGCACAAATTTATATCTAGACACACACAATGAAAAGTGAATTTTCTATGGGTCTACAGGCTAGATGACAAGGTCACAGATTACCGCTGAGAAGACCTGCTCTGAGGCCCTGTTCCCATCACCAGTTCCCCCTATCATCTCCCCCTGCACCAGTTTCCTGCGTCGAAGAGGATGGACATGGGCGGACATTACCTGTACATCTTTCATCGGCCAGCCTCCCCTCCTGCACATCCCTCATCAGCCAGACTCACCTCCTGCACGTCCCAGGCATAAAGCATGTGCTTGGATGACACCGTACAAATGACGGACCTCTCCTGTCCATCCATTGTGGGGCCATTTCCTGACAGATAAGCTATAGGTCCTAGGATTCCTAGAAGGAAATAGGCCATACATGAGGGATGATGCAGTCAAATAAAGGGACCTCTGTCAGCACAGAGCCTGCTTTGGATCCTCTGTCCCCTTCTCTCTGCACCTCCCCTGCTCATGCTCTCTCTCAATATTAAGACATTTTTTTCCTTCAAAATTTTTAATGTTCATTTATTTTTGAGAGAGAGAGACAGAATGCAAGCAGGGGAGGGACGGAGAGAGAGAGAGAGAGAGAGAGAGAGAGAGAGAGAGAATCTGAAGCAGGCTCCAGGCTCTGAGCTGTCAGCACAGAGCCCGACGTGGGGCTCGAACTCACGAACCGTGAGATCACGGCCTGAGCCAAAGTTGGACCCTTTACCGGCTGAGCCACTCAGGTGCCCCATTTAGAAGACCTGGGGCACCTGGGTGGCTCAGTCAGTTAAACGTCTGACTTCGGCTCAGGTCGTGATCTCACAGTTCGTGAGTTCGAGCCTCACGTCGGGCTCTGTGCTGACAGCTCAGAGCCCGGAGCCTGCTTCAGATTCTGTGTCTCCCTCTCTCTCTGACCCTCCCCTGCTCATTCTCTCTCTCACTCTCTCTCTCTCTCACTCTCTCTCTCTCAGAAATAAAAAAAAATTTTTAAATAAAAGACAAAAAATAAAGACATTTAAAAGATGACATATAAAAGATAAAAAAAAAACAGGTACTAGGAATAAAGCAAACAGTAGAACCTGTGCTATTTAAGTTTCCTTTTTGTTTAAAATTTTTATCCTAGAAGGGATGGAGCCTGTGGAGAAAGGGAGTCATAACAGGGTCTTGTGACCCCAGGGAACAAGAGAAGAAGTGGGGAGACCAGTGACAGCTACCCGCGGCAGCCCGGTCCCACCCACTTTCAATCATCTTTCTCTTCACTGAATGAAAATATAGCAGGGCACCCGGGGGGCTGTTGGTTAAGTGCCCGACTTCGGCTCAGGTCATGATCTCACGTTCATGGGTTTGAGCCCCACATCGGGCTCTGTGCTGACAGCTCAGAGCCTGGAGACTGTCGTCAGATTCTGTGTCTCCCTCTTTCTCTGACCCTCCCCTGCTCACGCTGTCTCTCTCTCTCTCTCTCTCAAAAGTAAATAAACATTAAAAAAAAAAAAAAGAAAATATAGGGGGAAAATAGCGGATTTCTTAAAATAAGCCTGTCACGTTCCTCCAGGCTGCGCCTAGCCCCATACCAAGGTTCCCAGTTGCTTCTTTGAAGACAAAGTCCTCTGGCTTCGCCAAGGCCATCCGATACTCCAGCTTTGTCTGTTTGAGGAAGAATTGCTTCCATGTCTGTGAGCCCAGGCACGTGGAGAAGTTGCAGAAGCTCCATTTCTTCAGACACAGGTTTCTGGAAACAGAGTCATAACCCCACCCCAGGCTGCCCATGGTCAGTCCACCTCCTCGGTAGCACTGGTCTCACGAACCCCTTCCTCACGGTGAGCGTCACTCACGCCTCTCACACGCAGGCCTCCTCGGTGCACAATCGTACGTCCTCCCCCATGAGACACACCTGCCTTCCCACCTTGCCCCTCCCTTGCTCACCTCCACAGGTGATGGTTCTCGGCAGCCCTATTCCATTCCTGAGGGAGAGAAAGGAAGGGGTGAGCAGGCAGGCAGCACCCAAAGGCTGGCTCTTCCTCTGCCACCACGTGTTTCGGGAGCAAGGCCCACACCGGTTCACCAGCCAGCATCCCAGCTCTCACGGCCCTCCCAGTCTGCGGGGGACGAGGACATGGTGACAGCAGAGGCCTGTCACGGCTAAGGCAGGCCCTTGGGATTCCTGGGAGAGTTCGGAGGGAGAGATGTGGACTTCCAGGAGCTTGAAACAGAAGCCGCAAGGACCACTTAGTACAGCAACTCCTAGATATCAGTTTGCCCTTTTCATTTAACAAAACAGGGAGCCTCAGAGGTGAAGGATGCGAACTCCCAGCACGCAATGTATCACTCCACTGTTCTGCAAATCGGTGCTCAAACTGGTCAAGAGAAGCAACTGAGGGGAGCCTGAGTGGCTCAGTCCTTTAAGTGTCCGACTTCAGCTCAGGTCATGATCTAGCAGTTCGTGAGTTCAAGCCCCGCATCAGGCTCTGTGCTGGAAGCTCAGAGCCTGGAGCCTCCTTCAGATTCTGTGTCTCCCTCTCTCTGCCCCTCTCCCAAGTGGACTCTGTCTCTGTCTCTCAAAAATAAATACATTTTTTAAAAATCAAAAAAGAGAGAGAGAGAAGCAACTGAAATCCAGGGGCATGGATCTATGGGAGCTGAGCGGATGGGCCTGAACCAGGTAAATTTAAGCAAAGAGGGAGGCTGTGTGGGTATAAGGTTCCGGTAGCTAAGATCTCAAAACTGAGGGACCGAGGTGAAAGGGGGCTTGTGCAAAGACTCGTGGAGGGGTGGGGGCTGGGGGGTCAGACAGCGGGTTGTGGAGAGCATTTACCCTGTTCACTTGGGAAGCCTGGAGCAAGCTGAACGCGTCCAGGAAAGAGAAAATTTTGAACATCGGCAGATCAGGCAGCCGGAGCGCCATCCCGCGCGGCCTGAGCCTGCATCCAGTCTCCTTTCTCCTCTCCAGTTGCTCTGAATTTAAAGGCCTGGCCCAGCTCTGCAGGCCCCGGGAGGACTCCCAGCGGCAGCTCATCTGGCTCTGATGGAGCGGGGCTGCAGGTGCGCGCAGGCAGGCGGGTGGCCCTCCCCTTCGGCCTCTTCCGGGGCCAAATCCACGCAGCCCAGGGCACCCCTCCCTGCACTCGCCTGTTAGTGCTCATTATGGCAACGTGTTCGACACCTTTGTTTGTTTTTGCACTGTGAACTGAAAGTGCAGGATCTGGAGCAGCTCTCGGTGCTGATGAACTTTTCGAGACTCTCTAGGAAATTTTGACTGACACGCTCACATTCGTTAAATTCAAGTCTGTGTGACACCCTCCACGTTCCAAATCACTGGGATAGGGAATCAGCTTGACACATTTATATGCCTATTTTGGGACATTGAATCTGGCCAGCATGGCCTATCTCCCAGCACCAACACAGCCCCTAGCGTTCTGCCTTTGTGCACTTCACTTTCCAGCGGAAGGAGAAAGCATGGGTCACAGACGCCTGCGCAAAGGGCACAGGGCTTGTCTAAGATGACTCACAGGTGGTGCCTTTCTCTTGTGACCCAATACTTTTCTTCCAAGAAGTTAATAACTGATTGAGTATTTTCTTTTTTTATTTTTAAGTTTATTTATTTAAAAAATTCTTTTAACATTTATTTTTGAGAGAGAAGGAGAGACAAGTGTGAGTGGGGGAGGGACAGAGAGAGAGGGAGACACAGAATCCGAGGCAGGCTCCAGGCTCTGAGCTGTCAGCACAGAGCCCACAAACCATGATATCATGACCTGAGCCGAAGTCAGATGCTCAGATGCTCAACTGACTGAGACACCCAGGTGCCCCTTAAGTTTACTTATTTTGAGAGAGAGAGAGAGAGAAAGAGAACGAGAGGGATGGGGCAGAGAGAGAGGGGAGAGAGAGAATCCTAAGCAGTTCTACACTGTCAGCGCAGAGCTGGACATGGGGCTCAAACTCATGAACCGTGAGATCATGACCTGAGCCAAAACCAAGAGTCAGATGCTTTACCGACTGAGCCACTCAGGTGCCCCTGATTCCAGTATTTTCTATGAGTTCCTGTCTGAGGCTTTCTTAAACTGCTGCCTCCAGCCTGACCCACAGTAGTGGTTTTCAGAAGCACCATTTTCTACAATGATATCTACTCTTATCCAAAACTAGACTGGGCATTTCTTTTTCTTTTTCTTTTTTTTTCTAATTAAAAAAATTGTTTTAATGTTTATTTTTGAGAGAGAGCAAGAGAGAGAGAGAGAGACAGAGTGTGAGCAGGGGAGGGGCAGGAAGAGAGGGAGACACAGAACCTGAAGCAGGCTCCAGGCTCTGAAATGTGAGCACAGAGCCCAACATGGGGCTTGAACTCATGAACCATGAGATCTTGACTTGAGCTGAAGTCTGTGGCTTAACTGACTGAACCACCCAGACTGGGCTTTTCTGGAATAAATGTCCTCTTCCTCAGAATTTGCAGTGGGTTAACTTTTCACACTGACAGGCCCAGAAAGTACAAACCTGACAACTATGGGGAGCCATATTTTTCGTTCTGTTGAATTAGGTTCATAGAAAACTGGTTTAAAGGGAATGTGGTTTGGAGAGAAATAAATTGTCATAAAGAAAAAAAATCTTGGTTTCAAGAGAGATAAAGGGAGTCTTACAATATATTTCATATCAATAATTCAAGTCCTTTCTATGTCCGTTTCCCTGAACCATGCCATTTTACTAATTATAAAATTAAAATACAATCTGTGGGGGCATCTGGGTGGCTTAGTCTGTTAAGCATTTGACTTCAGCTCAGATCATGATCTCATGGTTCATGAATTTGAGCTCCGCATCGGGCTCTGTGCTGACAGCTCAGAGCCTGGAGCCTGCTTCTGATTCTGTGTCTCCTTCTTTCTCTGCCCCTCTCCTGTTGTGCTGTTTCTCACTCTCTCTCTCTCTCTCTCTCCCTCAAAAATGAATAAACATTAAAAAATAAGTAAAATACAATCTGTGTTTTGGCTTACTGAATTCAAGTGAATGAACAAGCTCTTGACTACTCATTACATTTAATACCAACAAAAAATGTATGTTCAAATTTATTAGACCTTGATATACACCCTAAATTGTCTTCAAATATATTCATGTATGGACAAATAACACCTGGGGCTGCACACCTGTCAGAATGCCTGAAATAGAAAACAAGTGTTGGCGAGGATGTAGAGAAAAAGGAACCCTTGTGCCCTGTTGGTGGGATGCAAACTGGTGCAGCCACTATGGAAAACAGTATGGAGGTTCCTCAAAACATTAAAAATAGAACTACCTTATGATCTAGTAATTCCACTAATGGGTTTTTACCCAAAGAAAACAAAACCACCAATCCAAAAAGACATAGGCACCCCTATGTTTCTTACAGCATTATTTACAAGAGCCGAGATATGGAGGCAGCCCAAGGGTCCATTCATAGACACATGGATAAAGAAGATATGGTATATAAGATGTATATAAAATGGAATATTACTCAGCCTTAAAAAAAGAATGAAATTTTGCCATTTGCAACAACATGGATGGATCTAGAGTATAATGCTAAGTGAAATAAGTCAGAGAAAGACAAATACCATATGATTTCACGCATATGTGGAATTTTAAGAAACCGATAAAAAAAAAAGGGGAAAAGATACAAAAAACAGACTCTCAAATATAGAGAACAAACTGGTTGTTACCAGAGGAGAGGTGGGGGGATGGGTGAAATAGGCACAGAGGATCAAGAGTACTTACTAAGATGAGGACTGAGAAATGTATAGAATTGTTGAATGACTCTAATGGTCATCTGAAACTAATATAACACTGTATGTTAATTATACTGGCATTTTTTAAAGCCTCAAATTCAGAGAATTCCTAAAGAAAAACAAAAACAAAGTAAATATGTATCTACAACACTTGTGGGAAAAATCTTAAGTTTCCCAGTATAAACACTATAAGTATAGTGTACATACAGGGTATAATATAAATAACTACGCAAATGGTTTGAATATACTCATAGGCAATTAGATGTGCCAAAAAGCACTCAATCCTAATATCTCCTTTGTCTAACCCTCTCTAAAATTTTATTTTAGTTTTAATATTTTTAATGTTTATTTATTTATGTATTTATTTATTTAGAGAGAGAGAGCATGCATGAGTGGGGGAGGAGCAGAAAGAGGATCCCAAACAGGCTCCGTGCTGTCAGCGTAAAGCCTGATACGGGGCTCAAACTCACAAACCATGAGATCATGACCTGAGCTAAAACCAAGAGTCTGACGCTTAACCTACTGAGCCAACCAGATGCCCCCCTCTCTAAAATTTTAAAAGCCAATCTCAATGTGGAATCAATAAAAGGACAAAATATTAAAAAAAAAAAAACCCACGAAACAGCACATGGGATTGGAACTTGGTGATAAGCCTCCTTCCGGTTCTAATGGTCTAGGACATTGAATGTTAGAACTGATTTTCAGGTTGCTGCCTGCCTGTACCTTCTGTAAGGTGGGGATGATGATTGCAAATGACTGTCTCAGGATCTCAGTTTCTCTCTCTCTTTCACCATGTTTCCGAGTCTCTCTTTGATGAGGCATTCCTTCAATTTCTTCAGGGTTCTTCATTCCACCTGCCTCCAGCCTATGGGTCCCTGTGTCTGTATAACGAATGTGCATAATGGACGTTGTAAGTATGCAAGGCACTCTCCCTTTGTCCCTGCATTCTTCCCCTGATCTGGTAAGTCACTTATCTTCACTTCATTAAGGTCTTTTAGTGAAGTTTTCCCTTGTTCTTTCGTTTGGAACACATCCTTCTATGTCTTCATTTTTCCTAGTGTTTTTCTCTGTGTTGGGTTTTAGGCATTAGAGAAAGCAGCTACCTTTCCCCGTCTTGGCGGAGTGGCCTGTGTAGGATTAACCTTATCAGCCAACCCTGCCCTATCTCTGTGTTGGCTCTCAAACCTTGGTGATTGTCCAAGTAGCCTGTTTCATTTTTAGTGGCTCCTAGTAGTTGCGGGTGTGCCAGGACCTGTCATTGTCCCGAAGGGGAGGATCCCAGTCAGCACCTAGATTCAGGCCGATTGGAAGCCTGACGCTCAGGCAGCAACTTTTAAACATGTACAAACTTCTTTCAGGGGAAGATGGGCATTTCTGTCTGCTTCCTCTGTGCCGAGCCCTGGGGTGATAGCCAGGGGAGAACTGTTTCTTTCTTCACTACTGTCCTGTTGAACCTATGAATACAAGCCCCACTGGCCACCAGAGCCAGGCTATCAAGAGATGTGTCCTCTGGGCAGTAGATACAAAAGCCAGGGCACCAGACATAGGCAAAATCTTATTCTATTTCCTTTCTAGAAGGAAACATTGAAACTCATTGAGGTATGTTGAATATTTAACCTCCTGATTCTGATGGTACAAGCAACCGGGATCTGGGGCCTCCTTGGGGGTAGAATCCTTTTTCTCCCTTAGCCAAGCCAGCATTTCTCTGCCCAAGAAACAGTGATTAACCTAGTTAACCCTGCAGTTGTATAACTAACACCATAATGAAGATACAGAAAAGCTTCATTACTGCCCCCATTTCCCCTGTGCCCCCCAGAGCTGACTTCTAATAAACAAGTTTTTTTATTTTTCATTTTTTTAATTAAAAAAAATTTTTAGTGTTCATTTTTTGAGAGAGAGAGAAAGTGTGAGTTGGGGGGGGAGGGGAGGAAGAGAGAGAGAATCCCAAGCATTCTCCACACCACTAGCACAGAGCCCAATACAGAGCTCAAACTCATGAACCAGGACATCACGATCTGAGCTGAAATCAAAAGTTGGACACCTAAGTGTCTGAGCCACCCAGGTGTCCCGATAAACAAGTTCTTAATGAAGTCCAGTTTATCAATTTTTTCTTTAATGAACTATACTTTTTCCTTTTTCAGGTATATTTGCCTACCACAAAGTTACTTTTTGCTTGAATCTTTATTGTTTTGGCCTTTCATATTTAAATCTGGGGTTCATTGTGAATTAATTTTTCTATATGGATTTCCATCTGAGATAGCACCACGGGTAGAAAAGGTGATTCTTTCTCTGTTACAGTTCATAGATGTCTGTCGAAAATCAGGTGATCTTCATATATGTTGGTCTATTTGTGGATTCAGTATTAGACTCCATTGATCTATTTAAGTAATAAATTTATTCCTTTCCTCATGGAGACAGGGGGGAGATTATCCTAATCAGATAAGGGACTGAGATGACAGGAGGCAGGTTTGCAGTATTTTAAGGTCCCATCTACTTCTGGACCACCTGGATGTGACTTGTGGTGTGCACCTTGAGATGTCCCAGCTGAAAGTGTAGTGCATTTATAAGGGTCCCTATGCTTTGTTGGATCTTGAAATGTGATGTTTTCCTTTTAAACCCTGAGAGACTGTGGGATATTTTAGAGGCTTTCTGTCCAACATTTTTTTTAATGTTTATTCATTTTTGAGAGACAGAGAGAGACAGAGTGCAAGCTGGGGTGAGGCAGAGAGAGAGGGAGACACATAATGCAAAGCAGGCTCCAGGCTCCAAGCTGTCAGCACAGAGCCCAACTGGGGCTTGAACTCATGAACCGTGAGATCATAACCTGAGCTGAAGTCGGATGTTTAACCAACTGAACCACCCTGTCGCCCCAAGCTTTCTTCCAACTTCTTATTCCCCTACTCAGTGCGGTCCAAGAATTTGGCAAATGCCTCCAGAGAAAGGAGAAAACAAATCATACATTGGGGTCTCATCCTCCTTCCTCATTTTTCTGGAATATTGGCCACCCAAATCCTGGCTTCCCTGCCACCCACAAATTTCAATCTTGCCACTTCATTTTGCTTACTTCTCTGACCCTTAGCAACAACACTACCCAGATCTCTGTGTGCCTGGGTTTTCAGGCTCCCTCATGCTATTATCAACAGCCTAGTGCCAATAGGCAAAAATTAGATAAAGAATTTTGGCTCCCAGTCTTGTTCACTTCCTTTTGACATCTGCCCGCTCAAATCCTAGTTACCTAGGCAGCTCTTTGATGATGTCATACAGATTCATTTCTTAAAATCTTATTTCCCTTTTAATCTGGTTTTCATGGGAGCATGAGTCATCCACCAACCACTCCATCATAGCCAGAAAAGGATGTCTGGTTTCCTGCTTTAAATGATGTCTATATACCAATGACTCTTCTATTTATATATCTGTCCCAGGCATCTAGTGGGAGTTTGAAGCTATGTAACCTATTGTCTCCTTAACATTTGTACTTTGATGTTTAAAAGGCATCTCCAACTTCCTGTTTAAAACCATATTCTTGGGACACCTGGGTAGCTCATTCGGTTAGGTGTCCAACTTCAGCTCAGGTCATGATCTTGAGGTCCATGGGTTCGAACCCCACATTGGGCTCTGTGCTGACAGCTCAGAGCCTGGAGCCTGTTTCAGATTCTGTGTCTCCCTCTCTTTCTGCCCCTCCCCAGCTCGTGCTCTGTCTCTCTCTGTCTCAAAAATAAATAAACACTAAAAAAATTTTTTAAAAAACATATTTTTTCTGGTCCCACGGATGTACATTTTCCCTGTGTCCCCATGCATAGTAAATGCCCCTTGAATCCTATTCTCTTGCTCAGGCCAAAAATCTCAAAGCTTTCTTGATTCCCCTTTGCTTGTGACCCTCATCTTCTCTTGTAGTACCCCATCTCTTCCTTCATATCTCAGCTCAAATACTACCTCCGCATAAAGTTTTGCCTAAAATAAAAAAAATTTTTCCTAAAATAACATTTCCCATCAAGTGTGGACCCCTTTTTTTAAAACTTTTTTTTAAAGTTTATTAACTTATTTTGAGAGAGAGGGAGAGAGAGAGAGAGAGAGAGAGAGAAAGAAAGATCGTTTGTGAGTGGGAAGGGGCTGAGAGAGAGACGTTCTGTGCTGACCAGTGCCAGCCCGACATGGGACTCGAACTCACAAACTGTGAGATCATGACCTGAGTTGAAATCAAGATTCGGATCCTCAACTGGCCCAGTTGCCCAGGTGCCCAAGTGTGGCCCTTTTTGCTATTTTGTCTTCATGCTTTTAACAGCACCTATAATTCACTTGTAAATAAATTATTAGGTACATTTATTTGCTTATCTGTTTATTGTGTTTCTCCCTCAATGGAATATAATTTCTTGGATGAAAGGAATCTGTCTCTGACTCACTTCTGAATCAGCCAAGTCCAGGCTTGTCTCTGGAAACATAAGATTTAATTATAGTCCAATGAATGAAGGAATGGCTGGATATATTTTAAGCTGATGGGAACAGCAAGTACCCTGAATACCACGGTTGCTAACAACCGTAGCCGACACAGAAGGGCTCCTGCTTGATGTAAGGACAAACACACATGAGAAATGAGGCTTAATTTTCCCTGTTGAAAATAAAGGAAGAAATTTCCTTCCCTTCCCTTTTTAAAGAGCATTAACTTTGGAAATTTGGCAACTGTATGTCCTTTCTCTGCCTCTTTGAAGTGTATAATATCTTTTTAGAAGTTAAATAAGACTCTTGCCAGAGTACACTTACTGTGATGAGCAATGAGTAATGTATAGAATTGTTGAATTGCTACATTGTACACCTGAAACTAATATAACACTGCATGTTAAATATACTGGAAAACAAACAAACAAGCAAACAAATAAGATTATTGCCAACTTTAGGACCCAGGTAGGTCTTTATGACCAAGGTAGGTCTCTCTCAAGGACATGGGAGCCATGGCTTTGAAATGTAAACATCCAGGGAGATAGCACCCCTATCTCACAGTTTCTGAGGGAGGGCAGGAACCTAACTTCAATGGTACCTTGCTCCCAGTTGAAAAATTATCTCCTGTCATGAAGAGTTTATTTCCTTTGCATAAAACCAACGACCCAACACAGATGGTTACCCCATTACCAGGGGAACCATGTAATAAATGTTGCTGTCATGTCTTCTTGCTGGATGATAAGTCATTTATTGTCTAGCTTGAGAACATGTATGTAATGGGTTGTATCTGCTTGGCTACATCAAAGGGTGAGATTTCTTTCTGTCTTTGTAATCTCTTCGGGGATTGCCTATGATCCACACCACATTCTTTCTGGCTTGATGCTTATTCAACAATGAAATTTTCTTTTTCTTCTAAATATTTTTTTAATGTTTATTTTTGGAAGAATGAGAGACACAGAATCTGAAGCAGGTCTAGGCTCAAGCTTAACTGTCAGCTGTCAGCACAGAGCCCGATGCGGGGCTCAAACTTATGAACTGTGAGATCATGACCTGAGCCGAAGTCAGACACTTAACGGACTGAGACACCCAGGTGCCCCCGTTTTTCTTCTATGTTTGTGGAGAGGTTTTCTGGTTTGGGGGATTTTTTAAAAAAGATTTTTATTTTAAGTAATCTCTACATCTAACCTGGGGTTCAAACTCACAACCCAGAAAGCAAGATTGCATGCTCCACTGACTGAGCCAGCCAAGCCCTCCTGGGATATTTTGTTTTTAATTACATTTCTCTGATGCTGACAAAGGTAGGGGGAAATTATCTCTTGAGGATATGTGAATTTTAGACATATTCCAAACATGCTCATTGGCCTCAGAAGCAATAAGCCAAAGGGCAAGATAAATATCAGTCACATCCAACCTAAATAAAGAATGAACTAATAATCACAGATCCAGATATATATATAAGTGGGAAGAGGTTTAGTTGTGTTGCATATTTTCCCATTCTTTCATGAGAACAAATACAGGAGAATTATATATTTCTGCTCAACTAAGAATAAGACAAAATATCCAAGAATATATAATACATATTGCCATGCAATCCCAACCTATTTCCTGTATTTTCTGAAAATCTCTACATTTTTCAGAAAAATATTTAATGAACACATGGAGTTCAAGATGAGGCCTCCATGGGGCTTTCTCAACTGTAAGTTACTGAGCAGCCTTATAAAGAAAACAGCTTTTTGCTGTTCTAGGGGAAGATATGCAAATTAGGGAAATGGTTAATTGTAGATGATTGGTAAAAATTTGAATGCTAATGAGTAATTGTTTCTGGGAGAGAAAGACAAAAGTCTAGTTTGGCAAAAAAAAAAAAAAAAACCCACAAAAAAAATGGGTCTGATTATCTATGCTTCCTTGTATGGGGGGGCTCCGTTACAGGAAGACTTTGTAGCTCTGTCCATCAAGATGAGCCAGTTTCCCTGGGCTTTGTGACTTTCTTTGGCCAGCAGTCACCCACAGGATGAGGTGTGAGGTCCATGGGCACTCAGATGAGCCCGCCTAGGTGCAAGAGGAAGTGATCCCTCTAAACTATGGAAGGGGAAGATGGTGTTGCCATATTCCTCTATTTAGCATCTACTCCGCTGTTGAAATTTAACTTCACTGTTTTTCTTGTGGGAAATTCTGCCCATCCATAGCAAACTGGTATTTAAAACATCTTTTGGAAGTACCTATGATTTTCCAAGGTCTTTTTTTTTTAATATCAGCCTTTAAAAAATTATAATTCTACTTTATGATTGACATACTTTCTCTCATACAGAAAGAGACATGTAATTTAGGAAAACCTGTAATTTCTCTCCATAATTAGATGTTTCAGTCTATCTTGATTTGGTCAGCTTCACCTTCCTAGTGAAAGAAAATCAGCAACTCTTCAACCATGTGAGTGTAAATGCCCATGGCTAACATATGTGATTTCATAATCTTGAAGAGTCCTGTTAAACGCTTTCCAATGAGAAAATATCTTTTCCTAAAATTAATAAGGATTTGGAGAAAACATGATGCTCTGATCTTGCTCTAAGCAATGTGGCAAATTTCTTAGGTCCCCAATAAGAGGAATAGAGTTGTTCCATTGATGGCCTTTTGGAGATGGAACCTCTGGTTCGTTTACTAGATTGCATCAAGGGGTGCCTGTGGGGCTCAGCCGGTTAAGCATCTGACTTCAGCTCAGGTCATGATCTTGCAGTCTATGAGTTCGAGCCCCATGTCAGGCTCTGTCCTGACAGCTCAGAGCCTGGAGCCTGCTTTGAATTCTGTGTCTCCCTCTCTCTCTGCCCCCTCAACCCCCGACTCACACTACCTCTGTCTCTCAAAAATAAATAAACATTAAAAAAAATTTAGATTGCATCAAGATGTGTATCATACACGCCTGTTGCCCCTTTTAGACCCCTTGGGCTGACCCAAGTTCACCTGCAACTGTAAAGGTAAAGCAGGAGACTTCCCAATGTGCTATCACCTTTACACATCCCAGGTATGGGCATCTTTTCTCTGCCTTATGCTATCTAGTACCTGAGGGGTCCTTGCATGACCACACAGACAGCTAGCAGGGATACAGGAATAAAAGCTTCTGAGGGTAGTCCTCAAACACTGGGGCATGGGATTGGTGGGTAAATGTTTCAGCTTCGCATGCTGACCTGGGATGATTCTGAGTTTGCTCCTACGGCTTCTCAGAGATTCCCTTAGTGGGAGAGAGTGTAGACCTGCTCAGTAATGCCACAGTGGACAGCTTTTCTACCTTCCTGGTCTCGTTTCCCCCCACTTCCTCATTTTTTTCCCCTGGGGACCATCTTCAAAATAAAGCATACTATTTAAGTCCTGGTCTCAGGATCTTCTTTGGAGGAACCAATTCTTTTTTTTTTTTTTTTTTTTATTTTTTTTTTTTTTTTTTTTTTTTAATTTTTTTTTTATGTTTTATTTATTTCTAGGAGAGAGAGAGAGAGACAGTGTGAGCAGGGGAGGGTCAGAGAGAGAGGGAGTCACAGACTGAAACAGGCTCCAGGCTCCGAGCTGGCAGTCAGCACAGAGCCCGACGCGAGGCTCAAACCCACGAACCGCGAGATCATGACCCAAGTGAAAGTCGGACGCTTAACCGACTAAGCCACCCAGGTGCCCCATGGAGGAACCAATTCTAAGATCATTGGTATAGCAACTGGTCAAGTGTCAGTCAGATGACAATGAGGACTGTTCTGCTAGTATTAAGCATCATGCTGGTAATGTTGGAAAGACATATGGTGGATTGGGATGAGGTACAGATGGAAACTGAAGCACTAATTTATGCATTAGCTCTAGAATTTGAACTGTATGTGGGGAAAGTGATCGGAAGGTCCTAGAGTTGAGTGTGTGGTTGACCATAACCTAAGGATATGCTGTGAGAGCCAGAATCCCACCGTGACAGCATTTAAACAGATGCTCATTTCTTTTTTAAAAAATGTTTGCTTATTTTTGAGAGACAGAGAGAGACAGAACACAAGCCGGGGAGGGGCAGAGAGAAAGAAGACAGAATCTGAAGGAGAATCTGAATCCGAAGGCTCTGAGCTGTCAGTACAGAGCTTGATGGGGTCTCAAACGCATGAGCAGGGAGCCTGGGTATCTAAAATTTGCCAAGAAAAGTATATGGAATTACTCATTTAGGGAAATTGATCCCTCAAGGGAGCCATAATTCCCTCTGGAAAGTGGAATTCGATTCTCTACACTCATTTAATGCATCTGAGGATATCTGCTTCCTGTCACTCTGAAATCATGCTTAACCGACTGAGCCACCCAAGAGCCCCTTATTTTGTTTTAAAAGACAATTATCACTCACTTGTGAATGTTTTACCTGGTTTCTTTGTTTGTTTGGTTTCAAGTTTTTACTTAAATTCCAGTTAGTTAACATAGTGTAATATTAGTTTCAGATGCAGAATTTAGTAATGCATCACTTACATACGACATCCAGTGTTCATTTCAACCCGTGCCCTCCTTAGCACCCATCACCCATTTAATCTATCCCCCCGCCCATCTGCCCTCCAGCAACCCTGTTTGTTCTCTATAATTAATAATCTGTTTTATGGTTTGCCCCTCTCCCCTTTTTTCCCTTATGTGCATTTGTTTTGTTTCTTAATTTCCACATATGAGTGAAATCATATGATATTTGTCTTTCTCTGACTGACTTATTTCACTTAGCATAATAGTCCTTAGTTCCATCCATGTCATTGCAAATGACAAGATTTCATTCTTTTTATGGCTGAGTAATATTCCATTGTATATGTATTCCCCATCTTCTTTATCCATTCATTGTTCATTCCTTTTTTCTCTCCTCACATTGGCTAGGTCAGAAGAACAATTTAAAAAATTGCAGTGATAATTGTCATTTAAGATTTTGTTTCTGCCTAAAAGTTAAATTATTTCTTTGTTTTATCATTCTATGATCATAGGACCTATGTGGTTTAGGAATAGACATAGTTTAGTTCTGGGTTATTACATTTTTAATATTCAATTGAATATAATTTCATAACATCTGTTTTAATCTCTCATGATTTCTTCATAGTGAAATGGGTTTATATTGTAAATTTTGTATATACAAGATAAATTTAAACAAACAACAATAATAGAAGAAACAGGATAGTTAACAAAAATAAATTAACAAGCATCTCCCTACATTCATAAGAAACTAACAATATAAAATATAGTCTTTAACTTATAGTAAAAGACATTTAATATGATAGATAGTGTAACTGAACAAACATGACTTAGCTCCTTTGTGAGTCACAGACCACAACTACACCGGGTAGAACTGTCACACAAAGGAAACTTTATTTGCAGCAAAGAAGGATATCATGGGAAAAAACCTGAGCAAGGTTGAATTGGTTTCATTAACTGTTTTTTCCATTTATTTTTGAGAGAGAGAACAGAGAGACAGAGACAGAATATGAGCGAGGGAGGGGTAGAGAGAGAGAGACCGAGACACAGAATCCAAAGTAGGCTCCAGGCTCTGAGCTGTCAGCACAGAGCCTGACGCGGGACTCAAACTCATAAACCACAAGGTCATGACCTGAGCCAAAGTCAGACGCTTAACTGACTGAGTCACCCTGGTGCCCCTAAAGTTAGGATGAATCTTTAGAACAGGGAGCCCTGTCATTACATGTAGAGGTGGCACACGGAGTTTAAGGAGTCATGCCTATACACACACTGTAAATGAGGCTTGTGTTCCTCCTTGGGCAGGGAGTTTAGTATTATGATGAGGTCAAGGTAATTGTCATTCATGCCATGATCCATCTGTGCAGGTGTGAGTTAGGGGTTAAGCTCAAACTGGTCTGAGTGGTCTGGGCTGGCCAGAGTTCTTCATCAGGGCAGTCATTAATTGCTTGAGGGGTGCTATGCCCCTGGGGTCTTTTGCCTGAGTTAAGAGATAAGCTGGAAAGAAGAGTTTAAGAAAAAATGTGGGACAAAGGTTGGTGGGTACAAGCAGGTGAGCAGCAAAGTTCAGGTCTTGGGGTCTATCTTGAGCTTCATCATAGCCCTCTCTGTATATGTAAAATATTTTTAAAAACAGTCTATTTTACACCACATTTAAAACTGAGCTTAATTATTTAAAATTAAAAATTTAAATTTAAATTTAAAATATCCAGACAGCTTACACATTTAAATTAAGAATATAAAAGCAATAGAATTTTGCNGAGCCTGTTTGTATCTCCCTCTCTCTCTGACCCTCCCCTGCTCACCTTGTCTCTCTCTCTCTCTCAGAAATAAATAATAAAAACATTAAAAAATAATAATAAATAAATACCATTTAAAAATATTTGTGATAATATATTCTATAAATACAATTAACACACACAATTAGCACATAATTAATTGATCTAATAAAATGTACTCTGCAGATTACAAAATTTGTTAGTTACACAGAAGTAATAACTCTTATGAATTTCTGAGGAAAAACTAAGGGAAAACTGAGGAAAAAGTATGAATATTCAATTCACAAAGAATAGCCCAAAAGACACAACCTCATAGACAAATACTCAAATTCACTTGAGTGAAGAAATGCAAATGAGAGTAACAATGCCAGGAGCACCTGGGTGGCTCAGTCGGTTAAGGGTTAAGTGCGGGACTCTTGACCTCAGCTCAGGTCTTAATCTCAGGGTCGTGAGTTCAAGTCCCATGTTGGGCTCCACGCTGGGCATGAAGCCTACTTAAAAAAATAGGGGTGTCTGGATGGCTCAGTTGGTTAAGTGTCTGGTTTCAGCTCAGGTCAGGATCTCACAGTTCATGAGTTTCAGCCCTGCATCGGGCTCTGCACTAACAGTGTGGAGCCTGCTTGGGATTCTCTCTCCCTCTTTCTCTGCCCCTCCCCTACTCACTCTCTATCTCTCACAATAAATTAATAAACTTTAAAAATAAAGTAACAATGCCATATCACTTTCTATTTATCAAACAAGCGGAAATGCTGAAATTACTAATGTTGGTGGGAATTAAGGAGACTAGCACACTCCTACCTTGCTGGTAGAATTCTGACTTGTTTTCAACCTACCTGGAAAACCATTATCCCCATCCTCTTCCTCTTCCTCTTCCTCGTCCTCCCTCTCCCTTCTCTTTTTCTCCCTGTCTTCCTTCTCTCCCTCCTTCCTTTCTCTAAAGCAGCATTCCACTCCCGTGAATCTCAATCTGCCATAAGAATAAAGAAACAAGAATAAGCTTTCTGGAAAGCTATGATAGGCAAACATCTAGTGAGACTACTAATATTAGAGACTGTGGGGTATAAAAGCTAAAGGCCCCAGAGCCAGTTCAAATCCCAGCTCTTCTACTCATCAGATATGTGAATATTGGCAAGTTATTTAATCTGAAGAGTGTTTCATGTTCCAGATCAGTGACCTGGGGATAACACTATATCTAATTCATAAGTTCGTTTTGATAATTAAAATAGATCATATGCATAAAGTTTTAAAATAATATGTAGGAAACAGTAAACAAAATATAAATGTTTATTATTGTCAACTAAAAACAAACTGATTCTGCAATTTAAGGTTTTGATAAAAACATATAATCTTGTGATATAAAACATGTTATTAAAATATTATAATGGCAAAGGTATACCAAAAATAACATTTCTGTTCTCTCATCCCTTTCTCTGTATATCAGATTGAACAAGCTGCATCTCAGTGAAAAAGCCACAGAGACCCTAGTAGTTTTTCTTGGTGGATCTGGACAGAGCATCTATTAAACATTGACCATGGAAATGGCTCTGTGACTAAATCATAATTCTCTTTGAAGTCAGGTGGTTTCCAATTGTCTAATTTCATCAAAATTTAAGGAACATAGATTACAGCTCAAAAATCATTAAAACTCTTTTTAGTATCATGATATAATTTTTATATATAATTAGAAAGGACTTCCAAGATGTAAGTGACCCTGCTAAAAATAAAACTTTTAATTCCCACCTACTTATTTAATGTGGACATGATTTTTCAGTGTGTATCTATGGAAATAAAGGATAAACATAAAACAGTGCTAAATTCCGAATAATTCCAGTAACAAGTGGTACTCAAGGGTCCACACCCAAACTAACTGAACACAGTCAGCACTGTGCATCACATTAAGAGATGTATATCTAATAAAAAGTTACTTCTAGGTTAAATAACTATCAAAATTTGTAATATATGCTGTTTGTTTTGATCAATGTATATTACTAACCATTGTGATGATAACCCAAGAGAATTTTATTAACACTTTATATCCTATGGTCATAGGAAATTGAAACATCAATTCATTTGCATATTTCTGTTGGGGAAAATTAGAAAAGCCTGACTAGAAAAGATCTATTATACAACATTGCAGGCGGCACCTGGGTGGCTCAGTTGGTTAAGTTTCTGACACTTGATTTTAGCTGAGGTCGTGATCTCATGGTCGTGAGACTGAGCCCCCTGTCACTCTCCCACATGCCCTAAATAAATAAATAATAAATAATAAATGAAATAACATTGTGTATAAAGTTGTGGGGAAGGTTGAATGAAAATCTTACTCATTCAAGGAGAAAAAGTATGTAAAGTTTCAAACTGTGAGCTCCATGCATGAGTTTTTCAAATTATCGTGGTGACATCAAATCACCATACAATGTAGATTGCACTGGATACATCTTAGAGAATGACCTTCATTTTAATATGTTTATTAAGATTTTATTTTTAAGTAATCTCTACACCCAACGTGGCGCTCCAACTCACAGCCCCGAGATCAAGAGTCACACACTCCACCTACTGAGCCAGCCAGTCACCCCCAACATTGTTATCTTAAAACATTAATATTTAAAATAAGGTAGTCATCTAATCATTTGTAACCATTTAAACTTAGGATGGAACATTTTACATGTCACTTAAAAATATGTATAAGTGAATACCAAATTTAGAGGGATTGAAAGCAAAAATTTTGAAGACTATCATGGTAGACGCTGTGGTAGATCAGAACAGTACTGAGAAGGTATACTTCACCTCCCAGAACTACGCGACACGCCCCCATGTAAGTCATTTATTCAGAACTAGGATCTATGGGATTTACGATACCCAATAACCTCTGAACTTTTCCTTTAAAGTTGGTGTTTTGAGGGACTCTTTTCCCAAGTGGTAGAAAGAGCTACCATTTAGTTTTCATGGAAAGAGCATTCCATCCCAGGATTCTTCACCTTCCCTAAACAAAGCAACTTGGCAGATTCCATATAAGGTAACTTTCCATGTTAAGATTCTGAGTCAGTATTAGAAACATTCTAAATTAAAGGTTTCAATAAAGTGAATACATAGTTTTGACTATTGATAAAATAAGTAACTGTATGTGCATATGTGGCAATTTATAGTATTGTGAACATATCTGAAGCTGTCCTGAATACAATGATTGCTCTACAGATAAAAATATAGGAATTCAAAAATTGGGTAGGAAATACCTTAGCCTGCTACAAGTTTGACAAGAACCAGATTCTGGGGTGGACAGTACAAACCACCCTTAAAAAACTGAAATTGAAACCCACAAGATTTAGGCATTATGGAATTTGGAATTGGAAGAAATCGGTGGGAGTTATGACTTATACTTCCTAACTTCAGAGTTCACGCTTTTGGGGGCATCTGGCTGGTTTGGTTGGTAGAGCGACTCTTGCTCCTGGGGTTGTAAGTTCAAGCCCCATGTTGGGTGTGGAGAATAATTAAAAATAATTTTTTAAAATCTTAAAAAAAAAAAGCCATACCACAAAGTTCACTCTCCTCTACTGCCAGGCATATGGGCCTTAAAAAGACATTACTCCCTCCAATCCCCCTCCCATTGTTAGTTTATTACCAACAAACTGGAAATAAGAAATATCTTGTCCAGCCTGTTTCTCACAGCCTCTGCAGGAGTCACAGCAAGTAAAGTGAACCTACTCATTTGCAAATTTTTGAGTAGGAAAAGCATTATATTATTTATTTTTCACTGAGGGAGAATCTTGGGGCAAAAATTACCGAGATATATAATTTGCTTGGAAAATGTATAGGAAAATGTGTGGAAACCTACATATAAATAATGTCAACTGCCTTGTGCTATAATATTTTCAATAATGCAAGTAAGCTGTTGATAATACTCTGTGGTTTTCCTTGTAATATTGCGATCGATGACTAAAATTAACACCAAAGTAATAATACAGAAGATTAAGAAATGAGAGTGAGTTTTCTGTTTTGTTCCTTCCCATTTTTTTTATTGTCTGTTGATTTAACACGTGTCACTGAACTTCCTTGTGACTGCCTTTCTTACCTCAGAGATAAATATCAACTTTTAAACAATTAAAAAATTGCAAAGTTCTTGTTGCCTTATTCTTTACCACATGATCTCCTTGCAGATAGTTTGTACTAGCTCTGTTTCTGGCATCTTCTAAAATTCCATTTTGGAAATAATTTTCTTCTAATATCCAATTGCTCTAGGGAAATAAATTAGGCAATTTAATTGCATGAGACAGAATTCATTCCAAATGACCTGAGGAAAGAACAAACTTGAAGTATTTAGACTTCGATTCCTGGTCTATGAGGATTGCTCTAAGAATGTGTACTTCACCTGGAACTTTCTCTACCCTCCCATCAAAGGCTGCATATTTTCATAGCTACTCTGCCGCCATGAAGGTCTTCTCGAATGCCGTCCTTATTCTGGCCGTCTCCGTGTGGGCCATCTTTGCAGTTGGTGAGTTACATATCCTTGCTCTGCCCACATTTTCTGGGGTGTATCCAAGATCATAGGAAATTCAGAGGTAAAGTGGAAGGGCTGTTCAGTTTTATTTAACCCTTTTTTTAAATGTTTATTTTATTTTTGAGAGAGAGAGAGAGAGAGAGACAGAACATGAGCGGGGGAGGGACAGAGAGAGGAGAAGGATCCAAATAGGCTCCAGGCTCTGAGATGTCAGCACAGAGTCTGATGTGGGACTTGAAAGCATGAACTTCAAGATCATGACTTGAGCCAAAGCTGAATGCTTAACTGACTGAGCCACACAGGTGCCCTATTTTATCCTGATTCCTTTAAATTACAGATGTAGAAACTGAAATCCAGAGGAAGAAAGGCTTCCCTCAATGTCATTGGTATCAAAGCTAGGAGTCAAATTCAAACCTTCCAAACCCAGGACCACTGAACTTATCAAAATACCCATTTACTATCCAGGCATTCAAACCTTAGAAACATTCATTTCCAGAGTCTACATTTCTCAAACCCAAAAAGAATTCATTTAGCTCTGTGGAAATAGAATCAGATATTCTTCTGGTCCATGGCTGGTTTTAGAGTTTATGTTTAATTGTAGGGAATCTCTGAGTGCCTCAATGTGGTGCGTTCCAATCTGTGGGGGCTGGTGGCATGGGTGGGGAAAGAATTCACAAGGCAGAACAAAAGAGATAGAAGTTTCTTGAGTATACTGCAAGGGAGCAGCAGGCAGGAGGACAGCAAGGGAGAGACTGTCGGCCAGGAGGCAGTGCTGAGGGGCCACAGTTAGAGCACTGAGTAAGGGAGTATGGGGACAAATGGAAATTTCCCATTTTTTGGTAATCTTCTGAATTGTGCCTGGTCATCAGTGGTCAGTTAGGGCCTATGGCTATTTTGAGGTGGGTCATGTAATGAGCCTGTGTGTGTCAAGTGGTCGCTGTGGGTCCTTTTGCCTTGCTCAGGTTTCCATTGCTCAAGCCTCTACATTCAACACATTCTTTTTCCATTTGGACTTTGAAACTTGCATTAACCTTCAATTTTTTACTTTCTATTGGTGCTTTCTGTATTAAAATTTTTTTTCAAGCCTCTCACATCTTAAGAGGCTCTGTAACCAACTGAAAACTAATCTCCATGCCTCTCATATCTTATGGGGAAACTCCTTTCCCTCCTCTTCTAAAGAAAAAACTTTCTTTCCACTCCAACACTTCTGACACCAAATGTGTGGGGTTTCCACACCAAGCAATCCTCCCTTTTACTGTGGACACCAACTGGGTGTCCTATAGTTTAACACAATTATGACACTACTGCCAGGCATTCATCCAAACAGCACGGGGTAAGGACTTGATCCCACAAGACTGCCCCTACTTCAGACAGCAATCACAAGACTGGACCTCCAGTTTTTCTAGCCAACTAGCTGTAAGACACGAATTCTCCTGACTCCGTTCTCAGATTCAATAATTTGCTAGAATGGCTCACAGAACTCAGCAAAGTGCTTTACTTACTATTTCCGGTTTATTGTAAAAGGCAGAACAACCAAATGGAGGAGAGGCACAGAGCGAGGTATGTAAGAAGGGACACAGAGCTTCCGTACCCTCTGGGGGCACCACCCTCCCAGCACCTCAGTGTGTTCAACCTGGATGCTCTCCAAACTCTTTGGTTTAGGATTTTTATAGAGTTTCCATTATGAAGGTGTCAAATGAGAAAGAGGCAAAACTGAAAAAGAACAAAGATCTTTATTTGAGGTCTCAGAATTGCACAGACTCCAGACCTACAATGTGCTGCTCACATGGGAAAGCAAGGGGTTTTTATGAGAAAAATTTACATGATCCTGATAGGGAAAAATCTGTTATAAGATGGCTGATAGGACTGATAGGGGAATTCCAGTCCCTGACTGAAGACTTCCCTTCCGGGTTTTTCTTCCCACCTTGCTTGTCTCATGTGAAGACTCTGCTTATGCTCACACTTCAGACCTCTGGAGAGTGATATCCTCTGAGCCCACCGGTGTAAAATAACCCTTCTGCCTTTCAAGATCTCCAAGTACTGCTTGGTTCTTCTGCCAGGTGATCCAAACCAGATTCCATAACAATCCTAGATAAAGGAGAGAAGAGGAAAAAAACAAACAAAAAAACCCTCCATTCAGTGCTAACTGGTGGAGTTGCTTTTGATTACTATCTAGTTGGTTATTTTATAGATGCTATTGAACAGAACTCCTCCTGGTATGCATTAATTTTTCCATCATCATGAAGGTCATATCCCCAGTTTTATGGCCTGAATTCCGGTTCTGTTGGATTTTATGAGCAACTGTTTGTAATACAATTAGCACTTCTGGCACAGTTCAAGAGTTCATTGCGTAGGAATGGAAAATAGAGCTGCAAAATTGAATCTCTCATATCTAGAAATTTTGTACAGGGGCACCTGGGGGGCTCAGTTGGTTAGGTGTCTGACTTCAGCTCAGGTCATGATCTCACAGTTCGTGAGTTCAAGCCCCACATTGGGCTCTTGTTGTAGGCGCAGAGCCAGCTCTGGATCCTTGGTTTCTCACTCTCTTGCCCCTCCCCCACTTGCTCTCTCTTTATCTCTCTCTCTCTCTCAAAAAATAAATGAACTTAAAAAAACTTTATACAATTCCACAAAGGCATAATTAAATCATTGTCTTTTGTTGATTATTTCAATCTCCAGCCCCTCTCCTCTCCAGAGGTTGAGCAGTGGGGCAGAAGCTTCCAATTCTCTAATCCCATGGTTTTCTCCTCTGGAAACCAGTCCCATTCTCCTCCTCCAAGAGCTATCTCATTAGCATAAACTCAGGTATGGTGGAAAGGGGCTTATTATGAATAACAGAAGATACTCCTCTCCCCATCTCTCAGGAAATTAAAAGGGTTTTTGAGCTCTGTGCTAAGAACCGGAGACAGACCAAAGATATTTCTTCTTATATTACACCTCCTCTTCCCTATTAAATTTAATCCTCTCTAAAGAAATCCAGATATAGGGGTGCTAACGGCACAGAGCCTGCTTGGGATTCTCTCTCTCTCTCTCTCTCTCTCTCTCAATAAATAAAAAAGCATAACAAGTAAAAAAAAAAAAGAAATTGAGATATATTTTTACACTTTATCATCTCTCACTCAATCCTCATCCCCAATGCTACTGAGAACACCACTCAGTGGCAGTGATCTTCCTGTGAGCACCCAATGTGACCTTCTGTTTAAGTCTTACGCTAACCCTCTGTGAGGAACATACCATCACTCAACCAAGGTAGATCACTCCATCTTTCTTGAAAATCACTCTGTCCTTCCCCTCCTAGTTTTGTGGCCTTATATTTTCATTCAAATCTGTTTCTCTCCTTTGTACCAATATCAACTGTGTTCAGTTGATAAAATACTTCATATATCACATAAATCCATGCCCTTCTCACAAAAATGACTCTTCTTAAAATTTTTAAAAAATATTTATTTATATTTGAGAGAAATAGAGACAGAGAGACAGAGTAAGAGTGGGGGAAGGGCAGAGAGAGACACACAGAATCTGAAGCAGGCTCCAGGCTCTAAGTTGTCAGCACAGAGCCTGACGTGGGGCTTGAACTCACAAACCATAAGATCATGACCTGAGTCAAAGTTGGATGCTTAACAAACTGAGCTACCCAGGCACCCCAAAAATGACTCGTCCTTAATGAAGGTTTTCATCATAGTTCCCTGAAAGTATTTTTATATTCTCCTTAACTACTCCCTTTGCCTCCAGCTTGACTTCCTCTCACCCACCATCCTACTGCTTAAGAGCTGTCTTTTTTAGTGCAAACCTTATCATAGCTCTGCTGTACTCAACACAAAAGTCTTTGTGATAACTACCTCACTACTCTGATGGGTCTCCTAGTGATAGAGTAGGGAGTTAGTGACATAGGAGCAGGCAACAGGACTCTCTGGCCAGTACAAAGATACAAATCAAGAAACCACCAACCGTCCCCAGAACACAAACAGCTGGAAAAAGACCCCAGGGGATGTGCATGCTTTATCCCCGATAACTACTGCACTGTAGTAACCTATAGCTTCATTGTAATACATTAACATAGCGGTTTTGACCTTCCTTGTGGAGGATAGCTGCCATGACGGTTCCCACAAGGACTACATCGGGCCAAAAACTCCCTCTGGGCTGGTAGGAGGAGTCCCTTAGATGATTGGAAACAGCTTAGACTGGGTCAGAGACCTCCTTAGCTATGACCTATAACCTATGCAAACAAAAAGGAAAAAATACCCCTAATTCTGGTGCAGTTGCCACTTCTGGGCCTGCTTCCTCTTCCATTATGAGAATGTACTATTAAACTCTTGCCTACTTGAGATTTTGGCTCTGAATTCTTTCTTGGCCGAACTCAGGAACTGAGGTTGGTGCTGAGTCGGGGAAGAGACCTGCTGTTGATGTTAGCCGTTGACATTAGTTGACATGCCACCTATTTACATATCCAATAACTACACACCATATGCTCAGCTGTGCCAGAAACTAGATCCTGAGCTAGATCCTGTTTGTACGGCAGAAATGGTCTCTGGTCCAACAGTGTGACAGATCAGTGGCTGGAGAGACTAACTGCCAATGAACCAGTATCCAGAATATATAAAGAACTCTTGCAAATCAATAATAAAAAGACAAACCAATTTTTTAAAAAAATAGGCAAAGTAACTGAACAGACATTTCTCCAAAGATAATAAATGAATGGCTAATAAGTACATGAAAAGATGCTCAACATCATTGGTCAGTAGAGAAATATTCATCAAAACCACAGTGAGATACCACTTCATACCTACTCTAATGACTATAACAAAAAAGGGAGAAAATAACAAGGTTGGCAAGAATGTGAAAAAGTTGGAATCCTCATACACTGTCACTGGGGATGTAAAACTGATTCGACTTCTTTGAAAAATAGTCTAGTAGTTTCTCAAAAGGTCACCATACGACCCTGGGATTCCACTCTTAGGTATATACCCGAGGGAAATAAAAACACATGGCCACACAAAAATGTGTATAAATGTTCATACCAGCCTTGCTCATAACAGCCTAAAAGTGAAAACAATTCAGATGTCCATTAATTGATTAATGAATAAGTAAAACATGGTATTTACATCCAATGGAATATTAAATTTAGCTATAAAAAGGAATAAAGTACTGAGGCATACTATAACAGGGATAACTCTTTAAAACATCATGCTAAGTGAAAGAAGATAGACACAAAAGACTATAGATGTATGATTCTATTTATATAAAAAAGTAGATTATTGGTTGTCTGGGGTGGGGGAAGGGAGGGGGTGTGGAGGGAGGAATGAAAAGTGATTGCTGGCAGGGACACGGTTTCTTTCTGGGATGATGAAAATGATCTAAAACTAACTGTAGTAATGGTTGCACAACTCTGTAAATATACTAAAAACCACTGTATGCTTCAAATGGGTGAATTCTATGGTATGCAAATTATATCTTAATAAAGCTATTATACAATGTGGAGATTCCTCAAAAAATTAACAGTAGAACTCCCCTATGACCCAGCAATAGCACTGCTGGGAATTTACCCAAGGGATACAGGAGTGCTGATGCATAGGGGCACATGTACCCCAATGTTTACAGCAGCACTCTCAACAATAGCCAAAACATACAAACAGCCTAAGTGTCCATCAACGGACAAATGGATCAAGAAGATGTGGTTTATCTATACAATGGAATACTACATGGCAATGAGAAAGAATAAAATCTGGCCATGAGCAACATGGATGGAACTTGAGGGTGTTATGCTGAGCGAAATAAGTCAGGCAGAGAAAGACAGATACCATATGTTTGCACATATAGGAGGATTAGGAGGAACTTAAGGGAGGACTGTGGGTGAGAAGAAGGGGAAAAATAGTGGGGGAGAGGGAGGGAGCAAACCATGAGAGACCCTTGAATGCTGAGAACAAACTGAGGGCAGATGGAGGTGGGGGAGGGGATGGGGGGTGATGGGAATGGAGGAGGGCACTTGTTGGGATGAGCACTGGGTGTTATATGGAAACCAACTTGACAATAAACTATTTTTAAAAAGCTGTTATATATAAATAGAAAGAGTTGATAATATACATTTAATTGTTATATCAGATAATTATAACATATAATTATATATAATGAAGTATTATATACATATACAGTTGCAGGGTAAGGGGCACTGACCCTTAATCCTACACACAGTTAAAATTTGTATATAACTTTAGGCTCCCCAAAACTTTACTAATAGCCTACTTGTGAATGGAAGCCTTACCAATAACACAAACACTCAACATATCAACATATATTTTGTATATTATATGTATTATGTACTGTATTCTTACAATAAAGTAAGCTAGATAAAGGAAAACATTATTAAGAAAATCATGGGGTGCCTGGGTGGCTCACTTGGTTAAGCGTCCAACTTCAGCTTAGGTCATGGTCTCCTGGCTCATGAGTTCCAGCCTCTGGGGTTGAGCCGCCTGTTTCATATTCTGTGTCTCCCTCTCTCTCTGCCCCTCCCCTGCTCATGCTCTGTCTCTCTCTCTCCCTCAAAAATAAACATTAAACAAAAGAAAATCATAAGGAAAAATACATTTACATTTCAATATTGTCCTGATTGAAAAAAATCCACATATAAGTGGACCCACACAGTTCATTTTGGACCAAGAATATGTAAGCCTTTGAAATTAATATAACATTGTATGTTAACTACACTTCAATGAAAAAAAAGAAAAAAATATGGAAGCCTTAATGAAACTTAGCAGCTTTGGAGGTATCTCAATATAACTATTTCATGGCAATTTGTAATTTAGAAGGTGTTTTCTAAAAACAACTGAGTGGGGCACTTGGGTGGCTCACTCAGTTAAACATCTGACTTTGGCTCAGGTCATGATCTTCAGGTCCATGAGTTCGAGCCCCGCGTCGGGCTCTGTGCTGACAGCTCAGAGCCTGGAGCCTGCTTCGGATTCTGTGTCTCCCTCTCTCTCTGCCCCTCCCCCACTCATGCTCTGTCTCTCAAAAATAAACATTAAAAAAAATAATAAAAATAAAAACAACTGAGAAGGATTATAGAAGTTGTTATTTACCTATGAAGTGGCAGGGCCAGAATTAAGATCCCCATTGTATATTAGGGAGGGGGGCACAAGTTCTCTATTTCTTTACTTCTTTAGAGGGCAGTATGCATCACAGAAGAACCCGGCCCTTTCTTTTTTTTTTTTTTAAGTTTATTTATTTATTCTGAGGGTGAGGGGAGAGAGCGAGAGAGAATCTCAAGCAGGCTCCATGCTACCAGCGCAGAGCCTGATGCATGGCTCTATCTCATGGAACCATGAGATCATGACCTGAGCCGAAATCGGGAGTCAGGTGCTTAACTGACTGAGCCACCCTGGTGCCCCACCCCCAACCCCTTCTTATGGGATCCCTTGCTGCCTGTGTGCCAACCATGGTCTCCCTCACCCTAGCTTTTTTCCCCTAAGGCCAGAAGACAGAGCAGCAACTCTTCTGAATGCTCTTTTGTCTTCCAGATTTCCGTCTTCCTACAGGTCCAGGGGCTCACCTACAAGAGACGAAGGTGAGCTCTACTTCCTTGGTTCCCAAGAACAGGAATGGGGAGCAAGCCAGTTTCCGCAATAGCCCCAGATGTTTCTTCTGAGAGGTGGGGGCAGAGGGGGTTTGCATGGGAATAACACCACAATAAAATCTGGGTCATCAACTATGTGTAACACGTTTCATATGTTCTTCACCCTCTTCCCATGCATTATTCCAATCAGTTCATACTCTTTTGTGGGATAGAAGGCAAATATTCTGAACTGTTAAATGGATGAAATCGTGGCTCAAATTCATGTCTGTCCTATGCTGCAGTGGACATTCTTTCAGCTGAGATATGCCAAAATGTACATCGTGTATCCCACACGCTAAGGCCCTACAATGTACTCTCTCTGTCCCCTTCCTTCTAAATCCTACCTCTGCTGTGACAAATTCAACACCACTGCTGTATATAAGTCATATATAAGTCACTCAGTAATGTACATAAGAAAAGTCTAACCTTGAAGACATTTTCTTTTCTGTAACCTGACAATCACATTTTGTAGTTGATAGGGCAGGGATTTTCATCCTAATGAGACACTTTTAGCTCAGACTGGGGAGTTCACAGATCATATGTTATATTAACTATATATTATATTATATTATTGATTAAGTGCCACGGGCCGAATGCTAAAGCTGCTAAAGACTGTTCTCTGAATTCCTGGTCTAGCGTTCCTTTTTCAGTCCCCCTCACCCACTACCAGTGATAATGGTTAGAGGACCTGGAATAAGGCGCCTGAAGCAGCAATCTGTGTTTCATCTTTAGGTCAAGTGCATGGAGAATATAAATGAGTGCTGGTTTATCTCTTACCTCAAGCCAAGTGAACCCATATGTGGCAGCGACCAGGTTACCTATAATGGTGAATGCCATCTCTGCTCCGAAATTCTGTAAGTCTTGATTTCTCTTCTCCCTTCTCTCCGTCAGGAGACTAAAGGTAGAAAAGATAGGAGTAAAGCTCCTCAGAACTCTTTCTACGGGTTCGATCTTCCCTCCAGAGACTCCTCCACTATTTACTCCTCAATTTCTTCCATCCTTCCCTATGCTCCCAGAAGGGATCCCATTCACACAGTGCAGAAACAGAAAGCCACTGAGGTGAAAGAATATTCTGTCTGGCCTGGACAAGTATCAAGTGGAAAGTCCTCAGTAGCAAGTAGCCACAGGATTCAGACCATGTGATCACAGCTGAGGGTTACCCTCAAGCCCCCTCAGACCAAAGAACAAAAGCCTGATGAAGAAGAGGAGGAGGGTGCTTGGTGTAGAATCTTCCCAGCTGATGGTTTATTGATCCTTGAATGGAAATTATTCTCTCAAATAACTTTCTTTAGCTTCCAATTAAAAAAATTTTTTTTAATATTTATTTATTTCTGAGAGAGAGATAGAGTGCGAGTAGGGGAGGGGCAGAGACAGAGGGAAACACAGAATCTGAAGCAGGCTCCAGGCTCTGAGCTGTCAGCACAGAGCTTGACGGGGGGCTCAAACCCACGAACTGTGAGATCATGACCTGGGCTGAAGTCAGACACTCAACTGACTGAGCCACCCAGGCACCCCTAGCTTCCAATTTTCTTTTAGCTTTCATGTTTTAGCTATGTGGTTTAGTCTTTGGCCCCATCATATGTTAGAAGATTTGGGAGACACCCACATGAAACGCCCAATTCTTTGGTCTGAGAGGAATAATAGTGAGGTACAGAGGTTTTTATCGAGGAGGCTGGCTTACAGAGGTGGGAGGAGGATTCCCTGATATCTGCTTTCTCCTTTAAGGAGAAAAGCTACACCCTTAGGTAACTAAAATTTAGAGATTAAGTCCAATACTTTACAAGACAGAAAAGCAAGGACATGAGAGTAGATAAAACTTAAGTCATTCTGTTTCCTCTTGTCTGCTCCTTAAAAGAAGAAATAATAATCTTGGTCACAATAAGAGTTGTTAAGGTTTGCCTCCCTCCCTCTCCCCAACCATGAGAGACTCTTGAATGCTGAGAACAAACTGAGGGCAGATGGGGGTGGGGGAGAGGGGAAGGGGGGGGTGATGGGCATGGGAGAGGGCACTTGTTGGGATGAGCACTGGGTGTTATATGGAAACCAACTTGACAATAAACTATTTAAGAAAAAAAAATATCAACCTCAAAAACAAAACAAAACAATAAGAGATGTTAAGCTGTGCAGGATTGGATTTTCTTGCATGCCTTGCTGCATAAATATCGAAATTTACACTAGAACCCATAAAAGACTGGTGAGGCAAACAACTTTGGCACCAGCCTCAATCACCAGCATAGACATCTGACAATCAGAATGCACAATCTGGGGAACTTAGAACATCACAGACTCATAGTATGCTAAAACCAAGAGATACTGGAGAGATAGCTTCCAGAGAATTCACATATACTATATTTTTTGAAATGTTTTCTTAGTAGTTAAAATAGGAATTAAAATTAAGATTTTAACTTACTATAATCTAGTTTGGATCGATACATTAATTATGAAAGCATCTAAAAACTTTGCTTCTATATAGCTCCATGCTATTCACCAATCCTTGCATATTATTATCATGCAAAGTATACCTTTATATACTCTGTTACAACATAGATCTGTAATTATTGCTTTAGGTCGTTGTCTTTTAACTCAGGAGAAAAAAGTTGAGAGAAAAAATACATTTATACTGTCTTTTCTGTTTTCCTATATAGTTACCTTTACTGGTTCTCTTTCTTTATGTGGATTTGCTTTTCTGTCTAGTGTCCTTTCATGTCAGCCTAAAGTACTGTCTTTAGTATTCTGAAGCAACAGATTCTCTCAATTTTTGTTTATCTGACAATGTTTTAATCTCTTCTTTCTTCCTTTCTTCATTCCTACCTTCCTTCCTTCTTCCTTCCCTTCTTCCCTTCCTCCCTCCTTCCTTTCTTTCTTTCTTTCAGAGAGAGAGAGTGTGAGCAGGGGAGAGGGGCAGAGGGAGAGAGAGAATCTTAAGCAGGCTGCACACTCAGCACGGAGCTCAATGTGGGGCTTGATCCCACAACCTTGGGACCATGACCTGAGCCAAAATCAAGAGTTGGACACTTGACTTTATCTCTGAAGAGAATACTGTTTGCTGGTTATATAGACTCTATTGACAGTCATTTTCTTTCAGCACTTTAACTCTGTCATCTTACTGTCTTCTGGCCATGGTTTCTGATGAGAAGTCAGGTATTAATCTTACAGAGGATCAGAGTATGTGAGAATTCACTTCCCTCTTGCTGCTTTCAAGGTTCCCTCTTTGTTCATCTTTCCACAGTTTGATAATGATTTGTCCATGTGTGGATCTCTTTGAGTTTATCCTATTTTGAGTTTATGGCACTTCTTGATGTGTATATGAATGTCTTTTTAATCAAAGTTAGAAAGTTTTGGGGAGCCTGGGTGGCTCAGTCGGATAAGCGTCCAACTTCGGCTGAGGTCATGATCTCACAGTTCGTGAGTTCGAGCCCCGCGTCAGGCTCTGTGCTGACTGCCAGCTCAGAGTCTGGAGACTGTTTCAGATTCTGTATCTCCCTTTCTCTCTGATCCTCCCCTGCTCATGTACTCTCTCTCTCAGAAATAAATAAAACATTAAAAACATTTTTTTAAAAAGTCAGAAAGTTTTCAGCCCTTATTTCTTCAAATGTTTTTTTTTTAACTTTTACCTCTTTTTTTTTTTTTAGTTTATTTATTTTTGAGAGAGAGGGGCTGGGTAGAGAGAAAGAGAGAAAGGGCGAGAGAGAATCCTAAACAGTGGCAGAGCCCGAGGCAGGGCTAAGTATCATGATTCTTAAGATCATGACCTGAGCTGAAATCAACAGTCAGACACTTAAGGGGCACCTGGGTGGCTCAGTCAGTTGAGCATCTGACTTCAACTCAGGTTATGATCTCATGGTTCCTGAGTTCAAGCCCCACAATGGTTTCTGTGCTGACAGGTGACAGCTAGGCTTAGGCCTGGAGCCTGCTTCAGATTCTGTTCTGTCTCTCTCTGTCCCTCCCTCGTTCTCTCTCTCTCAAAAATAAACATTAAATCATAGCAGCACTCTCCACAATANTAAAAAAAAATAAAATAAAATAAACATTAAAAATTTTTTTAAAAGAAGAGTCAGACACTTAACTGACTGAGCCACCCAGGTGCCTCTTCAAATATGTTTCCCATCCTTTCTTCTCCTCTCTTTATGGGACTTCTATACACTTGGCGGTGGCCTGCATTTCTTTGTACCTCTGTTCATTTTCCCCCCAATTTGAACTGGCTTTTTCTTTTATTTGCTATCTGAAGCATTATGACCCACTTTGTTCATTTTTCATTAGTTTTTCTTTCTTTTCCTCAGATTGGACAATATTAATTGACCTATCTTCAAGTTCACTGACTCTTCTGTCTGCTCAAATCTGATGCTGATTCTCTTTAGTGAATTTTTCATTTCAGATCATTATATTTCTACACTTGATCTTAGCCAAAAGGCCAAGAAGTGAGCATTATATTTGTAACTTCAATAATTTCTATTTGGGTTGTTTATTAATTATATTTCTATCACTTTATTGATATTCTCTATTTAATGAGACATTATTCTCATACTTTCCTTTAGTTCTTTAGATACAGTTTTCTTTAGTTCTTTAGACATAGTTCTTTTTAGTTCTTTAAATATATTTAAAATAACTATTTTAAGGGGCACCTGGGTGGCTCTTTTTGGTTGAGCATCAATTGGACTTTGGCTCAAAGTCATGATCTCATGGTTCATGAGATCGAGCCCTGCATGGGCCTGGCTGCTGTTGGCACAGAGCCCACTTCAGATCCTCTGTCTCCTTCTCTCTGCCCCTCCCCCACTCATGCTTTCTCAAAATTAATAAAACATTAAAAAATAATTAATTTAAAATCATTGTCTCTTAAGTCTAACATCTGGGCTTCCTCAGTGTCTGTTTCTATTGATTGTTTTCCTGTGTCTGGGCCTCATCTCCTTGTTTCTTTGCATAAATCACAATTTTTTATGATTTTAAATAACATGTTGTGGCAACACTGGAAATCAGATTCTCTCCATTCTCCAAGATTCATTGCTGTTGCTGTTTGTTGTTGCTGCTACTATTTATTAGTTTAGTGGCTTCTGGAATAATTTCATGAAGTCTGCTTCTTTGTCATGTATGGTCACTGACAGGTCCTACTCAATTATCTTAGTGGTCTCCTAAGGATTGGACAAATTTCTTCTCAAATGTTGGAACCAATAAATCTCCCAGTTTTTGCCAACAGAAACATTGTATGTGTTGAGGAATGGCTTCAACACTTAGCCTTCACTTCCTGTTTTTGGTGAGCTTCAACATTAGCCAGAGATGAGAGCTTAAGACCTTCTCAGGTCTTTCCTGATCATGCACATAGCCCTATACATGTGCATGTCTTCTAGATTCCCAGGAATATCTTAGTGCTTTTCTTTTTTTTAAAAAATATTTTATTTATTTATTTATTTCTAGGAGAGAGAGAGACAGAGTGAGCAGGGGAGGGTCAGAGAGAGAGAGGGAGACACAGACTCTGAAATAGGCTCCAGGCTCTGAGCTGGCAGTCAGCACAAAGCCCGACGCGGGGCTCAAACCCACAAACCACGAGATCATGACCTAAGCGAAAGTCAGACGCTTAACTGACTAAGCCACTCAGGTGCCCCTCTTAGTGCTTTTCAAAACTTCCTAAGGATATCTCATTCCTCTGCTTTTACTTTTAAGCTTTTGGTTGGCTTATTGTTTTTCCTCCAACTGCTAAACACCATAAGATAGCCATGATACTGAAACATTGCCTCTGATTATTTTCAACAAATGCTCCTGGGGAAAAAGGCTGTTCACACTGGGGTAGCTCTGAGTTAGGTCAAATAAAGACACCTCTCCAAGTGAGTCTTCCAGAGAACCATCAGACAGGTCAAGTAATGGCAATTCTGTGGTAATGGTATTCTGAAAGAGTTCCCAAACCATCCTGTCCCCTTCTAGGGTACTGGTTTTCACTATGATAGGGAGCTGTTGTTTTTCAATACTACTACAGATCTGAGGTAGTGGTGGATGGGAATAGAGCAAGTTAAAACTATAAAACTCACTATTCTTACTGATATCCAGACATTTTTCATATACAAGTGTTCCTTAGGAGCATCTGGGTGGCTCAGTCATTAAGCATCTGAATTTGGCCGAGGTCATGGTTCATGAGTTCGAGTCCCATATCAGGTGAGCATGAGCCCCACATTGGGTGAGCTCAAGCCCCGCTTTGGGTAAAACATGAGCCCTACTTTGGGTGAGCCCCACTTCTCTCTCTCTCTCTGCCTCTGGCTCACTTGTATCCCCCCTCACAAAATAAATAAACAAATAAATAAATATCCTTAGATTATTGCAAGGCTTTTTTTTTTTTCATTTCCAAAGATATGAGAAGGTTGTTTCTAACCACTTTTGCCAGTTTGTGTTGCTTTTATGGAAGAGAGAATTTTCAGTTTCCTAATTTCCATTTTTACTGATGTCCCTGACAAAGAACTCACTTTCGAATGAAGATACTGAGAACCAGAAGAAAGGAACTTGACAAAAGTCTCATAGTTATAAATGAGCTCAAGTGAAAAAATTTTTTTAGTTGAGGTGAAATTCACATAACATAAAATTAACCATTTTATTTTTTTAAATGCTTATTTTTGAGAGAGAGAGAGAGTGTGAGAGAGCATGGGGGAGGGGCAGAGAGAAAGGAGCAAGCTCTGCACTGACAGCAAAAACCCTGATGTGGGGCTTGAATTCACAAACCATGAGATCATGACCTAAGTCTAAGTCGGACGCTTAACCCACTGAGCCAGGTGCCCCAAAATTAAACATTTTAAAGTGAACAAATCAGAGGCAGTTAGTACATTTACAATGTCATGAAACTACCACTATCTGGTTCAAAATATTTTTAGCATCCCAGAATAAAATCCCATGCCTATTAAGCAAATCCCATTTGTTTCTCCCCACAGCCCCCGGAAACAAATACACTGCTTTCTGTTTGTATGGATTTACTATTCTGGATACTTTTTATAAATTGAATCATACAGTATGTGACTTTTTATGTTTGGCTGCTTTCACTTAGTAATAATGTTTTTGAGGTTCATCCATGTTGTAGCATGTATCTGTGCTTCACTTCACTTTTATTGTGAATAATATTCCATTTTATATGTATATACCACAATTTATTTTCTACTTTCCATTGAAGGGCTTTGAGTTGTTTCATTTTAGCTATTGTGAATAGTGCTGCTATGAACATTTATGTAAAGGTATTTACTTGAATACCTGCTTTCAGTGTTTGTGTATAGACCTAGGAGTGGAATTTGCTGGGTCCTATACTAATGACAACTTATTGACAGCCACCAGATGTTTTCCACAGAGACTGTACCATTTCACATTCCTGCTAACAACATTGAGGGTTCCAATTTCTTCACATTTTCATCAACATTTTTAAAAGTTTTTATTTTGATTTCTTTTGAGAGAGAGGGAAAGACAGCACACTCAAGAGGTGGAGAGAGAGAGACAGAGAGAGAGACAGAGAGAGAGAGAGAATCATAAGCAGGCTCCACACTGTCCGCATAGAACCTGACATGGGGCTCAATCCCACGAACTATGATCATGACCTGGGCCGAAATCAAAAGCCAGATGCTTAGCTGACTGAGCACCCAGGCACCCCTTCCCATTTTTCAAATAGCCATCCTTGTGGGTGTGAAATGATATCTCATTATGGCTTCAATGGTGTACAAGTCATTTCCCTAATGACTAATGATGTTAAGCATCTCTTCATGTACTTGTTGGCCATCGGTATATCTTCTCTGGAGAAAAGTCTATTTGAGTCTTTTGCCTTTTTTTTTTTTTTACTTCATTAAAAATTTTTTTTTTGAATTGTAAGAGTTCTCTCTATATTCTGAATACTAGGGGCGCCTGGGTGGCTTAGTCGGTTAAGCGTCCGACTTTCGCTTAGGTCATGATCTCACGGTTAGTGGGTTCGAGCCCCGTGTCGGGCTCTGTGCTGACTGCCAGCTCAGAGCCTGGAGCTTGTTTCAGAGTCTGTCACTCCCTCTCTCTCTGACCCTCCCCTGCTCACGCTGTCTCTCTCTCTCTCTCTCTCTCTCCTAGAAAGAAATATATTCTGAATACTAGATATTATAATTTGCAAATATATTCTCCCATTCTGTAGATTTTCTTCTAATTTCCTGGTAATGTCCTTTTGATTTCTCAAAGTGTTGAATTTTAATCAAATCCAATGTTTGTTTTTTGCTCCTGCTTTTAGTGTCATACCCAAGGACCCATCGTAAAATCCAAGGACATGAAGATTTACCCCTATGTTTTCTTCTACAAGTTTTATAGCTTTGACTATTAAATTTAGGTTGTAGATCTATTTTCAAATTAATTTTTGCTATGGTGTGAGATAGAGGTCCAACTTCATTCTTTTGCATGTGATTATCTAGTTGTCCCAGCACCATTTGTTGGAGAGACTATTCCTTCTGCCACTGAAAGGCCTTGACATTCTTGTCAAAAAGCAATTTGTTATACATGTTTGAATTTATTCTGCAACACAATTCCATTCCATTGTTCTATATGTTTATCCTAATGCCAGTGCCACACAAGTTACTGTACCTTAGAAGTTTCTGAAATTGGGATTTTAGGGCCCTCCAACTTTTTTTCCCCAGTGGTTCTGACCATTCAGGACCTTTTGCAACTGCATATGAATTTGAAAGTAGGCTCTTCCATTTTTTTTGGGGGGGGAGTAGAAAGCCATTGGTATTTTGATAGGAGTTACACAGATTCTGTAGATTGCTTTGGATATATGGACATTTCAACAATATTAAGTCTTCCAACCCATGAGCATGAGGGAGACTCCCATTTATTAGGACATTAATTTCTTTCAGAAATGTTTTGTAGTTTGTGGTGTACAAGTCTTTCACCTCCTGGGCTAAATTTATTCAGAGGTATTTTATTTTTTTGGATGCTATTGTAAATAGAATTGTTTCATTAATTTTGTTTTCAGATTGTTCACTACTGCTGTATGGAAACACAACTGACTTTCATGTGTTGGTCTGTACCCTGAAACAGAATCTAATTATTAGCTTTAGTAGTTTTAGTGCTGAATCTAATTATTAGCTTTTGTAGTTTTTATATTAATTCTTTGGGATTTTCTATACCTAGAATCATGTTCTCTTCTAACAAAAATAGTGTTACTTCTTCCTTTCCAATTTGATTCCCTCCACCTACCACAGCTTTACTGAGGTAAAACTGACAAAATTTTGTATGCTTTTAATTTCTCTTTCTTGCCTAGAGCTCTGGCTAGAACTTTTAGCATAATATTGAATATCAGTGGTGAAAGTAGGTATCCTATTCTTGTTCCTGATCTTAGAGATCTTTCAGAGGTACCTGGGTGGCTCAGTTGGTTAAGCGTCCAACTTTGGCTCAGGTCGTGATCTCGCAATTTTTGGGTTCAAGCCCCAAGTCGGGGGCTCTGTGCTGACAGCTGAGAGCCTGCTTTGGAGTCTGTGTTTCCCTCTCTCTCTGCCCTTCCCCCACTCATGCTCTGTCTCTCTCGCTCTTAAAAAGAATTAAACATTAAAAAATTTTAAAAATAATAAACATTAAAAACGTTTTTTTTAATAAAGAAAGAGCCCTTTCAGTCTTTCACCATTGAGTATGATATTTGCTGTGGGTTTTTCATAAATGTTCTTTATCATGTTGAGGAAGTTCCCTTCTATTCTTTCTTTTTCTGAGTGTTTTTATTATGAAAAGATGTTGAATTTTGTCAAGTACTATGAAGTTTTTTTTAAATGTCAATTGAGAAGAACATGTCCCTTTTACCTCCTTCATTCTATTAATGTGATGTTATTGCATTGATATGGTTGATATTTTTAGGTTGAACCACCCTGCATTCTTGGGATAAATCTTGCTTGGTCATAGGGTGTAATTCTTTTAATATGCTCTTGGATTCAGTTTACTAGTATTTAGTTGAGAATATTTGCATTTATATTCATAGTGGATATCGGCCTATAGTCTTTAAAATTTTTTTAAAAATACTTATATATTTTTGAGACAAAGAGAGTGAACAGGGGAGAGGCAGAGAGCGAGGAAGACACAGAATACAAAGCATGCTCCAGGCTCTGAACTGTCAGCACAGATCCGAACTTGGGGCTTGAACTCATGAACTATGAGATCATGACCTGAGCCGAAGTTGGAAGCTTAACTGACTGAGCCACCCAGGTGCCCCTAAAGTCTTTGTGTGTGTGTGTGATGTCTTCATCTTTGCTATCATAGTAACTCTGACTTCATAAAATAATTAGAAAATATTTTTCCTCTTCTATTATTTGGAAGAATTTGAAAAGAATTGGCATTCTCTCTTAAATGTTTGGTAGTATTCATTAATGAAGATACTTGGTCTTGAACTTTTCTTTGTTAAGAGGTATTTTAATTACCGATTCAAGCTCTTTACTTGAGATATGTCTGCTGAGATTTTCTCTTTCTTGAGTCAGTGTAGGTAATTTGTGTTTCTAGGAATTTGTCCATTTCATCAAGATTATCTAATTTGTTATATAATAGTTCATAGTATTCCTTAAAAATCATTTTTTATTTATGTGAGTAATAATGCCTTAACTTTCATCAAATTCATACCTTAATTTTATTGCACATTCTCTTTATGATACTCTTTATTTCTACTCAAATATTCAAGATGATTTTGAATTTTCTATATTTGATTTAATGCTACGTACGTTTTGTACTTCCAGTATCTTTGACAAATAAAGATCTATAACAATAGGTATTCCAAAATATTTGTTACAGGGGTGCCTGGCTTGCTCGGTTGGTGGAGCATGTGACTCTTAATCTCTGGGTTGTGAGTTCAACCACAAGTTGGGTGGGGATATTACTTAAAAATAAAATCTTATTTTAGAATTTTAAAAAATGTTTATTTTGAGGGAGAGAGAGAACAAGCAAGGGGACTGGCAGAGAGAGAGAGAGAGAGAGAGAGAGAGAGAGAGAGAGACTCCCAAGCAGGTTCTATGCTTTCAGTGCAGAGCCTAACACGGGGCTCTATCCCATGAATTCTGAGATCATGACCTGAGCTGAAATCAAGAGTTGACGCTTAACTGACTGAGCTACCCAGATCCCCAAAAATAAAATCTTTAAAAGAAAGAAATAAAATATTTGTGAGGTACNGACTCCCTCTCTCTCTGACCCTCCCCTGCTCATGCTGTCTCTTTCTCTCTCTCCCAGAAATAAATAAAACATTAAAAAAAAAATTAAAAAAAATTAAAAAAAAATATATTTGTTACATAAGAATTCACTATAAGCAAAGTGTTTTTCCTTCTCAAATTCAGCTAAAGATTATCAAATAAAATTTAGTCACAATTTATAATATGCCATAAAGTAAAAATAATAATTTCAAAATATAATTTCTTTTAGATATGAAGGGCTAAACATAACTAAACTGTATGATGGACCTTGTGTAAGTAAAGTCACTTTTATTTTTCACTTTTAGGAGTAAATCAGATATACTGATATGTTGTAGAGAGTTTTAAATGTTATAAAAACTTTCAAACATAAAACTAGATACAATAATAAATATCATATGCCTATCAAAGCAATCCAACCAAGTACAAAGTGTTGGCCACATTTCCTTCCTCTATTATTTCTTCTTTCTCTGCTTAAGTATGTTAATACATGGCTTGCACATCATATCATTTTACTCTCTAAAAAGTGTGGACATTTCCTTACATGCCTATAATGCTGTTATCACACCTAATTAGTTCCTTCTCATCTTCTAATATGTATTTCATGTTCCATTTTTCCCAGCCATCTCAAAAATAATACCTTCTGGGGCAATAAAAGTATTTTAGTCTAATAACTCAGTAGTAAAGAACATCCAGGCCATCCTTTCTGTGCCCTGTCATGCCTAATTTCCAGGATATTGACAAAACACACTAATTGGAATATGAAAAGTTATTCTGAGAGTGAACGGACCAGGTCTTGCTTAGCTCTGGTCTAGGTATTGTGTCTTTGACTTTAGAGTCATAAGGCCAAAGCAAGAACTCAGCTGATGCCATAGGGATCAGTGTAGAGTTATGAGGCATAGAAATAAGACTGGAGAGGGGCACTCAGGTGGCTCAGTTGGTTAAGCATCCAACTCTTGCTTTCGGCTCTGGTCATGATCTCCCGGTTCATGAGCTCGAGCCCTGCATCAGGCTCTGTGCTGACGGCCTAGAGTCTACTTGGAATTCTGTCTCCCTCTCTCTCTCTCCCTCCCCTACTTGCTCTCTATGTCTCTCAAAATAAATAAGAATAAACTTTAAAAAAGAGAGAAATAAGACTGGAGAAAATCATCTTGGAACAAAATATGAAGAAGGTTGAAGGTAAAACAAGTAAAATGATTATATACTTTTGTAATAACTCTATGACAATATCTTCTAATATAATCTCAGTGACAGGTTGACAAGGCTCAACTGATGTATATAGACCACCATACATATTACTCACTTGGGAAAGGTCTATAACCTGAAAGTTCTCTAGTTCCACTCTAGAGAAATCATGGTGGCAGGTTTGGGTGCAGCCTGGGTGAGACTAGTCTAGAAATCAACTGGTACACTGTGGACGGCATCATCAAGGAGTTACATGCAACTTTCAGAATAAATCAGATACACATTTATAAATATAAGTAGATCTCAAAATACTTCACTGAGCAAAAAAGCAAGAGACGGAATAAAACAAATAACACCATACCGTTATATAAAATAAAAATAAACACAAACAATATATATTTTATACAAACACATAAACCAAAAGAGACACACTGAACTCATTAAAATCATTGGCTATAGTGTGGGGAGAAAGGGAAGAAACAAATAAATGAATGAATAGTGGCCCCTCCCCACAGCCCTTTCCCAAAGCATAATGGAAACTGTTTTTGACAAGATCGCAAAGAAAATAACAATATCCTTGCCAGGAAGACCAACAATGATCACTGATTAATTGCCAGTCATATACCCTGCACTGTGTCACATGCTTTGCCTGAATGTCCACCCCTGTGTTTCTATAGCCCCCGCCATGAGAAAGGTATTGCTGTTAGCTGCATTTCATATTGAAAGGTGGAGAGGTCTGCAGAGGGATGTGACTTGCCCAAGGCTACACAGATAGGAAGGGGAAGGACTGAGTCTTGAACCTGGCTGGTCAGCCTCCAGACCCTGTTCTTTAACACCACTTTCTATGCTGCCCATGGCACCCCATGTGTCTCTGACGAGGCCTCTGACTCTGACTCTACTTCACACCAACTTCACCCTCTACCCTCTACCTTTCTGCCCCATGGCTCTCCTGGGGTCCAAAGACTCATATAGGCATCTGCATCTTTTGCTTTCCTCTTCTTTTCCCACTTCCACTCTGTGCTTTTGTTCTTCAGTGAAATTAGAATGCCTCTAGTCTGCCTTAATTTGCAGAATAATTGTTTAGCATTCCTCCTGCGGGACTATGGGTATAGTTATCAATGTGGTAGTTTTTCTCTTAATTTTCCCAAATTTGATTTCTCTAAGCAGATATTTCCTTTGCAGGAAAACTCCTGAACTTTACCATGCAGAATTACAGAACTTGCTGAATCACCAGATGATCAAGGGAAACATAATGGTTGCCACTTCAAGTATCATCCCCTGTGGAAGAAAATGCTGGCACTGAAGGAAATCAATTGTTAGAGGATCAAACTCCTTGAGATTTTGCTTCTTCAATAAATGATTCTCAGTAGAAATCTGTCAAACACTTCTCTTGGTTAATAATAATATGTTAAAAATATCAACTATTCTGTGTTCTCATCCCAAAACTACATGACTTATGCCAAGGATTCCCTCTCTTCTCATGTAGATTCAGAGCAAATGACCACAGAAATCTAAACAAGGATACAGATACCTCAAGAGCAGCTCTATTTATAATCTGAGGGCTCTCTGGTCATTACTGAGATAAATATGTGTCATGTGAGTGACATGGCTTTCAATACACCAGAATTCGGTTTAAGAAACTACAACCATACCCTAAATGAGAGACTTCTATTCAAAGAAAACATATTGAGCACAAAACTTGGAGTAATGCCTGGTCATAGTAAGGTTTCTAAATAAATACAAGCACTAACTTCTTTATCTCACAACAAACTTTAGAAGTAAACCCTCATTTTAATGACAAAGGAACTGAGGCTTAGAGAGTTTCACACAATTTGAGGATTCTACTAGAACAAACTGCATAGATCCTCATATAAACATACAGTTATGGTCCTAGGGAAATACACACACCCACATATATATACACGCACACGTTAAACCAATAAAGGATGAGGAAATACATGCTTGTGTTAATATATGCTAATTTCTTAACTTGCTTTAATGCTTCTGCACTTCCCTCAAATTATAAACTGCAGACTAATGATATCACTTAGGACTAAGGACATTTACTCAACACAATCTAAAAGTTATAGTCATTTGCTCCAATTTCTTCTCACTTCTTAGGATACAGCATAAAAAGAATGAAAAGAATGGAGTGAGATTCTTACCAGACGTTCTTAAATAAACCCCAGGCAACATGAATTAATAATGAAGTCTCCCAAACTCAGAAATTCTGATGCAAAACCAGAATTAGGAACCATCTGACTCAATTATCTTCTTTTTTTTTTTTTAATGTTTTTATTTATTTCTAGGAGAGAGAGAGAGAGGCAGCATGAGCAGGGGAGGGTCAGAGAGAGAGGGAGTCACAGACTGAAACAGGCCCCAGGCTCTGAGCTGGCAGTCAGCACAGAGCCCGACGCGGGGCTCGAACCCACGAACCGCGAGATCATGACCTAAGCGAAAGTCGGACGCTTAACCGACTAAGCCACCCAGGTGCTCCTCAATTATCTTCTTGAGGTCCCATTTGACACAGAGGAAATCCTACAATTCTAAAGAGAAAATTGTTTCTATCTGATGGCACTGTTTGCTCAGTGTGGATATGTCTTTTCTTCAGATATGAGAGACCTGAAAGTGTCTATACAAATAAAAGAAGTGGACAGAGATTTAATATGAGGGTGAAATTGTTTAAGGGGGAAAGAGGAGATGAGAATAAGGGACAAAGTAGAACTTCCACTGAATTCATGCTGGTGGGTTTGAATCTGCTCCAACATGACATGCACATATGCATAAAATGAGATTTGTACAACACCACAAAGGAAGAGGTAGATGGAGCTATATAGAAGCAAAGTTTTATATAGCATTGAAATTAAGATGGAATTAACATGAATTAGATTGTTATATGTTAGGATGTTAATTGCAATCCCTGAGGCAATCACTAAGGAACAAACGAAAAAAATAGTAAAAAGAAATGACAAGGGAATTAAAATAGTACACTTAAAAATATTTAACATACGAAAAAGCAATAATGGAAGAATAGAGGAACAAAAAAGACAAGACAGAAAACAAATAACAAAATGACACAGGACAATCCTACCTTATCCATACTACATAAATGGATTAAACATTAAAACCAAAAACAGGGGTGACTGGGTGGTTCAGTCAGTGAAACGTCTGACTTCAGCTCAGGTCATGATTTCACGGTTCATGGGTTCGAGCCCCATGTCGGGCTGTGTGCTGACAGCTAGCCCATAGCCTGGAGCCTGTTTCAGATTCTGTGTCTCCCTCTCTCTGTGACCCCCCTCGTTCATGCTCTCTCTCTCTCTCTCAGAAATAAATAAAACATTAAAAAAAACCAACCAAAATGTTCATGCATAGAAGAGTGGTTAAATACACTACAGTACATCACACAATAAACAACAAGGCAGCTGTGAAAGTAAATTAGAAAGGTCTCTGTGAGCTGATATGCAGTGTTTTCCAGGACATTCTGTAAGTGGAGAAAGCAAAATGCCAAAGAGTATCTACGCTATGCTACACTTATGTAAGAAAGAAGGAGATAAAATAAAATACACCTGCATCTGCTCATCTGTGCCAAGGGAATACAGAAAGGGTAAACTAGAAACCAAAAAAAAGATTGGTCCCTGTAGGGAGTAGGTGGGGAAATGATGGAAAGAAAAGGGGAATGGGAGCAAGACAGGAATGGGGGGAGGGGCAGCACTTCTCTGAGCATATCTTTTTTTGTACACTTCTCTTAAAACCAGTTATGGTTCACATATACAAAAATAAACAATTAAAACCAACTCACATATACATATACAAAAATATACACAATATATACATATACATATATAAAAATAAACAATTAAAACCAACTCAAAGTGGAATACAAACACTAACCATTGCACTGTGTAAATATTGATTAATATTTCTGTATATTTCCCACACTAATGGGGAGAGGGAAGAAAACAACCAATCTAAGTAACTTTGTGGACCTGTATCTTGACCGGCTACTGTAAGGCTAAAGACAATGAGAATTCTATGTACATGCTGCTTTCCAGTTGGTAAATGGTGAGGGAGAAGATGCCAGATTTCGTGGGGGACAGAACAGAGTTGAGATGAGGATTACATTTTAAGAGTAGATGTGGGGCGCCTGGGTGGCTTAGTCGGTTAAGCGTCCGACTTTCGCTTAGGTCATGATCTCGCGGTTCGTGGGTTCGAGCCCCGCGTCGGGCTCTGTGCTGACTGCCAGCTCAGAGCCTGGGGCCTGTTTCAGTCTGTGACTCCCTCTCTCTCTGACCCTCCCCTGTTCACGCTGTCTCTCTCTCTCTCTCCTAGAAATAAATAAAACATTTAAAAAAAAAAAGAGTAGATGTGCTGTAGGCAACTGGGAGTGACTGGAGCTCCAAAGAATGTCACGGAGAGACATCCACCCTCATCTAATAGATCAGTCTGTACTTCTGCCTTAAGAAATGACTCGTCCAGAGGCTTCATTCAAGAGAAATGGAACTCTAATCCAAACAGCAGGGAGCACCTGGGTGGCTCAGTCGGTTAAGCGTCTGACCTTGGCTCAGGTCATGATCTCATAGTTTGTGGGTTCAAGCCCCGTGCCGGGCTCTGTGCTGACAGCTAGCCCAGGGCCTGGAGCCTGCTTCAGATTCTGTGTCTCCCTCTCTCTCTGACCTTCCTCTGTTCACGCTGTGTGTGTCTCTCTCTCAGAAAAAAAATAAAACATTAAAAAAAAAAAAACAGCAGTAGAGGACAACTCACTTCTTCTTTTGCCTGGAGATGTTTTGTTTTACTCAGCAATTTGTAGAGTCATATTTATTAGCCAGTCAGTAAGAGTCATTTATTTATCTTAGCTGCCAACAGCTGTAATTGTTTAGACTACAGTCTACAGTTCATTCTTGGTCTTTTATAACATTTATTTACTTAAATGGCCTAGCCTTTCCTTTATGGCCTCTAGACCATATCTTGCTTGAGAAAGTCTCCTCACCATGAAGGATATAAAAATATTTTCCTAAATTTCATTCCAACATTTTCATCATTTTATCCATTTAAAGCCAGGCAGAATTTAGCATGTATGAGGTTGAGGTTAGTCTAGTTGTTTCCTTCGAGATGGATCCTCAACCTTATGAGCATTACCCTTTTCTGTGGAATAGCACTGACTTTTATGTATACCTATACTTCACTATTGGATGAAAGTGGATTTATAAGAAATTATTTTTGTAAGACAAGTCTATATCTAGCCATTCTTTTTTTTAAAAAAAATGGAGTACCTGGGTGGCTTAGTCAGTTGAGCATCCAACTTCATCTCATGTTATGATCTCACAGTTCATGAGTTTGAGACCTGCATCAGGCTCTCTGCTGTCAGCACAGAGCCTGCTTCAGTTCCTCTGTACCCCCAACTTTCTCTGACCCTCTCCCACTCACTCATACTCTCTGTCTCGAAAATAAATAAACATAAAAAATTTTTAAAAATGATTTTAGGGGTGCCTAAGTGGTTCAGTAAGTTGAGCATCCAACTTCGGTTCAGGTCATGATCTCACAGGTTCATGAGTTTGAACCCCACATGGGTCTCACTGCTGTCAGTGCAGAGCTCACTTTGGATCTTCCATTCCCCCCTGCACCAAGTCTCTCCCCTGATGGTGTTCTTTCTCTCAAAAATAAACATTTGTAAAAAAGCAAAAATATTTTTTACTGGTTTTCAAATATTTATTCTTCTAAATACAAGACCTTCATTCTAAAAGCTTTGTCCGTGACTGATGTAATCCTATTCTAATGACACAATTTAAACTATTGTAGCTTTATATTTAATATCTAAGCATTACCTCATTACTCCTATTTCTTAAGATTTTCTTGCTTGTTTTCTTCCGTCAAGTCATCTTTAAGAATATTTTCTTGGGGTGCATGGATGGCTCAGTTGGTTAGGCATCCAACTCTTGATTTCGGCTCAGGTCAGGAGCCCACTGGGCTCTGTGCTGACAACATAGAGCCTGCTAGGGATCCTCTCTCTCAAAAAGAAATTAATAAAACATTTTTTAAAAAGAGTATTTTCTTAAATATTCCCCAATCTCATTTGGAATATTGATTATAATTGCCTGATGGTGCTTGAAATGCTCTGTATCTCGATCTGGGTGATGGTTACTCACATGTAGATAAATATGTTTAAAAGCTGCATACTTAAGATTTGTTCACTTTGCTGTATACATAACTGCATACAAATTTTTTTAATGTTTTATTTATTTTTGAGAGAGAGAGATAGAGACAGCATGAGCAGGGGAGGGTCAGAGAGAGAAGAAGACACAGAATCCAAAGCAGGCTTCAGGCTCTGAGCTAGCTGTCAGCACAGAGCCCGATGTGGGGCTCGAACCTATGAACCATGAAATCATGACCTGAGCCGAAGTTGGATGCTTAACTGACTGAGCCACCCAGGTGCCCCTCTTCATACAAATTTTAAAATAGATTTGTTTTTGATACTTTTTTCATTTTGAGAAATCTCTGCTCTTATTTTTTTACAAATTTTTTAAACATTTATTAATTTTTGAGAGAGAGCGACAGAGTGTGAGTGGGGGAGGGGCAGAGAAAGAGGGAGGCGCAGAATCAGAAGCAGGCTCCAGGCTCCAAGCTGTCAGCACAGAGCCCAATGTGGGGCTCAAACTTACTAACCATGAGATCATGACCTGAGCCAAAGTCAGATGCTTAACTGACTGAGCCACCCAGGTGCCCCTCTGCTCTTATTTTTAACTCTGCCTTTTAAATAAACTTTGTGTTTAGTTTGCTTATTTTTTCTAACTTGTAGAGATGGAGACTTAGATGATTTTTCAGCCTTTTCTAATGTATGTATTTTAGGATTTAGCAGTGTCCTTCAATTTAAAGCAAATGACACCTAAGTACAATGTACATCCAGAATTCACATAAGCATAAGCAAGATGAAGCACCTCCTCTGTACTGCTCTTAGTAAATGTTTTCTATTACTACTGTTAATTGTCCTTTGTCCCTTGTGTATGAGCACCCTAGTGGTGGGGAAGAGGTTGGAAATGGGAGATAGGGAAGGCTTCTGGGATTACATCTTTATTAGAGCATGGATTTTTTTTTTTTTTCCTTCTGTCTTCTCACAGGGTTTCCATGGGGAAATTTTGTGCCTGTTTCTTCAAGTTTAGTTCATGTCTGACACTGTATTCTGGGATCCCATCTATGTCAGGGCCTGGAATTTGGGGAAAAGAGCTGGTTTTTATAGGGTTCCTGTCTTTTGTCCAGCTGGGTTGTTAGCTGGTTTCTGGGCTTCTCCTGGAGTCCTGAAGACTGTTCCAGGGAAATTGGGGGAATGGCACTGCTGACTCTGGCTCTTATCTCCTGGATCATGATGGTCATTATATTGCTGTTTCTTTTGCTTTGTGTCCTAGAGCAAGAGCTTTACTGAGCCATCCATCTGTGTCTGAGATGGATGCAACTTACTAAGGACAACTGTCTTCCTTTGCAGGTCTAGGATGACCTGCTGACTGAGGCTACTGCATTGGGACAGAGGTATGGTCACAATGATGGGGCTTTCATTGCCTTTCTTCTGAGATTTGAAGTTTTATTCAGGCTTGCTGCCAGTCTACCACATCCTGTATTTAGGGAAGTTTTTCTGGCTTCCCCCACCCCCCCCACACCTCCCCCCATCACCCCAGGGCTTTCTAGGAGTCTTATTGTTTCATGTTCTGTGCCTGGTGAATTAATTTGCTGGCATTCCTTCAATATGTGGTTTAACCTATGCACAGTTTGAGTTGCTGCAATTCCCCTTGTCTGTGGCTCATGGTAGGGTGAAGTACTGGCTTTTCTTCATTTGTGGAGTCAGGGTTGGGGGTCTAGGGACCCTGGAGGTTAGCAATTTATGGGTGAGGGTTTAGAGGTCAGAATCTATGGGTCAGGATTTAAGGATTAAAGGTTGAGACTAGAACAGGATTAGGAGGTTAGAAGACAAGTGTCAGGGCCTCAGTATCTAGAAACTAGGTCTAAGGTTAAAGTATGAGAAGTTCAGGGACCAGGACTTGGGTTAGAGTTGGAAAGTAGAGTCAAAGGAGTTAAGGTTAGAGTGGTGGTCAGGGACTGAGGTGGATTAGATGTTAGGGCTGTGGCAAAGGCCTAAGGTTTAGGACCCAACTTTAAGGACCAAAGGTCAGAGTTACAAGGTCAGTATCAAAAGAGAATGAGTCAGGGTCAGGATCAGAAGAGCTAGAGTTAGATTATAAGTTAAGAGTCAAACCACTGTCAGTGGTGGGGTTAGAGGTCAAGGATTTAGAGTTACTGGCAGGTGTTAGGGTTGGGATCTGTTAGGGTTAGGGAAGCAGGGTGAGGGCCACTTCCTCTTTTTTCCTTGCTGTAGACATCTAGTCAGAGGGAAGGCATTAGGTTCTATGGTCACATAAGCCCCAAACCCCAGGGGATACATGTCAAGATTTCACACTAAACGTTCCATTGCACCCCACTTGATCATGGCAATACTGGGCCCTGGGGTTCAAGGGGTCAGTAGGAGAGAGATACCAATTTCCATCTCCTGCAGGCACCTCCTTGTATCTGAAATTTGGACTCTAGGGGCGCCTGGGTGGCTCAGTTGGTTAAGCGTCCCACTTTGGCTCAAGTCATGATCTTGCAGTTCATGGGTTCGAGCCCTGCATCAGGCTCTGTGCTGACAGCCAGCTCAAAGCCTGGAGTCTGTTTCAGATTCTGTGTCTCCCTCTCTCTCTGACCCTCCCCTGCTCATGCTCTCTCTCAGAAACAAATAAAACATTTTTTAAAAAAATGATATTTGCACTCTAGAATCCCTTTCATTTGGCTCAGGGGAATCACCTTTGCTCCTCCAAAGCAATCTGGACACACACACACACACACACTTCCACATAGAAGTATCTACACATGCAGGAAGTACACAAAAGGATTGGAGGGCTCCTAGCCAGATTTTCCTCTCTAATAAAGCCAGAAGAGAGGGTGGGCTAGAGTGACAAAGACAGGTACAAGTCCTGAGGGAAAACACAGAAGGGTTACGGGAAAGAGAATGCTGGGAGATGGTGTTAGATTGTGAAATCTGGCCAGGCCTCCCTGAGGAGGACACAATGCTGAGTGAACCAAGCTCAATATTGGGTAGAAGAGCTTTCAGGCAGAGTGATAACCTCCTGTGGTGGCCTTGAGGTGGGAACAAGGTGGTAGAATGATAAGAGTGAAGGGGGAGTTGTGAAGAAGGAACATTGGTCAGCAAAAGCCAAGTCATGTGGTGCTTTAAGGGCTATGGTGAGGAGTCTGGCTTTTGTTCTTAGTAGAGCAGCAAATACGGCAGTGCTTCAGGCAAGAGAGTGATGGGACCTGTTTTATGCCTGAAAAAGATCGATCTGGGGGCACCTGACTGGCTGTCAGTGGAGCGTGCAACTCTTGATCTCAGGGTTGTGAGTTCGAGCATCAAGTTGGGTACAGAGATTACTTAAAAACATGTATTTTTGAAAAAATTAAATAAAAAGATCAATCCAATGGCTGTATGAAAAACAAGCCACAGAAGGGTAGGGCTAGACAGTGCATGAAGAGAGGAGGCTGGCTCGGGCTAGGAGATGGCCAGAGGCGATCAGATGTAACCTCCAGCTGAAGATTAAATGGACAAACAGGTTTGCTGAGGGATTGTTAAGGGGAGTGAGGCAAAACAAACAAACAAACAAACAAAAAACAAAAAACTAAGAATCATGCCTGAGTTTTTGGGAAAATGGATGGCCAATGGCAGGGGAGGAGCTCAGAGGATGGAAAGTCCTGTAACATTTACAGCAAAAGAAAAAATATATACTTCATCTAAAAAGTGAGTGTGAAGGTATTTAAGTGTATTTTTTTTTTAAACTGTTACATTTCTTTCTTTTTTTTTAATGTTTTATTTATTTCTAGGAGAGAGAGAGACAGCGTGAGCAGGGGAGGGTCAGAGAGAGAGGGAGTCACAGACTGAAACAGGCTCCAGGCTCTGAGCTGGCAGTCAGCACAGAGCCCGACGCGGGGCTCGAACCCACGAACCGCGAGATCATGACCTAAGCGAAAGTCGGGCGCTTAACCGACTAAGCCACCCAGGCGCCCCTTAAGTGTATTTTTTTAATGGAAAATTTTTGTTTCAGGTGTTTTGAGCAGAGATAGTGATTCAAAGTTAGACAGAAACTTCTATCAGGATTTTTGTTCACTAAAGTAAATGTTCTCTCAATTATGATCCACTTGGTTTGTGAATATTCATTAGCTAAACTTGACTGAACTAATCCTTGGGACTTACTCTCTTGATTAAACAGGCCAATGAATAAACTGGGTTTGAAATGGGCTCCAAATATTTTTAACAGTATCTAGGATTTTGGTATTCTCTGCTAATATTCAGGGGTCTAAATACCACTATACAACCACTGCCCCCAAACATTCAAGTCAGGTTGCTACGCTGGAAGGAGACTGAAGCCCTTCGGGCCAATTTGGATTAGAGCGGAGTCTGGTTAAAAGGGAGATTCTGACAAGGGAAATAGCACAGACCTGGCCTAATGACGATGCTGTTTACAAAGGACACTGATAGATATTATCTACGCAGAGATAGCCTGACATGTACACCTCATCTGATCCCCTGAGGTCTTGTGGAGAACCCATAAGCAAGCAAGTGAAGCTCTGTTATTTTTAACCCACCCAGTTGCCTCAGGGAAGAATACTGGCTTCTTTGTTGGCTGCCAGCTGGTCAGCAGTTTACCCACAGGAAACAAAAGCCACAATTTTGACACAATCTGGTTTTTCCTTCTCTCTGTACCCTTTCTCTTATATAAACCCTGTTTTTGCTTTTGCTACATTAAATCATTGTTTCCCCTTATATACAAGGTTTTTAAAATGTTTATTTATTTATTTAAGTAATCTCTACACATGGGGCTTGAACTCACAACCTTGAGACCAAGAGTTGCCTGCTTTTGGGGCACCGGGGTAGCTCAGTCAGTTAAGCATCCGACTTTGGCTCAGGTCATGATTTCACAGTCCATGGGTTCGAGCCCCACATCGGGCTCTGTGCTGTGCTGACACCTCAGAGGCTGGAGCCTGCTTTGGATTCTGTGTCTCCCTCTCTCTCTGCCCCTCCCCCGCTTGCACTCTGTCTCTCAGAAATGAATACATGTTAAAAAGTTAAAAAAAAAAAAGTTGCCTGCTTTTCCAACTGAGCCAGCCAGGTGCCCCCTTTATAGGAATAAAGTTAAAAAGAATTTTTTTTAAGTTTATTTATTTTGAAAGAGTATGAGAACAGGGGAGGGAGGGAGAGAAGGAAGGAGAGAGAATCCCAAGCAGGCTCTGCAACCACAGGACTCAAACCCACAAATTGTGAGATCATGACCTGATCCAAAATCCAGAGTTGGACACTTATCCGACTGAGCCAACCAGGTGCCCCAATATACATAAAGTTTTTATATTTTTCTTTGACAAGGGAAGGTCTTTGACCTTATCTTCCCTCTGCATTCTTTCCCACGGTCAGCTCCTCACTGACAGATTTCTGAAACCACTTTGACAACTTCCAAATGCAACTTTATCCAAACACCAGCAAGCTACTTCTGCTTGAATGTCTTACCATCACTCCAAACTCAACACATCCCAAATGAACTCATTTTCTTCAACTTCTTAACCATTTCCCAAGACACATGTTGAGACCAGAGTTATTTTTTTCACTTCTTGGACTGATTCCTTGGGTCCATGAGGAAGGATTTCTTCTTAACACTCCTGGTCTCTTGCCACACCTCGACTCCCCTGGCTGAATCTTCTTGGCCCCTTCTTCCTTTCCTTCTTTTGGGAACCTGCTGTCCACAGGTACTGCTGCTCTGCGTTGGAAGTTTTACAAGAACAGGCTCTGCCCTTTGGCAGGGCTGGAGGATGTTGTATTCAAAAAGGATGTTATGAGCTGATGATGTAGCAGAGAACGTAAGAAAAAGGAGATGCAGTGAAGAATGTGGGGAGCAAAACATCACATACAAGTTGAGGCCCTAACAGGACCAGCACTTGAGGCATTTCAAACACTTTTCAAGTTGGCCATGTTGAATGCTAACCACTTTGTTCACAGGCAAGTGTTTTTATAAACCTGATTTTTCTTTTTTTTTCTTTTTATTTTTTTTTAACAAATAGTTTATTGTCAAGTTGGTTTCCATATAACACTCAGTGCTCATCCCCACAAGTGCTCTCCTCCATGCCTATCTCGCCCCTCCCCCCCACACCCATCAGTCCTCAGTTTGTTCTCAGTATTCAAGAGTCTCTCATGGTTTGCCTCTCTCCCTCTCCCCCACTATTTCCCCCCTTCTTCTCCCTCATGGTCCTCTGTTAAGTTCCTCCTAATCCACCTATACGTGCAAACATATGGTATTTGTCCTTCTCTGCCTGACTTATTTCACTCAGCATAACACCCTCAAGGTCCATCCATGTTGCTACACATAGCCAGATTTCATTGTTTCTCATTGCCATGTAGTATTCCATGGTATAGATAAACCACATCTTCTTGATCCATTCATCTATTGATGGACACTTAGGCTCTTTCCACGTTTTAGCTATTGTGGAGAGTGCTGCTATGAACATTGGGGTACACGTGCTCCTATGCATCAGCATTCCTGTATCCCTTGGGTAAATTCCTAGCAGTGCTATTGCTGGGTCATAGGGGAGTTCTATTGTTAATTTCCTGAGGAACCTCCACACTGTTTTCCAGAGGGGCTGTACCAGTTTACATTCCCACCAACAGTGTAGGAGGGTGCCCGTTTCTCCACATCCTCGCCAGCATCTAGAGTTCTCTGATTTGCTCATTTTAGCCACTCTGACTGGCGTGAGGTGGTATCTCAGTGTGGTATAAACCTGATTTTTAAATGTTTGTTTGTTTGTTTATTTAGAGAGAGCAAGCACGAGTTGGGGAGGGGCAAGGAGAGAATCCCAAGCAGGCTCTGCAATGTCAGCACAGAGCCAGACGCGGGGCTCAACCTCACAAACCATGAGATCGTGACCTGAGCCAAAATCAAGAGTCAGGATGCTTAACCAACTGAGCTACCCAGGGGCTCCATAAACCTGACTTTATAACAAGCAGGGATGAATGAAGACCTTAGTGAAATGCCAGTCACATGGTTTAGCAAAGGCACTGTCCTGCGCAAGCACTATAATAGTTTACGAACGTAAGAGCTAAGGTGTGGGCACTGAGCTTGGCCATAGCATAGACCTTCTCCCTTCCCTTGTGGGGCATCTGCAAAGCCTAAGCAGCAGAGAAGACCCTAGTGAGCAGGCCCTACTGAGGCAGATTCAACTATAGGGAAGTCTTTCCCTATACATATCTTTTAGATATTGGGGCAAAACAAGTATTTGGTCCTTTACTATGTTCTTTAACTAGTTCGATAGGCCGGGAGCTTTAAACTGTAAATTCAACATATGCTAAGGAACACAAACATGTGTAAGTTCCAAACTTTACTGGTAGTCCCAGTCCAGCAAGCATCATGAAAAGGCTGTCCCCAGTTCCATCCCTTATGTTCTGAGCTGGACTCAAGTCCAAAAGACTAAACCGGAAGAACTCATGGGTTTTTTTTCCCTTGGTTTAGGGTCACTCCCCACTTGCTGGCCTGTTTGTCAATAACTCTGGCTATGGATTTATAGTTCTGACACTTCCAATGCAGCTTCAAACTTAAAAAGGTGGTGGATTTTATTTATAACAACAACAACAACAACAAAACAATGCCCTTATTACAAATAAAATGTCATCTTCTTAAACTGAAGCAGAAAAAACACTCAAATGCAATTACCATAGCCACAAAGGCTAAGAAGAAAATGAGAAAAGCCAGCGCCTGAAACATTGTCTTAAGGAATCACATATGCTGAGAAGTCCAAAAAGGAACACAGAATTTAAGAAACCTGCTGTATCAGATTAGAAGCAGTACAAGAATGAAAACAAAGGAAAAGAGAGATCTTCTTAAAAGACAGTTCCTGTCTTGGGAAACAACTGAGAGATAAATCCCTAGGGCATGGCCCAGGAAGCTCATTCCTTCCCCACTTTGTGTAGCCTGGCAAGGGGCTGGCTCCATGGGTCTCCCTTTTCTCCAACAATAAAATGTTAGAAATTCAATGAGCCTTCTAGAAAGGAGTAGGGGAGTCTAAGGAAAAAAAAATGCCAAAAGAGAAGTGTCTGAAAGAAATGCTACTCCAGAAGTTGAAGACAGTATCTTGAGGAACAACAGAGGTCTCAACTCTCACTGGGTCCCTAAGGCAACGAACTTTAGAAAAAGAGCAACTTCAGGTTAAAAAAGAAATGCCAAAAGTGATTCTCAACTGAAGCTTGTGGGGGCAAAGAACCACCCTCCTGCCCCTCAACCCACAGGAGGCCAGTGTCCTGACCAACTCCACAGCAGAAGGCAGTGGCCACAGAGGACTGCTCACAGCAGGGCTAGGTAAGCTTGTCATAAGAGCCCACCCTCCATACAGCCTAGGGATGCCTGAAACACAGAACCCAATGGAGAAATGGTATTAAGAAATTTGAATATGCTGGATAAAAAAGAAAGGCATCTCAAAGACCTGGTTGGGGCCACCACTACTATAAATTAACACTGCAAGAAGGCGGCATCATCTTTTTCTTTTTTAAAATTTTTTACGCTTTAATTTTTGAGAGAGAGAAAGAGTGCCGGCAGGAGAGGGGTGGAGAGAGAGAGGGAGACAGAATCTGAAGCAGGCTTCAGGCTCTGAGCTGTCAGCGCAGAGCCCAACGTCAGGCTTGAACTCAAGGAGTGCGAGATCATGACCTAAGCCAAAGTCAGACACCAACCGACTGAGCCACCCAGGTGCCCCGAAGGCAGCATCATCTTAAATGCCAGTAGGTAGACAAGACACAGGTAGATGCGCCCAGGGTACAATGAACACAGGTCACAGTTAACCTCGTAATGGATGAGTCTCCCAACTAAATTTACTCACAAGTTGGAGACTCTGAATAACTGGTACAGAATTACTGGAGTCCCAGTGAAATTGAATCAAGACCTTTTTAGTCTATTCACCTTCCTTCACATATCACTGAGTATCACAGGGTCTTCTGACAGGCTTCTAGGGACAGAATCTGTTATGAGCTGGGGAGTGGTCCGCTTTCTAAATTTGGTGGATGTGGGGCAATACTGTGATAATTTTTTATGTCCTGTTACTGATTTAGATTCTTTTTATTTTTGCTGTTGCTTTAAGGCTTTTAAGAGACCTGGTACTGAGCTTCGGCAGCACAGAATTAAAAGGCAGAAGAAGCTGGTTCTCACACTAAGTTACGTTCTCTAATAGCTCCTTAGGTATTAAATAAGCTCATAATTGGTCTCCACTTGCCTACCATTCATCTATTTCTGTTGGTTCTGAGACCAAGTTCAGAAAAAGAGTGTTATTTATTGGATCTCGTCCTAAAATTACATCTGCCCTTACTTTCATTATGGAGGCTCATTACTGAGGACAGTCAAAGCAACTATAAAAAACAGAACTGATGCCTTCTCCTGTGCATGTGTGTGTGTGTGTAGGACAGAAAGGTGGGGGCGCCTGGGTGGCTCAGTCGGTTAAGCGTTCGACTTCAGCTTAGGTCATGATCTCACAGTCTGTGAGTTAGAGCCCTGCGTGGGACTCTGTGCTGACAGCTCAGAGTGTGGAGCCTGCTTCAGATTGTGTCTCCCTCTCTCTCTGCCCCTCCCCAACTCAGTCTTTCTCTCTCTCTCTCAAAAATGAATAGACATTTTTAAAAAATTAGAAAGACATAAAGGTGAACTAATGGCCATGGTCTAAAAATTGGCCAAGTCCCTAGAGTGATGTTAACAAAGGTAAAAGGTAGAAAACAGGCACCTGGCTGGCTCAGCCAATGGAGCATGCAGCTCTTGAATTCAGGGTTAAGTTTGAGCCCCATATTGGGTGTAGAGATTACTTAAAAATAAAACCTTTGGGGCACCTGGGTGGTTCAGTCCGTTAAGCATCTCTTGATTTTGGCTCAGGTCGTGATCTCATGGTCTGTGAGTTTGAGCCACTCAGTGTGGAGCCTGCTTGGGATTCTCTATCTCCGCTCCTCCCTGGCTTGCACTCATGTGCTCTTTCTCTCTCTCAAGAATAAACTTAAAACAAATTGGGACCTGGTGCACTTGGAAAATAAGACTAAAACCTGATGTCTTGTCAGAAGCATATGGCATGGTTAAGTTTATTCTCATCCTGTGAAGGTAGAAATGGGCATGTGCCTCACCAGCCAGACTGGTGATGAATGGACTTTCCCAAAGATGTCTTGTGGAAACAAGCTTCCAGAACCACAGATCTGCCTTCTAACATTCCAGGAGTGCAACCACTGTATATTTGACACAAGAGTTGGTTAAAAAAAATATATATATATTTAAATTGATGACAGTTATGGGGCACCTGGGTGGCTCAGTTGGTCAAGCCTCGGACTTCAGCTCAGGTCACGATCTCAGGTCAGGATCTCACAGTTCAGGGGTTCGAATCCCTACTGGGTTCTGTGCTGACAGCTCAGCGCCTAGACGCTGCTTTGGATTCTGTTTCTCTCTCTCTCTCTCTGACCCTCCTCCACTCACACTCTCTCTCAAAAATAAAACATTTTTAAAAATGTTTTTAAGTGATGACAGTTATGGTTTCTTTTCACTCTTCTCATTTTCAGTGACTCCCTCCAAGGAAAAATTTTACCACCTTTCTTCAACCTGCCACATTGTCCCCTCTCCATACAAGAGATCACACACCAAGAACACACCCAGTTCTCATCTCACCTTGCACTGCTTCGACAGACTCCTGGGAAACCCACCGCACCCCAAATACCACAGCGACATGTTCAAGGCCCTTACGACTAGTTTCCCTCATAACCTATGTACACCTGGTCCCTGCCACGCATTCTCCGTCACCACCCCCACACCAGCTGTGCTCTCTCGTGTCCACGGATCGCTCAAGACTTTCAATGGCTACCTCTGCCCTCGAGATCAGGAGGGCACTTCGCCCTCCACGTACTTCTGACATGTACTGGGCAGCAACCATGGGCCAGGCAGGCAAGACCCATCCCGGTGGCCCCGCTGACAAACACGCCCACTGCCAGGCAGCCCGTGCATGTCCCCGCACACTGCCACCCGCTAACTCTGGCCGGGCCCTCCCCCCCGCTTGAGGGCGCCCGCGCCGGCCCGGAGTGCGGGCAGTTCCCGCCCGAGCCCGCTCTGTCCTCTCGTACGGCAGGAGCAAGCGCTGGAGTGAGACTAGGGCCGCCGCCCTTAGTGCTGCAGACCGCGGGCCCTCGACCCGGCCACGCCCACGGCGCGGTCTCCCCGCGGGATCCACCCACCTGGCCTCCGCTTCCGGCTGGGTCCTCGGCTTCACGGTAAGGACCCCCGGCAGGGCTGCCCGGCCTATCGCCCGAAGGACCCCGCTTAGGCGGCACGGGCTAGCTGTCGCGGTGCCTGGTGGCCGGGCGCTGCGGTGGAAAACCAGGTGCATTTAGACTCCCGCCGGGCTGGGGCGCGAACACCCCAGAATCTGGGATGGGCTTAAGCCCCTGTACCAGGGACAGGAGTCGCGCGGCTGCAAGCCTAGAGAAGGGAGGGCCGGGGGCAGCAGCGAGGAGAGGGGCGGTGTCAAAAAATGGGGCTGAGTTCTGGGGGATTGGAGAGCTGGGGTGAGGGTGTCGGGGTGAGGGTAGGGGATAGGGAGCCGAGACAGAGCTCGGGGAGGGGGGGGGCTGCAGGACCCCACCTTGCTTAGGAGGATGATGGGCTTTGCAGCCGCCCTCCCGGAAGCGGAGGAATGGACGTCTTCAGTTTGGCGGTGAATGCCCAGGCAACTTCCCAAATTTATGATATTCTGATGGAGTGGCTTTTAAGTTGAACAAATTTCTTGACTTGTCAACATTTGTTGTAAACCAAGGGCCGTGACAGTCATTACTTAGTTGGCATTAGGACAGGAACCACATCCTTCTCTGGAGAGGCCCTAGCAGCTTGGTCTTAGTATAGCTGGGTGAGATTCATTCATTCATTCATTCACCAAATACTTTTGAGAGCTAGCTATGTGCTAGGCACTCTGCATAGGTACTGCGAATAAAACAGTGAGCAAAACAGACCCCTGCTTTAATGCAGCTGACCTAATGGGTGAAGACATAACTGAAGGAAACGTCCAAGAAGCCGAAATAGGGGAAGTGAGCTAAGATGTAGTGGGTGACGACCGCCAGGGTGGCTCAGGTCATGATCTCAGGGTTGGTGGGATTGAGCCCCGCAGTGGACTCTGCGCTGACAGTGAAGACCGTGCTTGGGATTCTCTCTCTCCTTCTCTCTGTGCCTCGCGCCCCCCCCCAAAAAAAACCCTTAAAAATATTTTTTTTAAGTATTTTAAAAAAAAGATCTAGTGGGTGAATAGGAAGTAACCAGAGGAAACACATTTTGTTTTTTTGTTTTTGTTTTTTTAATTTTTAATGTTTATTTATTTTTGAGAGAGACAGAGAGTGAGCAGGGGAGGGGCAGAGAGAGATGGAGACAGAATCCGAAGCAGGCTCCAGGCTCCGAGCTGTCAGCACAGAGCCTGATGTGAGGCTCGAACTCACAGACTGCGAGATCATGACCTGAGCCGAAGTTGGACACCCAACCGACTGAGCCACCCAGGCACCCCAGAGGAAACACATTTTGGACGGTGAAAATGTCTTAGGCAAAAGCTTAAGGTGGGGAATGATATCATTAGATAATGCATTTTTAGTTTACTGGCTGCTGTGTGGAGAACAGATTGTAGAGGCAGGCTGGAGTAGAAATTGAGAGGCCAACGAGGAGGCTGCTGCAGAACTCCGCGGAGGGTTGAGGATGTCTTGGACTGCTGGTGGCTCTTGAGGAGAGGATTGTATGGATTTGAGATATATTGCTTAGGTAAAACTGCCGGAACTTGGTGTAACGTGGATTTGGAGGAGGTGGGAGGGAAGGTGTCAGGGTTGTCTCTCCCTAGATATATGGTGAAGATTCCACTTGCTTTTGGGTTACTCACAACCTGAGATATTGGGGAGAGTGGCTTGGCTGATCTTGCACTAGTTAAGCTGGACTTTGTTTTGTGATTTGAGTAGGCAAGCACTGCCTTTAACGTGAGCAGCAGGCTACTTTCAGCCTGAAGGAAATGAGAATGTTGGCCAGACTGTCCTTGTGTGTGTTCATGGAAGCCTTCTCCATATTTGTTGGCAAATTTAGGAGCTCCACCAGATAATCTTTTGAGACCTAGTCTTTAGTCCTGAGATGATCAATTTCTCACATGTGAATAGAATTTCACAGTTGGGAGAAACCTCAAATTCTTTTAGTCTGATTTATAAAATACTTTTATATTCTTTAATCACGTCCACAGTTATTTTTAAAAATTTTAGGGGTGCCTGGGTGGCTCAGTTGGTTAAGCAGCCAACTTCAGCTCAGGTCATGATCTCTCAGTTCATGAGTTCAAGCCCCGCGTCCGTCTCTGTGCTGACAGCTCAGAGCCTGGAGCCTCTTTCGGATTCTGTGTCTCCTTCTCTCTCTGCCCTTCACTTGCTCAGTCTCTCAAAAAGAAATAAACATTAATAAAAATTTTTAATGTTTATTAATTTAAAAAATTTTAATGTTTTTTATTTCTGAGAGAGAGAGAGAGAGAGACAGCGTGAGCAGGGGAGGGTCAGAGAGGGAGGGAGACACTGAATCTGAAACAGGCTCCAGGCTCTGAGCTAGCTGTCAGCACAGAGTCCGATGGGGGGCTTGAACCCACCAATCATGAGTTCATGACCTGAGCTGAAGTCAGATGCTTAACTGACTAAGCTACCCAGGTGCCCCAATGTTTATTTACTTTTGAGAGACAGAGACAGAGCATAAGTGGAGGAGAGGCAGAGAAAGAGGGAAACTCAGAATCTGAAACAGGCTCCAGGCTCTGAGCTAGCTGTCAGCACAGAGTCCGATGGGGGGCTTGAACCCACCAATCATGAGTTCATGACCTGAGCTGAAGTCAGATGCTTAACTGACTAAGCCACCCAGGTGCCCCAATGTTTATTTACTTTTGAGAGACAGAGATGGAGCATAAGTGGAGGAGAGGCAGAGAAAGAGGGAAACTCAGAATCTGAAACAGGCCCCAGGCTCTGAGCTAGCTGTCAGCACAGAGCCCGACGTGGGGCTTGAACCCACCAACCATGAGATCATAACCTGAGCTGAAGTCAGATGCTTAACTGACTAAGCCACCCAGGTGCCCCAATGTTTATTTACTTTTGAGAGACAGAGACGGAGCATAAGTGGAGGAGAGGCAGAGAAAGAGGGAAACTCAGAATCTGAAGCAGGCCCCAGGCTCTGAGCTCTCTGCACAGAGCCCAACACAGGGCTTGAGTTCACGAACTGCAAGATCATGACCTGAGCCGAAGTCGAACACTTAACTGGCTGAGCTACCCAGGTGTCCCGTCCACAATTATTTATTGAGCTCTTACACCATGCTAGATACTAGGAATACAAAGATGGATAGAATAAGACTATATAGGTTCATTTAGTCAGTAAAACTGACCTTTGTCCCAGACGCTGTTTCCGCTGCTTCAGATACAAAATGGTTACTAGTCCTTGACCTTGGAATTACATGTCCACAACCCTTGCCCTTGAGGAGAGCTGAGTGTGTTAAAGGATTTGATTTAGGCAGGGGAGGTCCTTACCTATCTGTAAGATTAGATAAGAAATGGTAGGCATCCAGCAGACTTTTTTGGGGGTTTCTTGGCAACATCCCAATTCTTGTCCATCCAATCTTCCAATTCTAGAATCAATGGGAGAGCACAATGGGGTAGAAGGTCTTATGAATGAAAATAGTTATTGTACCTTTGTGGCCAGCCTGTTTAGCAATGTAAATTGTAAGTCTTCTAAAACACAAAGAAAAATTAGAAAGGGAAGGGAATATTGGTAGAGACAGGTAGTGTTTAAACTTGAATTTCTCCTGAATGGGTAACTTCTTTGTACGTAATTGCCACATGCTTTGGGAGTGTCCAGAGTGAGATCACTGTTAGCTTCCAAGGCTGCATGGCTCTGGAGTAGGAAGGGTGGGGACCAGAACACTGAGGGGTTCCTAATCCAGCTTTCTGATGGCAGGAGTGAAATGACCTCGATCTTACGAAGCCCTCAGGCTCTCCAGCTCACTTTGGCCCTGATCAAGCCTGATGCGGTTGCTCACCCCCTGATTCTGGAGGTAAGAAGGAATCTTAAGCCTCTACTGTATGTCCTGGGCATGACTTCTGTTTCTCGGGCCGCAGGGCCTCTTGTGAAGACTGACAGCACAGTCCTGTGCAAGATGCCGTGGAGGCAAAGCTAGGAGCCATGGACTCAGACCCTAAGAAGACTAAAAATCTACTGGAGAATTGGGGCAGATAAAAATATAAGGATCCAATACAATAAGAAGAACCAAACCTCGGGACAATGTATGTATATTAGTTTTCTATCTCTATGTAACAAATTACCACAAATTTAGCAGCTTAAAACATTTATTATCTCACAATTCTAGAATTTAGAGGTGCAGGAGGCACGGCTGGGTTTTTCCTCAGGGTCTCACAAGGCCACAGTCAAGGTAGCAGCTGGCCGTATCCTTATCTGGAGGGTCTGAGGAAGAATCCACTTCCAAAGTCATTCAGGTTGTTGGCAGCATTTGGTTCCTATGGTTCAAAGACTGAGGTCCTTGCTGGCCTGCAGGCAAAGAGTGCTCTCAGGCTTTAGAGACCGCTCACATTCCTCCTCCCACGGCTCCCTCCATCTTTAAGACAGGAACAGCGTGTTCAGTGCTTTTCGTGCTTTAAATCTGACTTCTCTGTTAGCCCCTAGCCAGATAAAACTCAGCTTTTAAAGAGCTCATGTGATTAATTGGGCTCATCTGGATAATCTTCCTTTTGATTCAACTGTTAGCAACCTTAACTACACCTGCAAAATCCCTTTTGCCGTGTCATGTAACACAATCATATTGCATCGTATTCAGAGCCCTGGAGAGTAGGGTGTGGAATCTTGGCGGGACTGGGGGAGGGTCATTGATTTAATCTGTCATGTGTGATGGTTTGGGGAGAGTGGGACAAACTCAAGGCAGGACCACTATCAAGGGATTTTTATGATGGTGAGAGGTGGGGTGTATGGGCTTCAGCTCCAGGGACTGTGGGAATGGAGGGGTCGAGATGGCACTTCCTGCCCCCTGCACCGGAGGCTCACGTTCTAGCCTTATGGCTGAAGGTCTTTACCTCACCCCACCTTCCTTCTCTTCTGACCCAACATGGGACAGACCATCAAGTCCTGGGCTCTGATGGGTCCTCATGGTTCTTTTGGTCAGCCTGGATTTCCTATTCACTCAAATGGTCATTTGGGCTGATTTTTTAAAATGTTTATTTATTTTTGAGAGAGAGAGCACACATGTGCATGTATGAGAGAAGAGCAGGGAGAATGGGGAACAGAGGATCTGAAGCTGGCTCTGTGCTGACAGCAGACAGCCTGATGGGGGCTTGAACCCATGAACCAAGAGACCATAACCTGAGCCAAAGTCAGATGCTTAACTGACTGAGCCACCTAGGCACCCCATCCATTTGACTGATTTGTATCTTCGACGTGTTTATCCAGGCTGTTCATCAGCAGATACTGAGCAACAAGTTCCTTATTGTACGAATGAGAGAACTTCTGTGGAGAAAGGAAGATTGCCAGAAGTTTTACCAAGAACACAAAGGTAGGCTCAGCAGTCCTCTGAATGGGAGGCTTCTCTGTCCCACGAGGTGTGCAAGGACACATGAAGGCAGGCTGTCTCTGACCTACCAACTGTACAATTATGGCCATTTTCTAAAGTCTTTCTTCATACACAAACTTTTCATGATTATCATTCTTTTAAAAATATTTTCTAGGAGGGTTCTACTTCGTAGCCCAATTGGAAATTTAGTTTTATGTCCTGTTGATATCAGTAGGTAATAGTGGATGTTTATTCTCTCAGACATTGTCCTCATGCTCATGATTTCACTGAATTTTTCCCACAGCCCTGTGAGGTAGGTATTGTTAGGTCTCCAGCAGACGGATTAGGAACCTGAGTTAGGGAGATTAATGACTGACCTGAAACTGCACAGGCTGGGACGGGCAGAGTGTGGGTTCAGACCCAGGTATGTCAGACTCCAAGGTCCTTGCCCTTTTTTCCAGAACAGTTTTTATTATTCNCCTATTAATTTTCTGGGTTGTTTCCTTGGCTGTGCAGAAGCTAGTTTTTATTATTCTAAGTAAGGAGGCCAAAGTACAGAAAGTCCTCTTGGGCACCAGTGTCTGGATGAAGTTATTCTCTCTCTTTGCAGGTCGTTTTTTCTATCAGCGGCTGGTGGAGTTCATGGTCAGGTACTTCTAATTTTGGTTTGGGCATCTTTATCCACCAAGTTTTATCTCTGTTGCTCTCTAAACTTGTTAATTTCATTTGACACTCTTTGAAGTTGTAATCAGGGTTAAATGTCTGAAGAAACATGGGCTTGGGACCATGACTAAGCCAACACTGACCTGGCGGCCACCTGCCATGGTGTTTATTAGTCCAGTGGCTATAGAAGAGTATTGTTGGATGCTACTTAACAGCTCTGCTGACCTTTGGGGCCTTTGTGTGTACACAGTAGTGGCCTTCCATCTCCTCCTGTTTGAAGCAGCATTGATACTTGGCTAGAAAGGCAGGGTACCTCTCAGGGTGGAGTGTGCCTTGTGCTCTGCGCACAGTGTGCCCTCCCAGACCGCAGAGCCAGATTCCTGACACCTGCTCCTTTTGTACACAGCGGCCCAATCCGGGCCTACATCCTCGCCCACAAGGATGCCATCCAGCTTTGGAGGACACTGATGGGACCCACTAGAGTGTTTCAAGCACGTCATGTGGCCCCAGATTCAATTCGTGGAAGTTTTGGCCTCACTGACACCCGCAACACAACCCATGGCTCTGGTGAGTCTGCCTGCCCTGCCCTCGGCCACAAGTGAAGGAGGTTTGGCGCTGGTGGTCAGGCCCTATGGTGGAGGTGAGAGCCAGGTATCCTCACCATGAACTTTCCTCCCAAACGCATTTCTGTCCCTCTGTGGCGGTCTCAGCCAGGACTGAGGATCAGGCAGGACTAGAGGCTCAGGTTTCTGAATATGACTATAACTGCCTCTTAGCTCCGTCCTGCACTCCCTATGAGAACCCCTTCTGTTTCTTACCTCCCCTTACAGACTCTGTGGTCTCAGCCAGTCGAGAGATTGCAGCCTTCTTCCCTGACTTCAGTGAACAGCGCTGGTATGAGGAAGAGGAGCCGCAGCTGCGCTGTGGCCCTGTGCGCTACAGCCCGGAGGGAGGCATCCACTGTGTGGCTGGAGCAGGAGACCTGGGACCGGCCTGCCACAGGCCTGGTGGGGGTCTGTGAAGACTGGGTAGGATTGCCGAGCCTTCTCTCGGACACCTCACAGGACCAGGGAGGCCTGGGGATCATGGCGCCATCCCTGCTGGGCACCACGCCAACCTGATGATCTGGCTCCTCACTGCCACCTCCTCTAGAATCTAGCTGTCTATCTACCTCTTTTCCAGAATGTTCATGGGTGGTTCAGAGGAATAATGGCTCCTCTCTTTTCCTGAGAACTATTCATCTTTTTCAAAGAAGAGTTTGCCTAATTGACCTGCCTGAAAAATGCAGTGATTCTATATAAGCAACATTTGGCCTATCTTCCTCAATAAAAGACAGTGTTCTACTGAATCCTCAAGGCTAGGAGCCCTACTTTAGGTGCTTTCTCTCTCTCCTTAAGTGGAGTAATTAAAGCCGTCCTGAAGCCAAGTTTCTGGTCTGTGCTAAATGGAGAGAACTGTGTAGAAATCTCCCAGGAGGTTCACACCCAGTGTACAAACTGTCCATTGCATAAAGGCACCCAGAGCTGAGTGTGGGCACTTGGCATAGGGCTGTATCCTGAGGGAAGGGGCACCTTTTATTTGAATAAAGGTGTGTCTGCCAGCAGAGGTATGTTTTTATGACTCACTTTTTTTCTGATTTGCACAAATCCAATAAAGTTAGCCATGTCTTTGTTTTAGCTGAGGGTGACAGTTATCTATTGCTTCATTACAAATCATCTCAAAATTTACTAGCTTAACATGATAATGATTTATTTTTATGTGTCTCTGGATTGGCTGGGTGATTCTGCTGGTCTGACTCAAATTCATTCATGTGGCTGCATTCGGCAGATGGGTCAAATATGGTCTTTTATCTTGAGCCTCTTCATAGCATGGTTGTTTCAGGGTTCCGAGAGGGCAGGCCCTCATTCACAGGCTTATCAAGCTTCTGCTCATATCGTGTTTGCTAATATCCCATTGGCCAAAGCAAGTCATGTGGCCAAGCCCAGAGGCCATGTGGGAAGAGACTGTATAAGGGCAGTGATACCAGGAGGTGTGAATCACAGGGGGCCATTACCATGACAATCTACCATACTGGGAGGAGTGAGGAACCTAAAATTGATATAGGATTTGTGAAAACAGGTATTTGCACAAGCCAACAAAGGAGATGAAGAAATAGCTAGAGAAGGAAGGAAAAAAACAAGGATGTGTGGATCAGGAAAGTCAAGAGAAGAGAGTGTTTCTGGAGAATGAAGCAATGTTGAATATTGTTGAGAAGTCCAGGATGAAGCCTTTAAAATACCCCTAAATGTGGCGGCATTGAGGTCACTGTGACCTTGGTGAGAGCAGAGCCTCTGTGGCAATAAGGGGGTTACCTCACATGTAAGATAACGGGCTAAAGCATTTATATTGTCGTACTACCTTTGGGCTGAGAGTGACATGCCTAGGAGTCTTAGAGACTCTTCTTACATCTGAATCTAGAAATGTACCTGCATATGCCCCCATTTTCTCTTCCTGTTACAATACAGGAAGGGCCCTGCTTCCCATTAAGCCAGTCCTTCCACGTGCTCTGAATCCCATCTTGCTCTTTGGTTTTCTAGTCTGTAGTACACATAACCTTTCTCTACTGAGTCTGGTTTGATGTCTCTCATTTTTCAAAATCTTTTTAACCCTACTTTCCCCTTCAGCTACCTCTGTTACTTCGTCCCTGGACAAAGAACCCACATTAGTTGTCTGCTCTGACAGGCTCATCCCCATTGTCTCAGCAGCCCACTCCAGGGTGACTTACATGCTAACCACACCAGAAGAGACTGGTCTTCATGCCTTTATCACTGTTGCCCAGCATGGTGCCAGACATAGGGATCATTGCTTTGTAAATAGTACTAGGCCATCCATACCCTGGTCTTTGACATCACTTAGGATTCCTCCATCTCTAAAGTCTTTAAACCTACTTTTTTTAAAGTTTATTTATTTATTTTGAAGGGGGAGGGAGTAGGGCAGAGAGAAAGGAGAGAGAAGCCCAAGCAGGCTCCACTCTGTCAGCACAGAGCCTGACATGAACTGCTAGCTCGTGACCTGAGCTGAAAACACAGCCACCCAGGCGCCCCTAAATCCTACTTTTATTTTTTTTAATTTTTATGTTTACTTACTTATTTTGAGAGAGAGATAGAGAGACAGCACAAGCATAGAGGAGGACAGAGAATCCCAACGGGCTCTGCCCTGTCAGCACAGAGCCTGACATGGGTCTCAATCTCGAGAACCATGAGATCATGACCTGAGCTTTAATCAAGAGCCAGTCACTTAACTGACTGAGCCACCCAGTTACCCCTAAATCCTACTTTTAAATCACAGTCTTTTGTGTCCCTTTCTCACATCTTCTAAACCTAGACCATTCACTAGTCCACTCTCCTAGGTTACTTTTTCTTATATTCTCTCTCCAAACTTCCAACCACCTCTTCCTTCCTTTTCACTGTCTGGCTGTTGACTGCATGCTCTTTCAGGAAGATAACAGAAACAGCCAAGAGAGAAACTCCTCAGACTCCCAAACCTCACTGAGCACCTACCTGCATCTGTGCTCACATACCCTGGTTCCTTCTGTTAGGATGAGCAACGGACAAACCTCCTCAGCTCCTATCTAAAGCCTCCCCCCATTTCATGCAGGAGATCTTATTGCCTCCTACCTACTTCCTACCTAGTCAAGACATTGCTCCAGTAATTATTTCATATGCTTCCTGCACCATCAGGACATAGATCTTACAAACATGCTATAGTTTTGCTCATTAATAAATGAAAGCAAGCAAGCAAGCAAGCAAGCAAGCTAGCTTTTTTTTTAAGAAAGAAAGAAAAAAAGCCTGTTGCGGACGAAATGACACAGAGGACAAGACACACACAAAAGACAGACACAACTCCGGTTGGAGGAACAATTCTACGCAAGCCCCTCTTGCGGTTTATTTTATACCCCGGTAACTGGATACAAACTGAAATCTACAAGATGCATTCCTTTCCCAATTAAGGGCAAGTAGCCAAACACATTTCAAGGACAGGGGGGAGCAAAGGGAGGAAGTGACCATAACATGTTTACTAAGAGGCCTGCCCACAACTCCAGCCTTCTCCTTACTTCTAAGAAGGGCATGTTCCCTTGTTTGCGAGCGGACCATTAAACTTGGATATTGTGTGCAAGCCTCCTGGCAGAGCACCCTGTTTGCAGGCATGCTTTGCCCAGGCAGGGAGCCCCATGTGCAGGCACATCCCCGCGTCCCTAACCACGCTTTCTTGTGGTCACTGTCGGGCTCCCACAAAGCCTTTCTTTTTTTCTTTCTTTTTTTTAAAAATTTACATCTAAGTTAGTTAGCATACAGTGCAATAATGATTTCAGGAGTAGAATCCAGCGATTCATCCCCTACATATAACACCCAGTGCTCATCCCAGCAAGTGTCCTCCTTAATGCCCCTTGCTCATTTAGCCCATCCTCCCCACCCACAACCCCTCCAGCAACCCTCAGTTCGTTCTCTTATATACTTAAGAGCCTCATGCTTTGTCCCCCTCCCTATTTTTATATTATTTTAAAAGCAAACTTTTCCTAACACCACATCTCTTTCATGCTACTGTCCCATATCTCTGCTCACCTTTATAGCAAAACTCTCAATAGAATAGCCAGTGACTTCCAGTCTAGACAGAATGGTATAGACCCATTTATCTCTGTTCCTCCATGCTGAGTATGACTATAAACCTGAAGCGTGGAGCTTGCTTGGGATTCTCTCTCTCCCTTTCTCTTTCCCCTCCCTCATTCTCTCTCAAAATAAAATAAAAACTTTATTGTTAAAAAAAATTTTTTTTTACATTTTATTTATTTTTGAGAGACAGTAAGACAGAGCGTGAGTGGGGGAGGGGGAGAGAGAGAAGGAGACAGAATCTGAAATAGGCTCCAGGCTCTGAGCAAGCATTCAGCACAGAGCCTGATGCGGGGCTCGAATCCACTAACCGTGAGATCATGACCTGAGCCGAAGTCGGACGCTCAACTGACTGAGCCACTCAGGCGCCCCTAAAATAAAAACTTTAAAAAATAATAAAATGAAATCCACACAGACATTGTAGAGATACCACACAGGCCTGGCCTAGCTATCCTCTAGGCCATAACCAGATCATAAAGAGAGAATGCTCTTTATGATCTATGTGGGAATGTTCTTTGTGACTTTTCCTATGGGAAAAAAGAATAGTTGACGTAGGATTTACTCAGTCTGGATGTCTTCCAATGCAGAAGGCAATATGGAAGAGTGGTTAAAGAGCATCTGTGACACTACATTTGAGTTTCCCCATCCATTCATAGATATTTGTTAGAGGACTAGTGTGTATCAGCTTCTACCAGGAAGTGAAGCTTCAGCAGAAAAGACAGGCAAACAAAACAGACTTAAGTGATTTTGGCTCTTGCCCTCCCACCTCCTCAATTAGTCCAAGATCTGCTCTGCTCTGTTTTCCACAAATCAGCACATACTGAAATGTTTACCATTTGGCTGTACTTTCCTAAGAAATATCCAGACAAAACTGGATTACAATTGTTTCTGATCAGCTGAAGATGCTAAAACATGGATTTTTGGTAATCACAGGAGACCAGACCCTTTCCTGACCCTAACTGAAAACTCTTTCCTGATTAATAAGAGGATTGCTTTAATCAAATATGTACAGACCCACAGATTCATTCCATCCCATGCAGAAATGCTAACTTTTTATCTTTTATTAGCACAAATGCCATAAAACCGCCTTCCTAGTCTTTAAACATCACCAATATTTCTCTGCAAACTATTCAGTAAAAGGTTTTTTTGTTTTTTACAGGTTTACATCTTTATCTGACAATTAAATAAACTCCGAATTTTTTTAAGTATGTTTCTTTGTTTTATGACCTGACATCTGGGTTATAAGAGTTATTACCATAATTATTTGCCATAATAAATAGCATTTGCAATGGGCCCATCATTTCGCTCTATAGTACTTTTCATGAAAATCAATTTAATCCTGCTATTATGATTTCATAGATAGGGAAACGGGTTTAGAGGGGTTAAGTAACTTATCCACAGTCACAAGTAAGAAGAGACAAAACAGGTTCAGGATGTGCTCTTTTTTTTTTAATTTTTAAATGTTTTATTTATTTCTAGAGAGAGAGAGACAGCATGAGCAGGGGAGGGTCAGAGAAAGAGGGGGACAGAATCTGAAACAGGCTCCAGGCTCTGAGCTAGCTGTCAGCACAGAGCCTGACACGGGGCTCGAACCCATGAACTGTAAGATCATGACCTGAGCCAAAGTCGGATGCTTAACCGACTGAGCCACCCAGGCGCCCCCTTTTTTAAAAAATTTTTTATGTTTTATTTCTGAGAGAAAGAAAGCGAGAGAGAGAGAGAGAGAGCATGAGCAGCGGAGGGTCAGAGAGAGGGAGCAGGATGTGCTCTTAAACAAACCGCAGATAACTCTGACTACTAGCATAGAAAGGTTTGTATCCTACTAATCTGTCCTTAAAGGAAAAGAAAATCTTCTAAGCAAAAAATGACACTCTCTTTGCCTTGACTAGGTTTTTGGAGAAGAGAAAAGAAGCCAATGAGAATTAAGCCCCTGACACAGATGCAGTCTTGTGGGGGGCACCTAACCAAATATGGCCTGTGGACTAAATCTGGGGGTTGTCTAGGGCTGCAAAGCTGCCACACAGACATCCTGATCAGGAGGTTTGCAGACACCCAGGCCACTGCACTGACTCTCTCAGGACAAAATGAGGGGTGGCTAAATCATGCTGCTCCAGAGGGGCTACTGAACCCAGTCCTACAGGACCCTCATCCATCCAAAAGGTAGTGTGCCCTGGAGCCCAGAGAGCTCTGCCCTGAGATCAGGAGTAGGAGAAAGGGGCGGGAGTGGGTGACTAAAGCCAATTCTCTCTCTTTCTTCTTTGTTCAACATTCCTAATAAATAGGATTCTTCACTTTAAAAAATAAAAAGACCAGGGCATGGGGCACCTAGGTGGCTCAGTCGGTTAAGTGTCCAACCTCCCCTACAGTCATGATCTCATGGTTTGTGAGTTAAGGTCCCACATCGGGTAAGCACGAGCCCCGCTTTGGGTAAAAAAACAAAAAACAAACTAACAAAAAAAACAACCACCATGAGCTCCACTTTGGGTAAGCCACAGGTCTCTTCTTCCGGCCCCAGCTCCTGGGATTCTCTCTCCCTCTCTCTGCCCCTTGCTCACTTATGTCCTCTCATAGATAGATAGATAGATAGATAGATAGATAGATAGATAGATAGATAAAATAGGAAGTCCATAATGTTTAAAGTAAAAGCCAAGCTTCTCAGAGGGGCCTGCCAGGTTCCACATTCCCTGGTGACCTATGGCTTCTCTGACCTCATCTATTCTCCACCCTTCATTCGCTCCGTTGGAGCCACACTGACCTCCCCTCCCAAAGCCTTGCACTGGCTGGTTCGTATGTCTGGAATACTTTTCTCCCAGACATATTGCTGGTGTATTCCAAGAACCCGGAACTGGGCCTGACGTTTAAGAGTTAATAAATATTTTTGTGGGGCGTCTGGGTGGCTCAGTCAGTTAAGCGTCCCAACTTTGGCTCACGTGATGATCTCACGGTTCGTGGGTTCAAGCCCTGCATCAGGCTCTGTGCTGACTGCCAGCTCAGAGCCTGGAGCCAGATTTTGTGTCTCCCTCTTTCTCTCTGACCCTCCCCTGCTCACACTGGCTCTCTCTCTCAGAAATAAATAAAACATTAAAAAAATAAAAAAAGAGTTAATAAATATTTTTGAATGAATAAGTGGTAAGAGCAGAGTTGAATAAGAAAGAACTAAAAGGTTAGGCAGAAGAGAGATAAGAGGCTGTCAACACTGTCAAAACCAAAGCCTCCTATTTTTTTAAAAAAGATTTATTTTAGGGGTGCCTGAGTAGCCCAATTGGTTAAGTATGCGACTCTTGATTTTGGCTCAGGTCATGAACTCAGGAGCCCCACAATGGGCTTTGTGCTGACAGTGTGGAGCCTGTGAAGGATTCTCTCTCTCCCTCTCTTTCTGCCCCTCCCCCACTCAGGCTCTGTTTGCTCTTTCTCAAAATAAATAAACTTCAAAAAATAAAACAAACTGAATTCTTTAAAATTTTTATTTTTTAAAAAAATTTTAATGTTTACTTATTTTTGAGAGAGACACAGAGCGTGAGTGGGGAAGGGACAGAGAGAGTGGCAAACAGAATCTGAAGAAGAAGAAGAAGAAGAAAAGAAGAAGAAGAAGAAGAAGAAAGAGAGAGAGAGAGAGAGAACCTTAAGCAGGCTCCATGCTCAGCATGGAGTCCCACACCATGCTTGATCCCACAACCCTGGTATCATGACCCAAGCCTAAATCAAGAGTTGGATGCTCAACTGACTGAACCACCCAGGTGCCCATAAAGATTTTATTTTTAGGTAATCTCTAACACCCAATGTGGGGCTTAAATCACAACCCCAAGATCCAGAGTTGCACGCTCCAATGACTGAGCCAACCAGGTGTCCCCAAAGCCTCCTTTTGATTGTGTTTTCTAACATCTCATTTACTATTCTGAAATGAATTTACATTTACTAAAATATACTTATACAAAGAACATTTTTAAAATAATGCAATGCCATATCCAAAATGTAAAAGACAAATTTTAAAGAGTAATTTACATAGGGCACCTGGGTGGCTCAGTCAGTTAAGTGTCTGACTTCGGCTCAGGTCATGATTTCATGGTCCGTGGGTTCGAGCCCCATGTCAGGCTCTGTGCTGACCGCTCAGAGCCTGGAGCCTGCTTCAGATTCTGTGTCTCCCTTTTTCTCTGCCCCTTCCCTGCTCGCTCTCTGTCTCTCAAAATAAAATAAAGACATAAAAAATTTTTAAAGTAATTTACAATAAAACTTTGTGCATTTCAATATTAATTTCTTGTCAGGACTATGTTAGGAGACACAACAAAGCAATCAGATGCTTATAGCTATAGGCAGATCATTGTGGACATGACAGTTACAAATGCAGACACAGATGTGCCTTAATGATGATAAACGTGTATATTTTATTGGTGATAGACACAGGTGTGCTGAATAGGTGGTGACTTAAACACTACAATCAGCACTGTCACTGGTGATGGGACATTTTTTTCATATTGGTGAACACCTCTTGGTAAGCCTGCAAAGTATTTTCCCTTGATTTATAATCCATGCAAAAATTACTTTATGATGTTATCTAAAAAATATTTATATTCTAGATTAAGACCATTGCATACAGATCCAGGGTCTGTGGGGGAAAGCCAGGAGAGAGAGGAAGAACTGATACAGATTTAAGAGACAAAAAAATTGGGAGTGTGTGGATCTTGTCTGGATCCTGATTCAAATTTGCCAAAAGAGTTTTTTGAGATGCAGGTAAATCTGAACATAGACTAAGTGTTAGATGCTACAGAAGCACTACTGATAATTTTATGGGATGTGATAATGATATTGTGATTTTGTAAAACAAGATATCCTTATTTATTAGAGCTGCACTGTGATATATTTAGGAGTGGTATGTCACATTATATGCAATTTCCTTTAAAAAATTCAACAATGATGGATAAGTGTCCATCAACAGATGAATGGATCAAGAAGATGTGGTTTATCTATACCATGGAATACTACATGGCAATGAGAAACAATGAAATCTGGCCATGTGTAGCAACATGGATGGACCTTGAGGGTGTTATGCTGAGTGAAATAAGTCAGGCAGAGAAGGACAAATATCATATGTTTGCACGTATAGGAGGATTAGGAGGAACTTGACGGAGGAACAAGGGGGAGAAGAAGGGTGGAAATGGTGGGGGAAAGGGAGAGAGGCAAACCATGAGAGACTCTTGAATGCTGACAAAAACTGAGGACTGATGGATGTGGGGGGGAGGAGGGATGGGCATGGAGGAGGACACTTGTGGGGATGAGCACTGGGTGTTATGTGGAAACTAATTTGACAATAAACTATTTGTTAAAAAAAAAAAAAATTCAACAATGATGGAGTGCCTGGGTGGTCAGTTGGTTAAGCGTCCAACTTCGGCTCAGGTTATGATCTAACAGTTCGTGGGTTTGAGCCCTGCATCGGGCTCTGTGCTGACAGCTCAGAGCCTGGAGCCTGCTTTAGACTCTGTGTCTCCTTCTATCTCACTACCCCTCCCCTGATCACACTGTCTCTGTCTCTCAAAAATAAACAAATTTAAAAAAAAATTTTTAATTCAGCAATGAGAGGAAAAAAATATGGAGAGGAAGGAAAGGATGAATCAAGAGTAGCAAAATAGTTTAAAGGCTGAAATGTTTCAGTGCTAAGATTAATTTGAATCCAGCTATTTTAAGGCAATTTTAACAGACTCCTCAGAATCAACAAAATGTATGAGCATAGAAAATAAGACCAGGGGAAACAAGATAAAAACAAGACCAAATCAGATTGGCCAGTTGAAAGGAAATTTAAATGGATGAATCCACACTGAAAGAGATAGAGAAACTAGATCAAAAACCAAATGGAGTAAAATGGGGCCAATTCAGATTAGATGAAAAGAGCTCAAATAAATAGACAAGAACTACCTAATTCTTAGCTATGCCAAACAAAGAAGAATCTTCTGACAGAAATTTGTGTGCAACTCTGAAAATATAACTCTTAAGAACTCAGAAATATCCTGTATAATTTTGTGTTTGCCAACTTAAACAAATATTGTTTTAGGTTTTAATTAAATGAACAAAAATATGATTTATGATACCAAATAATCTATGAAACACAAAACTGATGCAATCAGTTACACTTTAAACTTGAACTTCTAGGACACAGATGGCATCTCTTAACCACTGTCCTTTCCTCTTTGCTCTCTGTGCTCCAATCACACTGGCCTCCTTGCTTTTCCTCAAAACAGCAAGGCATGCTCCTTTCTTGGGGTTTTAGCACTGGGTGCTCCCCTACGTGGAACAGTTTTCCATCACATTCACATATCTAACTTTCTTACCTCCTTCAAGCCTCTGTTCAAACATATCCAGTCACAGAAGACTACCCTGATCATCCAATTTAATAATTCAGCCAGCTGCCTCCACACCCTGGGACTCTGGATCCCCCTTATTACTCTGCTGTATTTATTTTTTTATTGTTTTTTTTTTTATTTATTTCTGAGAGAGAGAGAGAGAGAGACAGACAGACAGACAGTGTGAACAGGGGAGGGTCAGAGAGGGGGGAAGATACATTATCTGAAGCAGGCTCCAGGCTCTGAGCTAGCTGTCAGCACAGAGCCCGATGCGGGGCTTGAACCCACGAACCATGAGATCATGACCTGAGCCAAGGTCGGACACTTAACCGACTGAGCCACCCAGGCACCCCTACTCCGCTGAATTTAATTTATACATATTATTAGCCATGTGGAGCTTATATTTTACCTAGCTTATAATTTACTTATATATACTGCTTATATTTGTCTCCTACACTAGAATGTAGGCACCGTGACAAAAGAAATACTTTATTATTTTATTCAATGAAGTGTTCTTAGGACATTGGCTGGCACAGTGTATATGGTCAATAAACATATGAATGGGAAAAGGAAGAATGAGAATAGGTCCTCACCCAACTAGATTCCTAAAATTCTTGAGCATCACTTCTTTGTACAGGCTCCTCTGCTCCAGGCTGTTTCTTCCACTCTCAGTGAAAATCACAGTCGCATCCTCAGATTTCACTGGTCCCTAAATCAACCTGTAAATTCACACTCCTCAAGGTACCATCAATATTCACAGGGAGAATGGAACTGGTGGTCCTGAAGAATCTAGCTACATAAGAAATGGATCTGAGGGTTTTCAGGGTCGAGCATTACTACATACTTGGCTTGGTGTTAAAACATATTAAAGGCACAACTAACCCACAAAACACACTTCTTGCCCTGGAACACATAAAATTTCATTGGAAAAACTATTTTTGAATCAACAATAAAACATATCAAACAAGAGTTCAGAATATGAACTTGACAACTCATAATGGATGAAATTCAAAAAAGGGTAGAAGACAAGCAGAAGGAAGGCAGCACAGAGGCAAGGCTCATATTGGCATTAGGGATAATGAAGATAAGAGAAGGAATGCAGGCAATTCAGACTCTAGAGGAAAACGGGAGTGCTCAGGCTGGGTCTAGAATGAGCATTTGTGAACCCTGACTAAAACAGATTTCTCAGGGGTGCCTAGGTGGTCAGCTGGTTGAGCATCTGGCTCTTGATTTCAGCTCAGTTCATGATCTCACAGTTTGTGAGATCGAGCCTGCGACGGGAACCTGCATGGGATTCTCTCTCTCTTTCTCTCTGCCCCTCCCCCACTCGTGCGCACACACGTGTGCTCATGCACTCTCTCTCTCAAAATTAATAAATAAACATTTTTAAAAAAGGAAAGAAATTCAAATTTCAATGTCCATAAATAAAGTTTTATTGGAACACAGAAATATCCACTTGTTTGCCTATTGGCTGCTTTCACACAACAGCAGAGTTGAGTGATTGCAACAAAAACTGTGTGGCTCGTAAAGCCTAAAACACTTACCATCTGGCCCTTTATAGAAAAGTTTGCCAAACCCTGTCCTAGATTGCTCTAGTTTGTTACTTTGTTACATCCAAAGTTATTTGCTCTGGATTCTGATCTGCTTTCCCCAGGTCTTTGTTATTATCGAAGCAATCTGGCTTTAAAGCATTCCGGTCAGGGGCAATAGTCAGAAATGGCAGCTATGCATCTCCAGGTCTGTTTTCATATTTCTTTCACTCACTGCCGGCACAACACACCTTTCAATTTAACAGCTGACCATTTGTTGTTGGGTTGGAGATTTGCAACCCCAATCAATTTGTAGCCCCTACAGGCCCACTCCAATTTGGACTTTGGCTGACCTTTCAACACCCCAGAGCTGCTGGAAAGGACTTGCTGATTCATACCCTAATTTTCTCCAAGGCCTGACATGGCCTTCCTATCAGAAACCAGGTTATTAAGGTAGCCATGTGACTTGCCTCAACCAGTGAAATGTGAGTGGAAATGGCGTGTCTTTCTTTTAAACAAGAACTTTAAGAGCCACTATGTGGTTTCATCTCTCTTGGTCTTCTCCCCCTATTATAAGTACTATAACCAAAGCTAACCCACTAAGGGTTAATTAAGATTAGGGTTAGATTGCTATTGTTAGATTGGTGCTGAGATTTGAGGGTCATTGTTACTGTAACATAACCTACACAGCTCTTCTCCTTCCAGAACTACTAGTAGCATAGCAAACATTGATTAAGTAGGTAGTACATGCGAGGCACTGTGCTAAGCCCACTGTTTCATTAATCTTCATGACAAAGCCATGATGTCAGAGCAGCTATTACATCCATCTCACAAAAGAGAAAACAGAGTGGCACAAAAGCAGACACCCAGATCAATGGAACAGAATAGAGAACCCAGAATGGACCCACAAATGTATGGCCAACTAATCTTTGACATAGCAGGAAAGAATATCCAAAAGAATAAAGACAGTCTCTTCAGCAAATGGTGCTGGGGAAACTGGACAGCAACATGCAGAAAAATGAACCTGGACCACTTTCTTACATCATACACAAAAATACTCAAAATGGTTGAAAGACCTAAATGTAAGACAGGAAGCCANGGCCTGACATGGCCTTCCTATCAGAAACCAGGTTATTAAGGTAGCCATGTGACTTGCCTCAACCAGTGAAATGTGAGTGGAAATGGCGTGTCTTTCTTTTAAACAAGAACTTTAAGAGCCACTATGTGGTTTCATCTCTCTTGGTCTTCTCCCCCTATTATAAGTACTATAACCAAAGCTAACCCACTAAGGGTTAATTAAGATTAGGGTTAGATTGCTATTGTTAGATTGGTGCTGAGATTTGAGGGTCATTGTTACTGTAACATAACCTACACAGCTCTTCTCCTTCCAAAACTACTAGTAGCATAGCAAACATTAAGTAGGTAGTACATGCGAGGCACTGTGCTAAGCCCACTGTTTCATTAATCTTCATGACAAAGCCATGATGTCAGAGCAGCTATTACATCCATCTCACAAAAGAGAAAACAGAGTGGCACAAAAGCAGACACCCAGATCAATGGAACAGAATAGAGAACCCAGAATGGACCCACAAATGTATGGCCAACTAATCTTTGACATAGCAGGAAAGAATATCCAAAAGAATAAAGACAGTCTCTTCAGCAAATGGTGCTGGGGAAACTGGACAGCAACATGCAGAAAAATGAACCTGGACCACTTTCTTACATCATACACAAAAATACTCAAAATGGTTGAAAGACCTAAATGTAAGACAGGAAGCCATCAAAATCCTAGAAAAGAAAGCAGGCAAAAACCTCTTTGACCTCAGCCATAGCAACTTCTTACTCAACATGTTTCCAGAGGCAAGGGAAACCAAAGCACAAATAAACTATTGGTACCTCATCAAAATAAAAAAGCTTCTGCACAATGAAGGAAATAATCAGTAAAACTAAAAGGCAACCGATGGGATGGGAGAAGATATTTGGAAACGACATATCAGATAAAGGGTTAATATCCAAAATCTATAGAGAACTTATCAAACTCAACACCCAAAAACCAAATAATCCAGTGAAGAAATGGGCAAAAGACATGAATAGACACTTCTCCAAAGAAGACATCCAGATGGCTAATAGACACAGGAAAAAGTACTCAACATCACTCATCACCCAGGAAGTACAAATCAAAACCACATTGAGATACCACCTCACACCCGTCAGAATGACTAACATTAACAACTCAGGCAACAACAGATATTGGCGAGGATACAGAGAAAGAGGATCTCTTTCACACTGCTGGTAGGAGTGCAAACTGGTGTGGGCACTCTGGAAAACAGTATGGAGGTTCCTCAAAAAATTAAAAATAGAACTACCTTACAACCCAGCAATTGCATTACTAGGTATTTATCCAAGGAATACAGATATGTCTGTTTAGAAGGGACATATGCATCCCAATATTTATAACAGCAGTATAATATTTATACATATATTTATATGTATCAACAATAGTGAACATATGGAAAGAGCCCAAATGTCCATTGATGGATAAAGAAGATGTGGTGTATACACACACACACACACACACATGCACACGCACACACACACAATGGAGTATTACTTGGCAATCAAGAAGAATGGAATCTTCCCATTTATACCGACATGGATGGAACTAGAGAGTATAATGCTAAGTGAAATTAGTCAGTCAGAGAAAGACAAATATCACATGACTTCACTCATATGAGGACTTTAAGATACAAAACAGTTGAACATAAGAGAAGCGAAGCAAAAATAATATAAAAATAGAGAGGGAGACAAAACATAAGAGACTCTTAAATATAGAAAACAGAGGGTTGCTGGAGGGGTTGTGGGTGGGGGGATGGGCTAAATGGGTAAGGGGCTTAAGGAATATACTCCTGAAATCATTGTTGCACTATATGCTAACTAACTTGGATGTAAATTATAAAAAATAAATAAATTATTAGATAAATAAATAAATGAAATGAACTGAGAACTGGCTCACAAGATCATGTCATTCTCAAGTGGCAGAGCCAAGCCTAGAATCCAAGTCTCCAGTTTCAGAACAGTTTCATTTAACCATTGCTTTGATAAATGCCTACCAAAACAAACTGAATGAAAAAGCAAAGTAACCAGACATCTAGAATTCACATTGAAGAAGCTAGACTTTTTCAGAGTGACATGGAGAAAAGGATCACTATTAATCAAGATAAGCTAGGTTATACTGTGGTTACAAATGATATCCAAAAATCTAAGTAACTAAAAGCAACTAAGGATTTTCCCCTTACTCATGCTACAAGTCAATCAGAGGTTGACCATATCTACAATTCAGATTGTAGAGTTAGAAGAACAGAAGGATGTATGGATGATGGATAGATGGATGGATGGATAGGCAGATATGTAGAAGGGAGGATGATCTAATTATAGTATATGGCAAATACGGCATCTCAAATCTGTGAGTAAATAATCCCCTTTTAATAATTGGTAGAAGCAAACTACTATATACAGAGCAAATGTAAAATGGCTTCTAAAACCATTAGAATCAGGGCACCTGGGTGGCTTAGTCAGTTAAGCGTCTGACTCTTGGTTTAGGTTCAGGTCATGATCTCACAGTTTGTGAGATCAAGCCTAGTGTCAGACTCTGTGCTGACAGTGAGGAGTCTGCTTGGGATTCTCTTTCCCTCTCTCTCTGCTCCTCCCTCACTTGTGCTTTCTCTGTCTTAAAATAAATAAATAAACTTAAAAGGCTAAAAGTAAAATTTCATTTAATATTGTCACTTCAACACATAATCAATATTGAAAGGTTATCAGTTTATATTCCTTTTTCCAATCATCTCTTCTAAATCACGTGTGTATAGCACATCTCAATAATGACCTTAACTTTTCAAAGGTTAAAGGNCATGGGAGAGAAGAAGGGGGGAAACAGTGGGGGAGGGGAGAGAGGCAAACCATGAGAGACTCTTGAATATTGAGAAACAAACTGAGGACAGGTGGATGTGTGGGGGAGGGGGAGATGGGCATGGAGGAGGGCACTTCTGGGGATGAGCACTGGGTGTTATATGGAAACCAACTTAACAATAAAATATTTGTAAAAAAACAAAAAACAAAAAAGGTTAAAGGGAAATATAGTCTCACCAAAAAAAAGTAAACTGGTGGGGCAGAAGACATGAACAGATGTTTCTCCAAAGAAGACATCCAAGAAGGCTCCTGGCTGGCTCATTGGGTAGAGCATGCAATTCTTGATCCTGGGGTTGTGGGTTTGAGCCTCGTGCGTTGGGCTCCCCCTACCCCTCCACTTAGAGCGCAAAGCCTGCTTGGGATTCTTTCTCCTTCTCTCTCTGCCCCTCACTCACTCACACACACACACTCTCTCAAAAATAAATAAGCTTAAAAAAATAAAATCTTGGAAATAAATTTTTTAAAAACACACCTGGATGGCCAACAGGCACATGAAAAGATTTTCAACATCACTCATCATCAAGGAATTCAAATAAAAATTACAATGATGTATCACTTCACACCTGTCAGAACAGCTAAAATAAAAAACACAAGAAACAACAAGTGTTGGCAAAGATATGGAGAAAAGGGGACCCTCCCACACTGCTGGTGATGGGAATACAAACTGGTGCAGCCACTGTGGGAAATGGTATAAAGGTTCCTCAAAAAGTTAAAAATAGAAACTACTCTATGATCCAGTAATCATACTACTAGGTATTTACCCCAAAAATACAAAAACACTGATTCAAAGGGATACATGAGCCCTTATGTTTATAGCAACATTATTTACAATAGTCAAATTATAGAAGCAGCCCAAGTGTCCATTGATAGATGAATGGATAAAGAAGACATAGTATATATAGACAATGGAAAATGATTCAGCCATGAAAAAAGAATGAAATCATGCCATTTGCAATGCCATGGATGGAGCTGGAGAGTATAATGCTAGGCAAAATGCGTCAGTTAGAGAACGACAAATATAACATGAGTTGACTCATTTGTGGGATTTAAGAAACAAAACAAATGACCAAAGGGGAAAAAGAAGGAGGGACAAACCAAGAAACAGATTCTACCACAGAGAACAAACTGATGGTTACCAGAGGGGAGTAGGTAGGGAATCGGTGATGGGGATTGAGGAGTGCACTTGTCCTGATGAGCACTGGGTGATGTATGGAAGTGCCGAATTACTATATTGTACACCTGAGATTAATATAACACTGTTAACTATACTGGAATTTTAAAACTTAAATTAAATAAATAAGTAAATATGTGTTTGATGGGAAAATATTTTTTACTTCTTCAGTATTTCGTTACAAATTAATGGAAAGTAAATTCTATTTTATTTTTTTTAAATGTTTATTTATTTCTAGGAGACAGAGAGAGAGAGACAGCGTGAGCAGGGGAGGGTCAGAGAGAGGGAGTCACAGACTGAAACAGGCTCCAGGCTCTGAGCTGGCAGTCAGCACAGAGCCTGACGCGGGGCTCGAACCCACGAACCGTGAGATCATGACCTAAGCGAAAGTCGGACGCTTAACCAACTAAGCCACCCAGGCACCCCTGGAAAGTAAATTTTAAAGTGTAGTGCTTCAGTAGCACTCGCCACAAGTGGTCCACATTCGCTTGTGTCCAGTGTCTGCAGGAGCGGAGAGCGCAGATGGCCCCCGGCGGAGGGAGGAAGGCTGGGAGATTTGTGGCAGCGGCTTTTAGCACCATGGACAGTGTGCAGGACTCCAGAGGAAGAAAACCCCGCCCAACTACAGAGCAGGTGTCCTGGGCACCTCCCACAGTGCGCCCCGAAGCTACTGCATTACCCACCGACAGCCTCTGCATCCGATAGCGCTGACATTAGCCGGGTGCCTGAGGTCCGAGAGCAGGAGCAGGTAGACGGTCACCCTCCTTTCGCCCTATCCCTTCGCCAGGCAGAACCCCGCCTGGCCGACTGACTCACCGTGGGCTGCCGACCCCCGGAGCAGTGCTGCGGGTCCCACTTCGGAATCTAGGCTGACGTGAAGTTGAGGCGGGGGCGGCAGCACCGCGACGGAGGATCCCTGGGCTACCCGGTGAATCAGAAGGAGGAGGGGATTCTGCAGGAAGTGCTTCAC
>NW_027532172.1:5443851-5536791 GCF_008692635.1 Crocuta crocuta | reverse complement strand
CCCACCCCCGCCGCCACCCCCCTCCCCCGTCTCGAACTCTTAGATGTGACTGGGAGCGGTGACCACAGGTGAACAATGCCACGACCTCACGTGATCAGGAGGGTGACACCACATATCAGAGCAATGGCCCCAAAACATATTTCCACCAACTCCCACCAATCATTGTTTGAGGCTGCTCTCGGGAATGCCGACTCCCAAGTACTAACAGGCTGTCCTAAGCAAAGAGTCGCAGGTGCCTCTTAGTCAGCTACGGAATGGCAAGTGGGCAAGACACGGACAGTGTCTGAAACACCCAATGCAACAGAGATGTGATCTGTGTGTCACCCTACATGTCTCTCCTAGCCAGATCTCTTCAGCCAGCTGAGCAAGATTCTTAGTTTTAGTGGTACTACACGTTGGTACCATTTGATCGCTAAATCTGCTGCCCAGCTAAAGAAACAGTGATGTTCTCCCATGTTAGAGAAGATGCCAGAAGTGTTGAGCTTTTCCAGAGTCAAGATGTTGAATGGGAATTGGAACTTGGTGGGAATTGTATGGGCAGGCTGACCTTAGAGCCATGAGACTGAACTGCACCTCTGTGTTTAACAAAGTGGCTGTTCACCTCCCTCAGCTCTCACCGCCATAGGAGCAGGAAGAGCTCTGCACATGCACACTACCACTGCACACAGGGTATATCTCCTTAAGTAACTACTGGGTGTCCAATGAGGCTAGTGGGAAGCATGTGACAGACATAGGGGAAGGACCCTGAGAATGGAGACACTTGTCCTGGACTTCCTGGCCCTGCTACCTCACCCCCTGCCCTTCTGGGTGGAATAGCTGCCTCTACCTTTGTGTTTTGCATGGACACACACACACACACACACACACACACACACCACATACACATTCACGTCCTCCCAGAAATAAGGATTCAGTCACGGTATGTAGGAGGAGGCACAACTTGAGGAAGTTGCTTTCACATAAATTTATTTTTCAGGGTCCAGAAGCCTGATCCAGGGCAAAGAAGATCCTTAAGCCTCTTCCCTGGGGCGAAGATTCTCAAAAAAGTCATGGATTCTCTGGCCAATTCTCTCAATCTTCTGAGCAATCTTCTGCCCGCCTCTCTTGATGAGCTCACCCAGCCGGCCCAATTTCCTGACTTGCAGGGTCTGTGCATCAGAAGGAAGCAGTTTATGGGGGCTGGACCCAGGGTCAAGACAAGACCCTTTCCCTTCCTAGACACCCCTCTTCTTGGGCCATCCCAGTTCATCCTCTGGCTGTAACCTTTGGAGTATGTGTTTGATTGAGTTGCTGCACCCACAAACAGATAAGGAAACTGAGGCCTAGAGATGGCAAGGGGCTTCCCAGGGTCTCACAGCTGAAAGCTTATTACTCTAAGTGGCTCTCAAGCTTCATCAAGAGTCAGAATCCCCTGGAGCATTTGTTAAACTACAAATTCCTGGGTCCCAGCCCAGAATCTGATTCTGCAGGTCTGAGTGGGACCTGAGAAGTTGCATTTGTAACCAGTTCCCTAGTTCTCACGACCACACTTTGAGAGCCTGTTCTAAGGGATTACAGAGCTGGTCCTGGAGATGAGGCCCAGGTTGAGGGAGAAGCCCCAGGCTAGGAGGGGCTTTCTCTGCCCCGGATGGGACAGTGGTTAATTGGCCCATAGGATGTTCTATGTACCACCACCCGATCAAACCCTGTAACCTAGAAGGGGCCACTCACCGTATCACAGTTGATGTCGAAGTAGCCCCTGTCCTGGTCCGGGATGATTGTCCCTTCACACTGTTTCACCAGCTGAGAAGAGGAGGCTCCAGGTCAAATTGGAACCCCTGTGCCGTAACCTCCCGGCCACACCCCAGTGGCTGGAAATATTCCCAGGAGGTCTTTTGTTCAGCTCCTTGGGGAACATCTGCTAGCGCCCCCAACCTCACCCCATTGTCCTTGAAATCACACTGGTCCAGTGGCTGCTGTGTTGTCTTGGGACACACAGTCTCCTTCACGGTGAAGCTCACGGGCTTCGGGGTGTTTGGATCCCCATCCTGGTCAGGGAAGGAAACAGGAAGACCAGACTCAGGCTCATGCTTGCCTTCTCTAATCTGTCTCCCTGCCCCCATCCCAAGCCACACAGCTAAGAGGGTAGCCTTACAACAGCCCCTGCTATGTGTCTGGCACCAGCTCTGTGCTAAGGTACAGAGGTGAGGAGGACAGAGCCCATCCTGCCCTCACCAAGCTGAGAGAGCAGAAGAGGACCTCAGGCAAGCTCTAACAAGTAGCATCTTCCCCTTAGGGGGCCAAGGGAAAGTAGGGGCCTCCTGGGAACAAAGACATTGCCATTGGAATCCTAAGGCTGAGCAGAGCCATTCCCTGAGCTGGGAAGTCACACCCCAGGGCCAGTAATCCCACTCTTGTCCCTGGAACTTTCAGAAACCTGAATGGGAGGGAGTGTGGGTGGGGGGCACCTCCTCATACAGTAGAGATTGTTGTGTTTTTTTTTTAATGTTTATTTTGAGAGACAAAGAGACAGAGCGTGAGTGAGGGAGAGACAGAGAGAGAGGGAGACACAGAATCCAGGCTCCAGGCTCCGAGCTGTCAGCACAGAGCCCAACTTGGGGCTTGAACCCATGAACTGTGAGATCATGACCTGAGCTGAAGTCCGACACTTAATCAACTGAGCCACCCAAGAGCCCCAACACAATAGAGATTCTAAGGCAAGAAGTAGAGATTCTAAGGCAAGAAGCACTCGTGTCAGTGGGGTACACAGCTCTGGGAGGTTTTCCTGAAAGAGGTGGGACCACACTTAATGGGGCAGAGATGCAGTAGCCTTCCTGACATGAACAAAACGTGAAGAATGGATGGGATAGTATGGTCAAGCCTGGCTGGAGCAGAGCCTCCCTCCCCTCCATCCCCTCTTTGACTCACTCCGTTGGGCTGTGAGTCCAGATGAAGGAGACGGTAGAGATTCTTCTCTGAGGACCGCTGGTTGAAGCCGTCCACAGCACGGAGCACAGCCTCCTTGTAGCTAAGGGCCTGGGGGGCCGCCGGAGTGATAACAAGGCCCAACAGCAGTAGCAACAGTGACCATCCTCCCAGGGAGAGGCTGTCCCTCTGGGTCTCCATGGTCCCCGATAGGCCTCCTCCCAACCTGCAGGTCCCTCCTTTATGCCCAGCCTGGGCCGGATGCAAAGACCCAACCAGGAGCCTTCCTGACCCGCCCATCATGGCCACCTGCCCGGATGTGGGCTGAGGCTTGCCTCACCCCTACTGCTGTTGCTTCACAGGGCTTGCTGGGCAGTAGGCAAAGTCTACCTTATGTGCAACTGAAGAAATAGTTTCTTCATCTCCCTGTCAATGTCTTGGCCTCTCCTGGGGGACCCACAGAGGCGTATCATTGCCAGGGTTGCTCAAGATAATTGAGTCCTCCAGAAGAGAAAGGAAGACGCACCTACATCCTTCTCCCCAGACGGCCTCCCCATATTTAGTGTATTCACCACTAAATCTCCAGCTCTAGGCACTGTCTAGCACCCAGTAGGCACTCAGCGAATGTTTGATGAATGAATAATAGTAACCACCCCTTATCTAGAGCCTGACCCACCCAGTCAGTCCTTTCCAGTCCCCCATGGTCTTCTGTTAAGTTTCTCAACTTCCACATGAGTGAAAACATGATATCTGTCTTCCTCTGACTGACTTATTTCACTTAGCATAATACCCTCCAGTTCCATCCATGTTGTTGCAAAGGGCAAGATTTCATTCTTTTTCATTGCCCAATAGTATTCCTGTGTGTGTGTGTGTGTGTGTGTGTGTGTGTGTACATACCACATCTTCTTTATCCATTCATCATTTGATGGACATTTGGGCTCTTTCCATAATTTGGCTATTATTGATAGCACTGCTATAAACATTGGGGTACATGTGTCCCTTCGAATCAGCATAAATTCCTAGTAGTGCTATTGCTGGCTAGTAGGGCAATTCAATCTTTAATTTTTTGAGGAACCTCCACACTGTTTTCCAGAGTGGCTGCACCAGTTTGCATTCCCACCAACAGTGCAAGAGGGTTCCCCTTTCTCCACATCCTCGCCAACATCTGTTGTTTCCTGACTTGTTAATTTTAGCCACTCTAACCAGTGTGAGGTGGCCCACCCAGTCAGTCCTAAAGGAGACCTTCAAGGCCACAACATCCTGTTCTCTGGACCCAGCCCTCAACTAGTTCAGGAGCTCAGCTCTGTCTGTCTCCCTTTCCTGGGTTCTTTTCCACTGCATTTCTCAGTCTAATAATGGCCCCAGCCACCACCAGATGTGGCCCGTGGCCCTGGCTCCTCACCACCTGAGCCTGAGGAAAGGTCATTTCTTCACTGACCCACTTCTTCACTCTCTCATACTCAAGGCCACTGCAGGTTGACCAGCCCTCACTGAATGTGGTGGTCACTCTCAAGCCTTAGCTTTACCTATGCAGGCACTGATGACCCCTGCTCCATTGTCCCCTGATGCCACCCTGGTTACCCTCCCACCTCCCTGGTACTCCTTCTCAGTCTCCTCCCAAGATGCTCCTTTTAACATGGGGGCTTGCAGAGTTGTATCTGTTGTTCTCTTCCCAGTCCTCACACCTCCCTGGGGACATCCCCCCTCAGGGCACCAGTTATCACAGACAGACCTGGTCTGTATCTCTGAATTCAAGACTCCCATGAATACCCCTGGTTGTCCCCATTGGGCCACCTGGTCTGCTGTTTTGCTCGGTGCCACTGCATGAACCCTGAGTGAAAGCTTAGGGAGTGCCCCACCTGCTCCTTCTTCCTGGGGACACTCCCTTCTGATCCCCCACCCCACCCCTGTCCTGGTTGCTACTATCATCTTCTCTCCTCTGAAGTGTGATCATAATCTCCAGACTCCACTTTCTCTAGGTTCCTGGCTCTCCCCCTACCACAGTCTTCTGTCCACACCAATTGTTCCAGAGGCTCCTTCAAACCACCAATTTGGCCATTTCACACCCCTGCCTTCAGGAGGCCACACACCTCCCCATGCTCCTCACCCACAGCCCTGCACACCCCCAGCACCAGGAAGCCATATATGCTCCAACTTCTCAGACCCCTCTGAGCCTCCTTCTCTATCTCTGTACCCGACCCCTCTTCTTGGCACACCCTTCCACCTTGTGAAGACTTCCCTGACCTCCAGCCTGACACAGCAACCTCCTCCTCTTTGTTTCCTCCAGAAAGTTTCCTCTGAATTGACCCCAAATGACTTCCTGTCCAGTGCTCTGGTTGAGACACCAGGCTGAGGTGGCCCATTCTGGGGACCAGGGGGTGGAGAAAGCATAGCTGGGAGAAGTGATTAGCTAAAGTGCTGGAGGGGTCCCGAGGCCATGAGGCAAACACTAGTCCCAGAACGGCCACGAGGCTGTGAGGCCTGGTGTGGCTCTTGGCTCCAGTTGGCCCATAGGACTCTTGGGGGCTTGGGTGGGGCACCTCGGAAAGTGGCAGCCTTGATGAATGCTGCTGGTTGCACACTCAGCCTTGGGAAAAGGAAGGAGAAATGGGCTTCTGTGCAACCTAGTTTCACAGTCCAGCTATTGCCCCAGTAGCCTCTTGGTCAAGCAGGGGTTCACATCAGGGCCTTTATAGCAGTTCTGCCCAGACTCCACAATTCCTACTGTGTACCTTTCTCACACTTGGACTGTACTGCCAGGAGACCTGGCTTCATTTCCTAGCTGTGTGACTTTGAGTAAGTTGCTTTGTCTTCCTGGGCCTCAATGGCCACATCGTTAGGATGGGGATTACATGCCCTGCAATGCCCGCATGGGGACACATGTGACAGTGAGTACAAAAGTGCATGTTTACTGTCAAGTCCTGTGCTCCCAGGGCATTTTTGTGAGTGGGGTCAGGGTCAAGTCTTCTTGCTCTGCAATGACTCTAGTACAACTGTCCCCCAAAAGATACATGCACACATGCAAGTTTGGGAGCTGTGCCCTCTTTGCCAACAACACTGCCCACTGCTCCAGGCCCCTGTCCCATTTCCACTCAGAGTCAGCCTCCCCAGGAGGTCTGTCCCAATGTCATCCCCAGTTGGCATCCTCTACGATGCATCTCACACCCAATACTAGAGTGGGAGGTGGCCCACCAACCTTACATTTAGTCTCAGGCTGGTCCGCTAGATAGTCACGAAGGCCTGAGCTGCCCCCTCAGCCTGGAACTCCCCAAGTCATCCCTTCTGTCCAGCCTCCCTGCGGTGAGGCTCTACCTCACCCCAGGCCAAGGGCTTCGCAAATGTAATGAGTTTGTCCCATAGACGGAGGACAATAGTCTGTATTCCTTTCAGCCCACAGGTTCCCCAAGGGACAGGACCCATTTCTTCTTTGTGTCCCCTCTCAGGACCTAGCACCGGGCTCTGCCTCAAAGGGGTCTAGAAGAGCCAGGTTCAGAAAACATTTGTCAAAAACAAACAAGCAAACAAAAAAACCCTATATAGCACGGGGTGGTGATGGGTAATTTCTAGCAAATATGGCTTTGTTTCCTACAGTGATTCCCAAGAGGGTCCTGGGACATGGTGTCCAGGGAGGTAGAGGCTCTGTCTAGCCATAAGGGAGAGACTTAGACATTGTCTAGATGTCTGCTCCCAGGGCCCATCTGTCTTCCCCCAGTGGTGGTTGCAAGGGGGAGGGGGACAGGAAGTGTCAAATCGAAGCACGTGTCCTCCTGGGACAGGCCAAGGCATCTGTGGGCAATCACACTCTGTCCTGTGCAGGAATACCCACCCTGGGCCAGGGACCCACTGCAAAATCAGATTTCCCATCCTCACATTTGCCGCCAATTAGGAAGATGAGACTCCAGCTTCCTGACCTGGGAAGCCCCTCCTGCTTGCCAGGTGACCTCACCCTGGGCCATTCTCCATTCCTAGCCTCTTCTCTTGTCAGTGATCCATAAACCCTGCACACCTCCAACATTTCTGTGCCTCCAGGTGGCTGGGGATGGTGCAAGAGCAGGAGAAAAGACAGCCCCCGGGTGAGCCTTCCTCTCTCAGCCTTCCCTCCCAGCCCCCCCACCCCCCACCATGGAACCCCCTCAGAGTGAAGTCACTGAAGTCAGGACTGGCTCATGACCACGGTCCTCCCCTCTCTCCCGCAGGCAGGGCAGCAAGCACCTGTAGCTCATACCCACTGCCTGTGGCTGTAGGGATTGGAAAGTAGGCATCTGCTCCCAAATCAACTTTTTTTGGTAAAAGCTTTAGTGAGATATAACCGACATGCCACATGGTTCACCCATTTAAAGTATAAACCATTATCGTGATGCGTGCAGGGTGCACGCCATCACCACAATTTTATTTATTTTTATTATTTTAATGTTTTTGTTTGAGAGAGAGAAAGAGCGCAAGCAAAGGAGGGGCAGAGAGAGGGGGGGACAGAGGATCTGAAGCAGGCTCCTCACTGACAGCAGAGATCCCACTGCAGGGCTCAAACTCACTGTGAGATTATGATTTGAGCCGAAGTTGGATGCTCAACCGAGTCACCCAAACGCCCCACCACAGTCAATTTTAAAACATTTTCATTATTCCCAGAATAAACCCCATGTTAGCAGTCGCTCCCCATTTCACCTCAAGCTGCACCCTCAGCCCTAGGCAACCACTAATTTACTGCCTGAATCTTTGGATTTTCTTATTCTGAACATTTCATGTAAACAATTTGGTCTCTTTCACTTAGCATAATGTTTTCAAGGCTTATCCATGATGTGGTATTAGTACTTCATTTTTTTTTTTATGTTTATTTATTTTGAGAGACAGAGAGCAACAGAGAATGAGCAGGAGAGGGTCAGAGGGAGAGGGAGACAGAGAATCTGAAGCAGGCTCCAGGCTCTGAGCTGTCAGCACAGAGCCTGACGTGGGGCTCGAACCCACGAACCATGAGATCATGACCTGAGCCAAAGTCAGACGCTTAACCAACTGAGCCACCCAGGTGCCCCCAGTACTTCATTTCTATGGTCAAATACTACTCCATTCTATGGTTATACCACGTTTTGTTTACCCATATATCAATTGATGGACATTTCAGTTGTTTCTACTTTTTGCTTATTACAAGTAATTCTACTTGACTCTTTTTAAAAATTTTTTGTTTTTTAGGATTTTATTTTTAAGCAATCACATCGCCCAACCTGGGGCTCTAACTCACAACCCAGAGATTAAGAGTCACCTGCTCTATAGACTGAACCATCCAGATGCCCCTCTAACTGATTCTTAATGTTTGCCAGGAGCATAGTATTAAGAGTGGAACTACACGTGCCACATCTCCAGCCCAGGACCACAGGGGCAAAATTTAGCCCTCTAGCCAGGCATTCAAGGTTGTCCATCAGGTGCCATAGCACACTGTATGTTAACTAACTGGAATTAAAAGAAGAAAGGAAAGGAGAGGAGAGGAGGGGAGGGGAGGGGAAGAAATGGGGATCCTCTCCTCCCCAGAGGTAGGACAGATTGGATGGGCTCTGGGCAAGTGGGTTCTGATGAAGACCATGCCATAAAGTGGTTAAGAGCATGGATGCTGAAACCAGTGTGCCAGAGTTCAGGTCCTCTCACTGGCACTTACTGTGTTTTTTTTGACAAGTAGCTACCCAACCTCTCTGTGCATCCATTTCCCTCTTTGTAAAATTGCCTTAGAAAGTACTGACCTCAGGCGGCTGATAAAGGATGAGGTCCGATAAAGAAGTCAAAGCAGATAAAGAACTTGGGATGTGGCTGGCTCATAATTGATGCTCTTGTTATTATCAACAATGAGAGGAGCTACCCCTCAAAGGCTGATCAGGACCTCAGATTCTGGGGCCAGGAAGATATATGTTTGAATCATTGGTTTACCTCTCACTAGCTATGACTTTTTAGGGAAAATTCTGCCCTGGTAGGCACTCTCAGTAGCAAGTGTGAACCCAACTCATATTGCCTCAGGCATAACTGAGAAGCCCAGCAGGAGAGCTGGAGAGCAAGCTGTAGAACTGGTCCATCTGGATTCTGGTTCCATTTTCCTACAACACCCTTGGCCCCATGCTTGCTTGGAGAGAGAGAAGGAGGCAGAGAGAAAAAGGAGAGTGGAGTCAGGATCTCAGAGGCTATGGTAGCTGAGTCCTGAGATGGTCAGGCTGGGCTCTAGGCAACCCCCCATGCCCACTCCTAACCCAATAAAAGGTACCAGCCCAAGAGATGGTCCCGAAGAGGTTGGTGCAACAGTATTATCACCACCTCATCCCCAACTTTGGACTACCCCACCTTTCCCAGTCCTTTTCTATTCCTCCCCCCAGTCTGATTGAGTTAGCTGTTCTTTGCCATTATGCTCTGCACTTAAAACCTGAATTTTGGGGGGCACCTGGGTGGCTCAGTTGGGTGAGCATCCAACTTCAGCTCAGGTCATAATCTCGCGGTTGACAGTTTGAGCCCCGCAGTAGGCTCTGTCTGCGCTGGCAGCTCAGAGCCTGGAGCCTGCTTCAGATTCTGTGTCTTCCTCTCTCTCTCTGCTCCTCCCTGCTGGTGCTCTGTCTTTCTCTGTCTCGAAAATAAAGATAAACATTGAAGGAAAAAAACCTGAACTTTGGATAAAGCCCAAGCTCACCTGTGTGTAGACAGCTCCTTCAACCGAGCCCTGGAGCCCTGGATTTCCAGGCCATCAAAGCTAAGTGGTAGAAGAGAACTAGCAGCGGCTGTGGCTGAGTAACATGGGTTTTGATTGTGTTCCCTGCACAACCTGCTGACCAACTATGTGAACTTAAGATTTTAACCAGTTGCACCTCCTCCTTGTCTATAAAAAAAAAAAAATATTATACCTGCATGGAAGGCCATTCTCTTCCCTGTGGAGGAATTCCTCCCATGTGGACTTCAAGGTGAGGGATCAGAGACCCAGCCTCCATAGAGCCTTCCTTACCTCCTGAGGGGGAAGGAGGTTAGTAGTGATCCCCTATACACCTGCCACCCAGGACTTGCTCACTTGGAGAAGCCCTGGTACAGCCTAGGCCACTATCATTGTGCCCCCTGAAGACCCACTTTTCAGGGAGGCCACATTCCACAAGGATGTGAATTCAAGGATGTGCATGAGGAAGCGTGAGCCAAGATGCTCACTGCAGCTTTGTTGGGACTAGTTGTGGAACTAGAAATTATCCAAACATGTCACTGGGGAATGGTATGTCCACTCCCTGGGCTACAGTGCAGCCATTTAAGGAGAATGAGCTAGAGGTGCCTGGGTGGCTCAGTCGGTTAGGCGGCTGACTTTGGCTCAGGTCATAATCTTGCGGTTTGTGAGTTCAAGCCCCGCATGGGGCTCAGTNTGCTCACGCTGTCTCTCTCTCTCTCTCTCCTAGAAATAAATAAAAATATTTAAAAAAAACTTAAAAAAATTTTTAAATAAAAATAAATAAGCATTTTAAAAATTGAAGAAGAAGAAGAAGGAGGAGGAGGAGGAGGAAAAGGAGGAGCAGCTAGAGAGGTACCTGGCTGGCTCAGTCAGTAGAGCATGTGACTCTTGATCTCAGGGTTTTGAGTTTGAGCCCCAAATTGGGTGTAAAGATTACTTAAAAATAAAATCTTTAGGGGCACCTGGTGGCTCAGTTGGTTGAGCATCCAGTTTCGGGTCAGGTCATGATCTCATGTTTCGTGGGTTTAAGCCCCACATCAGGCTCATTGCTGTCAGCCTGTCAGCACAGAGCCCGCTTCGGATCCTCTATCCCTCTCTCTCTGCCCCTTCCTTGCTTGTGCTCTCTCAAAGATAAATAGTTTTAAAATAATATAAATAAATAAAATCTTTTTAAAATTTTAAAAAATTAATGTTTTATTTATTTTTGAGACAGAGGCAGAGCATGAGTAGGGGAGGGGCAGAGACACAGAATCTGAAACAGACTCTGGGCTCTGAGCTGTCAGCGCAGAGCCAGACATGGGCTCCAACTCACAAACTGTGAGATTGTGACCTGAGCCGAATCGGATGTTTAACAGACTGAGCCACCCAGGTGCCCCTTAAAAAAATATTTTTAATAAAAAATAAAAAAGAATGAGCTGGAAACTACCCAAATAGCCATTGACAGTAAAAGAATAACTATATTGTATATATTGAGAATGGAATATTACTCAGCAATAAAAAATTGAACAAACTATAATTATATACAACAGCATGGGTGATTCTCACAAACATCATGATACATGAAGAAACTGGATGCAAAAGAGTATATACTTGGGGTGCCTGGGTGGCTTAGTCAGTTAAGCATCCAACTTTTGATTTTGGCTCAGGTCATGATCTCACAATTTGTGAGTTTGAGCCCTGCATAGGATTCTGCACTGACAGCATGGAGCCTACTTGGGATTCTTTCTCTCTTCCCCCTCTCTCTCTGCCCCTCCTCCACTTGCGCTCACTCTCTCTCAAAATAAATAACCTTAAAAAAAGAGTAGGGGCGCCTGAGTGGCTCTGTTGGTTAAGCATCCAACTTCAGCTCAGGTCATGATCTTGCAGTTCATGGGTTCGAGCTCTGTGCTGACAGCAGAGCCTAGAGCCTGCTTCTGATTCTGTGTCTCCCTTTCTCTCTGCTTCTCCCCTGCTTACACTCTGTCTCTCACGCAAATAAATATTCTTTTAAAAAAAGAGTATATACTGTATGATTCTATTTTCTTTTTGTTAATAGTTCATTGTCAAGTTGGTTTCCATATAACATCCAGTGCTCATCCCCACAAGTGCCCTCCTCCAGCCCATCACCCCTCTTTTCCTCCCCCCGACCCCCATCAGTCCTCAGTTTGTTCTCAGCATTCAAGAGTATGATTCTATTTTCTATAAATTTAAAATCTGGCACCACTGGTCTATGGAGTTCAAAGTCAGGCTCATGGTTATAGAGGAGGGCTAACCACCAGAAGGGGAACAAGGGGAACTCTGGGTACAGGTTACACAAATGTTTTCACTCAGCAAAAACTCAGCAAGCTGTACACTTAGGATTAGTGTATTTTTCATACATATATTTCAATTAAAATTAGGAAGTTGCCAATATAATCACTAAGGGGAAGAATCAAATTGCAGAATAATATGTGCAGATGATTCCATTTATGTAAAACATCAATTACCATAAAATAAGACCTTCTATTTCTTTGTGTTCATCAAGGTATATAAACATCTAGAAAAAGATCAGGACAGGTATCTGCCCACTTGACAAATGAGAGTTATTTCTAATGTGGAGATTGGGATGAGTGGGGCAAGGAGGCAAGCTGTCAAAAGGATTTTAGTTGTACTGTGATCGTTTGAATTTTTATAAGGAAAATACTGTCCTTTAACAATGCTTATCATTAAAAGAAGAGAAGGAGGAGGAGGAAGAAGAGGAAAACCTAGAGAGATGAAATGTAGGAAGTGCCTCTGGGGAGGACAGTGAGCAGCTTGGAAAGACCTGATTCCCGGAGGGCCAGGTGCTCTGCATGAGGAAGAGCAACAGAAAGAAGCAAGTGGAGTGTGCACTTGACAAAGCTGGAGCCACACACAGGCGAGGATACCCTATGGGTCCCGGGAGAAGCCCCATCCCACTTACTAGGAGATTCTTTCTTCTATTCTCATTATGAAAAGAACCCATGAGGGGCACCTGGGTGGCTCAGTTAGTTAAGCGTCCATCTCTTGATTTTGGCTCAGGTCATGATCTCACAGCTCGTGAGTTCGAGCCCCACATCTGGCTCTGTGCTGGCAGTGTGGAGCCGGCTTGGGATCTTTGGTCTCCCTCTCTCTCTGCTCCTCCCCAACTTGCACTCTCTTCCTCTCTCTCAAAAACAAATAATCTTAAAAATAGCAACAATGTTTCCTACATCTTTAGTAACTTTCACTCTTAGAATTTTGCTAAGTTATAAGATATAATTATATCATGGGAATTCATTGCATATGTCATTTCCAAATAAGATGAAATACTGAAATTTAATTGCTAAACAAGTCTCAGTTTACTTACTTTTGACCTTTTATTACAGAGGAACTAAAGATATTTGGACCTGTTAGAAAACATGCCTTGTGCCACATTGAAAAATTGTGCTATGAGGAAATGTAGGTTTCTGGACATTATGAAATGTATCCATCAAGTTGCCAATCTAAAGAATGCTGCTGCAACAGATCACAATGGCTTACTTTTTAATTCACAATTGTTTACTTCTTAATTTTCCCTAGAAATTCAGATTTCTAAGGATTAAGAATTTCAAGTAATATGTATAATTAAAACTACTAGAAATAATAAGGGAAACATCTTTCTTATCAAAGAAGGTAGGATGTGTTTTTGAGTAAGCAAGGCATGAGGTATGGAGATGAATTTTTAAGAGAAATGAAAACAATTTTGTCCTAAAGTAAAGCTAGTGATTTCAGAATAGGAAAAAAAGAGAACAAAGAACAAAATGGTATAGAAATTTGAGAAGAGAGAATTTTACCTTGTTTAGGCAAGTTGGCTAAAACTGACTTGCTATTTATTATAACGATTTTTTTAATGTTTTATTTATTTCTGAGAGAGAGAGAGAGCGCGTGAGCAGGGGAGGGTCAGAGAGAGAGGGAGATATAGAATCTGAAACAGGCTCTGGCTCTGAGCTGGATGTTAGCACAGAATCCGACGCAGGGGTCGAACCCACGAACCGTGAGATCATGACCTGAGCCGAAGTCGGCTGCCCAACCAAATGAGCCACCAGATGCCCCTAAACTAAGCTTTTATATCAATAGTATACTTATGAACCTTTCTTTCATTGCTAAAAGGATGTAGTTTTGAGTATTGCTCTGCTTCCAAAAGAGATTGTGAAAGATTTTTCTTTATCTTTTAAGTAATCTGGCTAGAAAGCAAGGAATTTGTGTTTTCTCAAAATAATTTCCTATACTTCATGTTGTCTTTGTCCAGGCATTGATTACTTAAGAAAGTTGAATCTTCCCTATTAAGAGCTAGTCTTGGGGCGCCTGGGTGGCTTAGTCGGTTAAGCGTCCGACTTTCGCTTGGGTCATGATCTCNTGTCTCTCTTTCTCTCTCTCCTAGAAATAAATAAAACATTTAAAAAAATTAAAAAAAAAAAAAAAAGGTTCTAGGAGCGCCTGGCTGGTTTGGTTGGTAGAGCATGTAATTCTTGATCCCAGGGTTGTAAATTAGAACCCCACACTGAGTGTAGAGATTACTTAAAAATTAAAAGATCTTTGGGGTACCTGGCTGGCTCAGTTAGAAGAGCATGTGACTCAGAGTCATGAGTTTGAGTCCCATATGGGCTTTAGAGATTACTTAAATAAATACAACTTTAAAAAATAATAATAATAGGGGCACCTGGGTGGCTCAGTGAGTTAAACATCGAACTCTGGCTCAGGTCACGATCTCATGGTTCGTGGGTTCGAGCCCCGCATCAGCTCTGTGCTGACAGCTCAGGACCTGCTTTGGATTCTGTGTCTCCCTCTCTCTCTGCCCCTCCCCCACTCACGTTCTGTCTCTGTCTCTCAAAAATGATTAAATGTTAAAAATAATAAGTAAATAAAATTTTAAAATATTTTCAAAGAGAGAAAATTTCCAGCAAAGCAGACTTAAAAGAGCCTATATGGGGCGCCTGGGTGGCTTAGTCGGTTAAGCGTCCGACTTTTGCTTAGGTCATGATCTCGCGGTTCGTGGGTTCGAGCCCCGCGTCGGCCTCTGTGCTGACTGCCAGCTCAGAGCCTGGAGCCTGTTTCAGTCTGTGACTCCCTCTCTCTCTGACCCTCCCCTGCTCATGCTGTCTCTCTCTCTCTCCTAGAAATAAATAAAACATTAAAAAAAAAAAAAAGAGCCTATATGGTCAATCACTGTTTTTGCTGTACTTTTGTAAATAATCAGGCCAATTTTATTGAAATTAGACTTCATTTGCAAATAAATTAGTCTTACTATGCTTACCTTTGCTAAAAATGGGGATGATTGTAGAGAAAAGTTACATTTCAGTAGAAACTATAATATACACTTGTGGATATTAGATTTTAGTTCTGTTAAGCATCTTTGAGGTTTGGTTTTTCTACCCATAAACTAGACTGGATTTCTTCCCATTTCTTCCAATATCTGGCTGCAAGTCTCTGGACTGATGCTTCCAATTTTTCTCCTATCCTTTTGAGTTGGACTCACTGAGAACTAGAACTGTTCTTTCCCTAAAGGCATGCAAGCTAAAGCGGTACATGATATAAACTTCAGAGATACCACTGTTAACAGCTCATATATGGACAATCTTGCTGTTGCTCTATGGGCCAATCAGAAAGATCTCCAGATCTCTCTCACTTGTGCTCTCTCTCAAATAAATAAAATTTTAAAAAAATTTTTAAAAAGAAAGAAGAACAATCTCCAGAGGCATTCACCCTACAAACCAGGAAAATCTATCAGCTTGCCACTGCCTGCCCTCACTCCATCTGAAGATGCTTCAAACCCAAGCTTCAAACCTAAAAGCATCTCAACTGGCTGCTTTCAGAACTCAGAACCTGGGATTATGATCTGCTCCAATATTAACCATTTGCTATTGTTGTTGTTATTTCCATAGAAATGCCTTTTGTCAAACACCTGATTGCTTGCTCGCTCAATATAGGTCGAAGTTGGGGAACCCACCTGCATCACTACCTCCTGAAATAAACACAGCCCTCTAACTAAACTGACCTATTCTCAGGATGAAGAGACTGGTTCGATAAGATATGGACCAATCCACCAACTCAACAGCTTCAAACCTAGTACATGGGATGGCCCAAAATATTAATATTTCCACAATACTGCCCAAATCCTTGTGCAGATTCCCAGGGCTCCCAAGATCATTGACTTGCTTCCGTGGCTCTTGGCAGGACCCTTCAAGCTTGGGAAATGGCTACAGACTGGATTTAAGACTACTGCCTGTATAATTATTATAAAATCTTCTACTATAATCCTATTTAGATGTGTACTTTCTGGGTTATGACCCCTGATTTTTAGTTCATCAGCTACCCAGGCAGTTAATGTCCTCACCATTGACTCTGACACCTTGGAGTTACAGGGTAGGTTGTGGTGTTAACCCTGATCATTGGTTGTTTTTTTTTTCTTTTTTGTAATGCGAGTACCTGATTAAGCTTTGATTACCTAGGAATCCACTTCAAAGAGGCATCTACTCTAGATGGCTACTTTGAATAAATACAAGGCTAGCCACACCAGAAGACAAAAAACCAGGCCACCTCCCCTCCACTGAGGCGTCTTTGTTTTAGAGATCTTGGTAGATTTTGATAACTGTCCATTTGGGCTATTTGCTTTTTCTATTTCCATGCTTTAAATTCCTGCTCTTATATTTTGTTTGTTTATTGTTTTAGAGACAGAGACTGCAAGCAGGGGAGAGGAGCAGAAGGAAAGAGAGAGAGTGAGAATGAGAGAGAGAGAGAGAGAGAGAGAGAGAATCTTAAGCAGCTCCACACTCAACAAGAAGCCTAATGCAGGGCTCAATTCCACGACCCTGGGATCATGACCTGAGCCAAAATCAAGAGTCAGACACTCAACCGACTGACCCACCCAGGTGCCCCTCTGCTCTTATATTTTAAATTCAGCAATAGATAATGAGTCTCAGAAACCCTAGGCCCCCATTGTCTATCCCAATAAAAGCAAAACCCCAGCCAACCTCTTGCTAGCTCTCGCTCGTGCTCTCTTTCTTTCCCTACAACCTCACTGTGTGGCCCCAAGTTTGTCATGTATTTTCCAGGTTTCATAAGTAATAAACCTTTTTTTTCCCCTCAAAGTTTCCTGATGGTTTTCCGGAAGGGCACGTTGCTCTTATGATAAGAACCGAAAGGGCCGGTACAGCCACAACATTGTTCATTGATAGGCTGAGACCTGCACACAACACTTGACCCTTTAGAGTTCTGCTGAGATTACCAGCAGAGGACTGCCTTCCTGAAGACAGATGGACTCAGAGCAGGTGGTGGCCACAATTTCTGCTTGTGGGGCTTTGACCAAGGAGATGGTCTCACTAGGCCTAGCTCATTTCTCCCGGAAGGTCTAACACTCCCCAGCCCCCTCACACTCTGCAGAAGGTCCACTGCTCATTCCTTAAATGGAGCTACTACATCTTCCCACTTGCAAACCTTTCCCCCCCCACATCTGCTCCACCCCCACCCCCCCGTTCCACCCCACCTGTACCCTACCTCTGCAAGGCCTTCACCGTGTCTGTCTGTCCATCTCAGGGGCCATTGTCCCTGCCAGCCAACCGCAGGGTCCCATGTAGTCAGCTCTCTCGTAATGAGCTCTCCCCTCTGATACTGGGATCTTTTTCGATAAGCCCACTGACCTCTATGGGGCCCACCTCAGTCATCATATGGTCTCACAATACTGACCCTCCCAAAGGAAGGATCTTGGGGGCTCAATCAAGCTGTCCAACAGAACTCTCTGTGATCAAGGAAATACTTTATGTCTGTGCTATCCAATGCAGTAGCCATTAACCACACATGGCTATTAAGCATTTGAAATAAGCTAGTGTAGCATCAACTGATTCCTTAATTTAATTTTCATTAATTTATTTTTTTTAACTTTTATTTATTTTGAGAGAAAGATAGAGAATGGAGGAAGGGCAGAAAGAGAGGGAGAGAGACAGAATCACAAGCAGGCTCCAACACGGTCAACACAGAGCCCAGTGCGGGCCTCGAAATCACAAACCATGAGATCATGACTTGAGCTGAAATCAAGACTTGAATTTGCAACTGACTGAGCCACTCAGGTGCCCCTGATTTTCATTAATTTAAATTTAAGTAGCCACATGTATTTGGACAGTAGCAGAGATACCCTTTTCCTCCATCTCGTTGCAAAATGGTCTTCCTCCTTTATAGCTCCATATTCCAAGGTGTTTATGGCAAATGGATGGTCTTTGAGAACCCAAAAAATATTAGCCCGTGCCCACTGAACTCAGTTCAGGGCCAAAAGGAATCGCCCAAGATTTGCAGAAACTGGCTATTGTCATGTCCACGTGGACTTGAGAGAGAAAAGAGCTCTCTTCCAAGACGACACTCTGTCTCACAAGCACCACTGACCTCCACTCCACCCCTCATAGTGCAAGCCCCTCAAAGCTTCCAGAGAGATCCCCTGCCCATTTCCTTTAATCCCCAGAACACCCCTGGGACAGACAGGGAGGGTTGTGATGCTATTATCATTGCACAGATGAGTAAAGTGAGGCTGATCCAGGGCAGGACAGAGCAACTAACCCAAGACACCAAGCTACTCAGAGACAGATGGAAATAAGGCTGAGGCCCAGGTTACTCTTTAGCCTCTCTCGGCCACAGCTCACCCTCTCACCCCCACCACTCCCCTCTGTGGGTGATGGGAGCAGGACAACCAGGAATCATTTTGAAAAAGGTAAGCTCTGGGGCGCCTGGGTGGCTCAGTCTATTGAGCGCCCCAGTTCGGCTCAGGTCATGATCTCACGGTTCGTGGGTTCAAGCCCCACATCGGGCTCTGTGCTGACAGCTCAGAGCCTGGAGCCTGTTTCGGATTCTGTGTCTCCCTCTTTCTCTGACCCTCCCCTGCTCAAGCTGTCTCTCTCTCTCTCTCATACACAAATAAATAAAACATTAAAAATTAAAAAAAAAAAAAGAAAGAAAGAAAAAGGTAAGCTCTGACGCTTATCATACAACCAAATTCCACTTCTGGGTGTTTACCATCAAGAAATGTGGGGCACCTGGGTGGCTCAGTTTGTTAAACACCCAATTTCAACCCAGGTCATGATCTCACAGTTCATAAGTTCGAGCCCCCTGTCAGGTTCTGCACTGCTAGTGCAGAGCCTACTTCAGATCCTCAGTCTCTCTCTTTCTGCCCTTCCTCTGCTTGCTCAAAGGCATGTGCATGCTCGCTCTCTCTCAAAAATAAATGAACTTAAAAAAAAATAACATACCTCCACATAGAAACTTGTATGAGAAGAGCAACTTTATTCATAATAGTCAAAAAACAGGAACAAGCCAAATGTTCATCAACAGGCCCATCAGACTGGAATGCTGGTGACAAGGACACACAACGGAATGCTGCTGACAAGTAAAAAGGAAAGAAATGCCAATATACTCATCACAAATAAACCTCATAGACATTATGTTCGGTGAAAGAAACCAGATACCAAAGATCACCTACTGTATGATTCTATTCACATGAAATTTCCAGAAGAGACATAACTATATGGGTAGGAAGTATACCGGTGGCTGCCAGGGGCCAGAGTTGGGAAGAAGAGATTGACTACAAAGGGAATGTTTGGGGGAAATGAAAATGTCCCATATCTTGATTGCGGTGGTGGTTACACACTTGTAAATATTTGTCAAAACTCGTATCATTAATCTTAAAATTATGAATTTATACCTCAGTTTTAAAAGTTGTAAGGTAAGGGGGCACCTGACTGGCTCAGGCAGTAGAACACGTGACTCTTGATCGCTGGGTTGTGAGTTCAAGCCCCACAGTGGGTGTAGAGATCACTTTTTAAAAAAATAAAACATTTAGGAGCACCTGAGTGGCTCAGTCGGTTAAGCGTATTTCAACTCAGGGCATGATCTCATGGTTCATGAGTTTGAGCCCCATGTCAGGCTCTGTGCTAATAGCTCAGAGCCTGGAGCCTGCTTTGAATTCTGTGTCTCCCTGTCTCTCTCTCTCTCTCTCTCTCTCTCCCCCCTGTTCACCTTCTATCTCTGTCTCTAGTTCAAAAATAAATAAACAGGGGAGCCTGGGTGGCTTAGTCGGTTAAGCATCCAACTTCAGCTCAGGTCATGATCTCACCACTGGTGGGTTCGAGCCCTACATTGGGCTTTGTGCTGACAGCTCAGAGCCGGGAGCCTGCTTTGGATTCTGTGTCTCCCTCTCTCTCTGTTCCTCTCCCACTTGCACTCTATCTCTCTCTCAAAAAAGAAAAAAAGTTTAAAAATAAAAAAACCCAAAAATAAACATTAAAAACTTTTTTTTAAAAAAGGCTCTGAAGAGTCCTGCAGTAAAGGAACCTGCTTCATTCTGATTAATCCCAATTTCCTTAAATTTGCCCCCTTTTTTCACAGAACTCACAAACATACTGGAAGGCCTGAGGCAGGCCTTAAAGTCTGGATTTTAGGCTTACAGGATCAAGGGTCCAATCTCAATTCCCTCTAGGACAGGTGTTGCTCAAGGCTAGGAAGGGATAGGTCCTGGAAACCAAGCCCCATCCTCCCACCTGCAATCCCCTCCTACAACACCTTGCCTAATGTAGCCATTTGTCAACCAGCTGGCAGCCAGATGGTGTAAGATGCTCTAACTCAACCAGGATGGCGGGAGCCACAGGAACAATTTCACCTCGCAGAGGCCCACGGATTGAGAAAGCCTGGGACAGGGCAATGATACCACAGGTCCAACTTGTTGCTCTCCAGCTGCCTCCAGCTGCCAGCACAGAGTGTTTCCTCCCAGTAGCCAGAAGAGGTGGGGTGGGGGGGCGCACAGCAACTAGTGCAAGCTGTAAGAAGAGCTCAGCTGCTACACAGGATCTCTGACATCTAGAAGAATGACCCCCAGGAAAGCTCACAGGAAAACTTGGCCCTTTAGAATGAAGCCCTACTACGGCACTAGAACCTACTATGACTCCCTATTGCTCTGCCCACTGCCTCTGACCTAACTCAGCCTCATCACCTCTACCTGCTGGGAAATCACCTGTCTCAAAACACCCAGCGCTGGGTACTCACGTACAGTGGTGTACATGAGTGTGTTGCCGAAAAATGATCTCTGTGCTCTGGAGCAGAAATACATAACACAAAGACAGAGTTTGGGATAAAGAGGAACAATAGCTTTATTGCTTTGGCGGGCAAAGGACGCTGCAGCAGGCTGAGGCCTTCAAAACTGCAAGCCTGCCCAGAGGAAGGGGCTGGGTTTATAAGGAAATACAGGATCTGTCCAGTTTCAGCTGGGATTGTGTACCCGCTGCCAGCCTCCTTTGTCATGTCCTCAGGATGGTACCAGGTTCCTACAACAAAAGGCTAGGAAGGGGGTCACCTGGCTGGCTTAGTCAGTGGAGCATGTGACACTTGATCACATGGGTTGTGAGTTCAAGTCCCACAATGGGTGTAGAGATTACCAAAGAAAGTAAATAAAACTTAAAAAGAGGGGCACCTGGGTGGCTCAGCCAGTTAAACACCTGACTCTTGGTTTCAGCTGAGGCCATGATCTCACGATTGCATGAGATCCAGCCCCGAGTAGGGCTCTAGTGCTGACAGCACAGAGTCTGCTTGGGATTCTCTCTTCCTCTTCCTCTGCCCCCCTCCCTGTCAAAATAAATAAATAAACTTAAAATAAAATAAATTTTTAAAAAGGCCAAGAAGGGAGGAAGGGAGGTATGCAGAAGAGAAGGATAAGGTTACTTTAAAATGAAGCTTTGCTGGGGCACCTGGGTGGCTCAGTCAGTTAAGCTTCTGACTTTGCTCAGGTCATCATCTCACAGTTTGTGGGATTGAGCCCCACGTTGGGTTCTGTGCTGACAGCTCAGAGCCTGGAACCTGCTTCAGATTCTGTGTCTCCCTCTCTGTCCCTCCCCTGCTTGTGCTCTCTCAACAATAAATAAATGTTAAAAAAAAAAATTAAAATAAAGCTTTGCTGTAGCATTAGTGCAGCCATTTTGATTTTTCTTCAACTTTATGCTTTTTAAACTTTAATTTTTTTTAATGTTTTACTTATTTCTGAGAGAGAGACAGAGAGAGAGCCAGCATGAACAGGGGAGGGTCAGAGAGAGAGGGAGACACAGAATCTGAAGCAGCCTCCAGGCTCTGAGCCAGCTGCCAGCACAGAGCACGATGCGGGGCTTGAACCCACAAACCGTGAGATTATGATCTGAGCCGAAGTTGGATGCTTAACCAACTGAGCCACCCAGGCGCCCCATCAACTTTATGCTTTTAAGTGGTTTCTTTTTTGTTTGTTGCTGTTGTTTTTAGAGTTTATTTATTTTTTTTTAACTTTTTTTTTTTAATGTTTTATTTATTTCTAGGAGAGAGACAGCGTGAGCAGGGGAGGGTCAGAGAGAGAGGGAGTCACAGACTGAAACAGGCTCCAGGCTCTGAGCTGGCAGTCAGCACAGAGCCCGACGCGGGGCTCGAACGCACGAACCGCGAGATCATGACCTAAGCGAAAGTCGGACGCTTAACCGACTAAGCCACCCAGGCGCCCCTAGAGTTTATTTATTATGAGATAGAAAGAGTGCAGGGGAAGGGCAGAGAGAGAGAAGACAGAGAATTCCAAGCAGGCTCTACACTGTGCCGGCCCTGGGACTTGATCTCACAAACTATAATATTGTGATCTCAGCAGAAATCAAGAGTCAGATGCTTAACCGACAGAGTCACCCAGGCGCCCCTTGTAAGCAGTTTCAAGTGTAGTGTCACACATTCAATAGGTTCCATTAGCCCTGGGGCAGGATGGGAAACAGTGAGGATCAGCAGTCCCCTGCTTTTCTCTAGTACACTTCATTTCAAATTTCTGAAAAGTATTTACACTACTTTGTTCTCTCTTGCTAATGCCTCTGAGTGGTAGGCTGATCAGGAATCATTCCTTCCATTTCCTTGAGGGTAAAACTGAGATCAAAGCAGTCAAGAGGCTGACGCGAGATAAGGACCAGATGAGACCCAGATGACACCAATGACATAGGTTTGGGGCTCCTGGCCCTGACCAGACCCCACCTTACAAAAGCCTCTGGAAACAATCCCCAGCGATTGGGGTGCATTTGGTTTTTCACACATGCTTAGCTTCCAGCCCAAGTCGCTCTAATTACAGCTGCCTCTTCCGCCACCAACACTCAATTCATTCCCAGAGAATATTCTCCTGAGAAATAAGCGCCCTCTGGCAGATTCCTCGGGTATTACGCCTATGTCCACCAGGGAGAAGAGTGGCAGGAAAAAAGTCCCCAACCTTTTCAGGAAAGAAAGAGGACCCTAGGGACCTGCCTCACTCCCACCCCCCTCCAAACCATAAGTCCAGTCCATCTTCCATGGGGGGAAGCGAGAGGAATGACAGCTTCTCAGAGGTTGTCTAAACCCGCCACCTTCAGGATAATATTCATATTCTTAGTCTTCATCCACTACACACACATTCCTCCTCATCGCAGTGAGCCAGATTCCACACAACAGCTGGGTACAAGGAGCCTTGATGCCCCAGAAGAGCTTCTGGCTTGCCCCGGAGGCCCGAGGCGCTCGTTCTCTACACCTGGTTCCCACCTTTGAGGGCCCAAATGGCTCCTTCTATCATGACCTCTCTGGAGCATCATTTTTTAGGAGCAATTTGAGGTAGGAGGAAAATCTGAAGAATAGTATCCTGAAAGTCAAGTGAAGTAAGTGTTTCTAGAAGGCAGTAGTCAACTGTATCAAGTGCTGTAATGGACAGCTTCTGGACAGAGTAATATGAGGCATGTGAATTGGTCACTAGATTCAGCAAAATGAACATTCTCTGTAGAACTTGCCATATGCCATTTCCACAGAGTGGGGAGGATCCATGTCTGATTGGAGTGGGTTCAGGACAAAATGGGAAGAGAGAAATTAGAGACTCCGTTTTTTAGTTTAACTGTGAAGGGAAAGAATATAGCTGGAGGGGAACGTGGCATATATATATATATATCCCTATAATACGTATGTATATATAATTTAAAAATTTTTTTAATGTTTCATTTATTTTTCTTTTTAAATAATTTTTTTACATTTGTTTATTTTTGTGAGACAGAGGAGAGAGGCAGAGAGAGAAGGAGACACAGAATCTAAAGTAGGCTCCAGGCTCTGAGCAAACATTCAGCACAGAGCCTGATGTGGGGCTTGAACCCACGAACCGTGAGATCATGACCTGAGCTGAAGTCAGACGCTCAACCGACTGAGCCACCCAGGCGCCCCTATATACATAATTTTTTAAGTTTATTTATTTATTTTGAGAGAAACAGAGACAGTGCATGTAGGGGAGGGACAGAGAGAGAGGGAGAGAGAAAGAATTCCAAGCATCCTCGGCGCTGCCAGTGCAGAGCCCAATGCAGGACCTGAACCAACCAAACCACAAGATCATAACCTGAGCGGAAACCAAGAGTCAGATGCATAACTGACTGAGCCACCCAGGCACCCCATTATATTTATATATATAATTTAATAATATTTCATTATTAACAATAAGCATTTCACTGAAATATACCACTCACACAGAAAAGTGAACAAATCATGAGTGTGCAGCTCAATGAATTGCCACAGGGTGAACACATTCACGCTACTAGCACCCAGCTTAAGAAACCATGTGACCCATTCCCAAAAGTTTTCCTTGCACCTCCTTTGAGTCACCCCCCCCAGGCCCCCCCAATCAGTACCCTCACTTCTACCACCGAAGATTTAAAAGCAGGACTTCTTTTTTCCTTAGTATTTTAAATGTGTATTTATTTTGGGGAGAGAGAGAGAGAGAAAGAACGAGCAGGGGAGGGGCAGGAAAGAGGGAGACACAGTTCCGAAGCCGGCTCCAGGCTCTGAGCTTTCAGCACAGAGCTCAATGAGGGGCTTTATCTTTTTTTTTTTTAATGTTGATTTATTTTTGAGAGAGAGAGAGACAGAGACAGAGACAGAGACAGAGCATGAATGGGGAAGGGGCAGAGAGAGACAGAGACACAGAATCTGAAACAGGCTCCAGGTTCTGAGCTGTCAGCACTAAGCCCGACACAGGGCTTGAACTCACAAACTGAGATCATGACCTGAGCTGGAGTCAAACATTTAACCAACTGGGCCACCCAGGTGCCCCCCAATGTAGGGCTTTAATTCAAGAACTGCAAGATTATGACCTGAGCCAAAGTCAGACACTTAAAGACTGAGCCACCCAAGTGCCCCTGGACTTCTATTTTTTAAACATTCTATGTCCGTGGAATCAACAGCCCTCCTCTGCATCTGGCTTATGTTCAACATGGATTGTGAGATTCGGCCATATTGTGGATAGTTCTTTCCTTTTCATTGCTGTATGAAAGAACCCCCATTTACCCATTCTTTTGTTGATAGGCATTTGGGTTGTTCTCTACTAGGGACTAAAATGAATAATGAAGCCTTGAACATTTGTGTAAGTGCTCTTTGATGTGCTTATGAGCCATCCTGTACCTTCTGTGCCATCTCTTACCTTCCCGGAGCCTTCCTGTGGCTACTTCCTTACCTTCCACCTTTCTCACCCATTCAACATGACCAAGAGCTCCATTTGGCCACCTTGCATGACTCCCTTCAGTGCAGCTCTCAACCATGGACTGGCCACTCCCTCCCTTGTGGTTCCTTCCCCAGCTCCACCTTTATAGGCCTCCCTCACTACATCCAGTCTTCATTGCTGGTGCTCCCAAGACCCAGTTTCCAAAAATACTCTCTGCACATCCTCAATGAACTTATCATCCCCTGCTAATGAGTCCCAAATCTCTCCCCTGAGTGCCAAGCCCATATAGAACACAAGCACAAAATGGAACTCAAATTCCTCTAAAAACTGTGCTGCCTATTGCTGAAATAGTTACCATCAACCCAGTTGCTTAAGTCATTACCTAGGAATCATTCTAGAGTCCTTCCCCCCCCTTCCCCCTCAACTGTCAGTTATCAAAATCCAAAGAGCTCTACCTCCTTCCCGAGGTCACTCCCTTCCTCCTATTGCTAAGGCCCCAGGAAATCACTCTTTCTCAAGAGGAAAGCCCCCACCTTGCAGGCTTCTCCACTCTCCCCACTGACCCACCCTGATCCCATTATCATTCACCCTCTGCTGTCCACAGGCCCAACCCTTCAGCCAGCTCAGGTCCTAAGAGCTGACTCCTTCCTCCCACTTGGGTCCCTCACAAACACCCCCTTGTGCCCATTCAAAGACTTGGCTGGAGCAACTCAGAAATAGGTCCCAAGAAGTGGTGTTCTCACCTCCTAGCTTCTGAGGGCTCTACCTTCTCCTTAGAAAGCACCATGCCTCACCCCACCCAAAAATTCCCCGCTTCCAGAGACCTCCACCAAGAACTGTGCCAGCCTTCCAGCTTCAGCCACCTAATCTCCTTTGGGAAGTGCCCCACCTCCTCCAGCCCACTCCATCTCCTCCCCTCCTCCAGGTCCTACCAACCCTGCACAAAGGGCAACCATTATCATGGTGATAATCCCATTATTGTAAGCCCCCTGAGGGCAGAGATTGTGGTATTTTGTTTCAAATCCTAGGTTTGTCCTAGTAAGCAATAAATATTTGTTGAAAGCATGAATACAAGAACAGGGGTGTTGAACCAAGTATTAAGCTCCCTGGACAGAAGCAGAGGGGAGAAAATTTTCAGATTTAAGGGAAGAAAATATTTGAAATAGTGCTACTGAGCAGGAGAGGGCACCATGGACCGTGGGAACTGCAACAGCAGAGACGCCTAAATAGCATCTGGCTGGTGCTGGGGTGCTGGTGAGGGAAAAAGGACATGGAGCAGGAGAGGTGCCTCACAGTCAAGGATCTGGTGTCCTGGGCCCCAGGTTTGGGGCTTCAGCCTGTCACCGGTTGCTTTTCAAACTATAGGTTGCAGGCCATCATAACATCAATTTTGACATTAATCCTCATAACCAGGATTTTTTTAAGTGACATAAAATAAAATAGGAAACAGTTGTATTGCATGTAATATGAATAAATGATGCAATGGAAACTCTTTGAAATGTGTGTTCTGGGTCACAGGTCTAAAATGTATGGAAGCCCCTGTTTTAAGCAATGTGGGGGGTACAGGAAGGGCTTTGAGCAAACGCTGGGAGGAAGAGATTAGATTTGCATTTAGAAAGATCACTAGGGGCCAGGCCTTGGGAGTCCAGCTACACCAGGGTGAAAGTGGGAAGGAACTAGTAGATGATGATATCATTTCCAACCACAGGCACTGGGGAGGATACCAAGTTTAAAAGGAAAGGGATATAATGTGAACTTGAGGGGAGTAGAGTTGAGTTGCCAGTGAGCCATTCTAGGCGGATTTAGATGAGGGGCTAGAATTCAAGAGAGAGATCCCTACTGGAGGCAGGATTTTGGGAATAAAACTGAAGAAGCAGTGGAAGTGGGTGAAACCATTCAAGAAGCAGCCATGAAAAAATGGAGAAGTTCCCACTAGAAACGTCTGTCATTTTGGAGCAAACATTTAGCCATGAGACAAGACATGGCTTGTGCTCAGAATATCATCCTGCAAAACTTGTTACCCAGCACAATACAGAACAAATACAAATTATGTATTAAAATAATGTGTGTCACCTCTGGTCCTCGATGTCCTTAAAAATCCATATAGCTCAGTGGTTCCCCAACCTGGCTGTGTATCAGAACAATTCAGGGAGCTTTCTGAGTGCACAGATTCCAGGCAGGGTCCCACACTGAAACTGCAAAATCAAAATATCTAAGGGAGACCAGAGGAACTGTATTTTCAAAAAAAGCTCCCCAAATTGGTGGACATTAAAAAAAAAAAACAAACCAAGGAACTCTCTCTGTAATGCTGAACCAACTCCAAGATAATATGAAGTGAAAAAAGCAAAGCTCAGAACAGTGTTTATAACGTATTGCTGTGGGTGAAACATCAAAAGTATATATGGGAGGGGCTCCTGGGTGGCTCAGTCAGTTGAGCATCGGACTTCAGCTCAAGTCACGGTTTTGCAATTTGTGAGTTTGAGCCCCACATCCAGCTCTGTGCTGGCTGTGAGGAGCCTGCTTTGGATTCTGTCTCCCTCGCTCTCTGCCCCTCCCCTGTGCATGTTTTTTTTTTCTCTCTCTCAAAAATAAACAAACATTTTTTTTAAAAAAGTGTATTGTGGAGACTATATACTTGTTAGCACAGACAGGCTCCAGGAGATACAAACAACAACAACAAACAAAAGTGGCCACAGTGGTGACCAACAGGAAAGAAAACAGGGTAGCTGGGGCAGGGATGAGAAGATTTATTCTAGGCCTTTTAGGGTACCATTTGAATTTGGACCATATAAATGGATTATCTACTCAATAAACAAGTCCTCAGATGATTGTGATGTAGAACCAGAATTTGGGAACCTCTGATTGTAGGTACTCCTCCTTACCTGACAGCATCTAAGACACCGGTTCTACAGCCTCCTAAACAGCTCATGTCACTTGGGAAAGCTCTGTTAGTTCTGATCCCCCGCCTTAGTTTAAACTGAATCTGTCTAGCCCTCTGGGAGGCTCCTGCTGAATAAACCCAAACCTGCTACCAGTACAGTTGGGCGAAAGGAGGAATGGGCACATGTAAAACATTAAATCAGAAAAGGAATGTTTCTTTTTCCACAGAAATGAAGTCTGATAAATTGATGGGAAATTACTTGGATTTCCTGTTTGTTTTTAACAAAGGAAATCCCTTCTCCAAAAAAATGAATAGGGCACTGCAATACCTAATGCAGATTTAAAAGCCAAGTTTCTGGGGGTGTTTGGGTGGCTCACGACGTTAAGCAGCACACTCTTGGTTTCGGGTCACATCATCATCTCACAGTTTGTGAGTTGGAGCCCCAAGTTAGGCTTTGAGCTGACAGCACACAGCCTGCTTAGGATTCTCTCCTTCTCTCTGTCTCCAAAGTAAATAAATACACACTTAAAAATAAATAAATAAAAGCCAAGTTTCTGTGGTTGCCAAGGAGTGGCAGGGAGGAGGCAGGAACCCTGCTGGGGCACTTCACTGTTTAAGAGAAACTGTGGCCTACTTCTCCCCCTCTGCATCACCTCCTCCCTAGTTGCCACCATCTCACAGCTGGTCTTCCAACTGGTCTCCCCAGCTCAACCGCTGCTGCTCTGAAATCAATTCCCCACTCTGCAGCCAGGGTTATCTTCTTAAAATGTCAATGTAAACCCCTTAGCCCTTGAGATAAAGTCCAAGTTCTAGAATGTGGTCTGCAAGTCCTTGCAGAGTCTGGGCCTTCCCCAGCCTCCTCTTCTCCCATTGTTCTCTGCTACACACGGGGCACTCCTTCCTGCCTCAGAACATTCTCTTCCACTTAAGGGCTTATCCTTCTGGATATTTCCTCAGCGACGACATACCAGATCAGATAAGATTCTTTTCTTAAATACTCAAAGCATTCATGCCTTTTCTACTCTATCCCTGCCCCCCCCCCAAGACATCCCACTTTTTCTTTGTAACATGTACTGAGGAGTCCCCTGAGCCAGGCACTGGCTGGTACTATAAGAAGGGGGAAAGAAGGCAAAGTTCCTACCCTTTTAAGACACACCCTGATTACATAATCACAGAAACAAATGTGAACATATGGTGCCTGGATGATGGATGATAACAGGGGAATAGATCCGGAAGTCTGAGGGTAGAGCTTTCCTGTTAAGGGTGGATATTTGCTGACTGAAGGGACTATCGAGGTGAGAAGGACACTTCAGGCAAATGTCCAGAGAAACACTGACCCTGTTTGGATCTGTTTGGTAGGCTCTTAGTAGAAACTGAATGAATATGCAAAAAGTGACTTGCCTCAAAGCAGAATCATATGAGAACTCAGATCTGTCAATTCAGTGCAGGATTCTACTGCTCTTCCTGGATTTTGGAGAACATGTCAAAGTGAATGGGGGAAAGAGTTTGGTGAAATTATGTGTTTCCTTTTGCTTCAGTTTTACATTTCCGACATCAAGTTTTTATTCCAGTACTTGAACTTGTTGGTGGAAATATTTCAGGATGTTAATCCACTTGGGCTGATCCCATTCAGGCAATGTCTGCTCAGACAAGGAGGGAATTCCTTCGTCTCTGAAACAAATATGGATTGTATATTTACAATGCACAATGATGCGAAAAACTTAAAATGTTGATAGTTGTGTCTTTGATGATGGTAAAATTACACATGATTTAAAAAATTGTGCTATCTGGGGGCACCTAGGTGGCTTAGTCGGTTAAGTGTCTGACTTTCACTTGGGTCATGATCTCACGGTTCGTGGGTTCGAGCCCCACGTCGGGCTCTGTGCTGACTGCCAGCTCAGAGCCTGGAGACTGTTTCAGTCTGTGACTTCCTCTCTCTCTGACCCTGCCCTGCTCACGCTGTCTCTCTCTCCTAAAAATAAATAAAACATTTAAAAAAAAAATTGTGCTATCTGTATTTTCTATGGCTATTGTTATTTTGTATTATTTGTATAGTACAAATCTTTGAAAGCAAAAGCTTTTTAAAGAAATAATTTAGGGACACCTGTGTGGCTCAGTGGGTTGAGCATCTGACTCTTGATTTTGGCTCAGGTCATGATGTTGCAGTTTCAAGAGTTGGAGCCCCTTGTAAGTCCAACTCTGTGCTGACAACACTGACAGTGCTGACAACCTGAGATTCTCTCTCTCTGCCCCTCCCCTGCTCACACTCTGGAGGGCTCTCTCAAAATAAACTTTTAAAAAAGAAAAAAAAAATCCACTTCACTTAAGGAATTTAATGGTTGGCCCTAAGCGAAGGTAATGGTCATAATCTATGCCAGACACCTAAAATATACAGTCTAAATAAGCAGAATGTTGTCTCTAAACAGGCTGTCTACAAACAAGTCCTCTTTGCAGTCTAATCATTGTACCTATGCCTCTCTTATAAAATCATTCATTCTAGGACCTGCCACTGATGCAAGGGATATACAAATAAATATGGTCATCGATAAAATGGGGACAACTCCTCCCAGAGTTGAAAGGATTAAATGAATTTAAACAGATAAAACTCTTAGGACAGTGTCTGGCACCTAAGCCCTATATAAGTGTTAGCTATTATTATATTTATGGCATTGCTATCTAGGAGCTCCCAATAGGCAAAGAAAGGGTAGAAAAGAGGAATTGATTCTGAAAAAATACAGTACAAGCTGAAAATGCAGGTGAGCAAAGCATGTTGAATCCCACAGTCTGTACTGTAGGGTTCAAGTCTGTGTGGTCAGTTTATGGCCAGCACTGAGCGCAGGGGCTGTGACAACCCGCTGCACTGGAGCGTTAGCGCTTCGTTGTCTGGACCTGGAGTTCGAGAGGCCGAGTCCGGTCTTGGGACATTCAGTTCCTGCCCTCGTTACAAAACTGGGGTCTGGAGGCCGGGGGCGGGGGGTGAAGAGAGGAGCCCACAGTACCGTCGTTATAGGCGCAGCCGGGCCTCCAGTGTCCAGGTCGGCTCTATCCAGCCTGCGCGTCCCCTCCAGGTGTGGAGTGCGGGGCAGGCGCTACCCTGCTGGAGCTACCGGCCCTGGGGCCAAAGCAGGTAGGAGGTGCCTGGACCGCACACCCGAGTGGGACTACGCTTCCCAGCATGCAACGGGGCAAGAGGGGCCTCTCGGCGCTTTCCGCGCCTCGCAGGTTCCTCTGGGAGTTTTCATTGACCTCTGAGCCCCCCTCTCAATTGGATCGGCTCTGGTCTCCTCTAGGCCCCGCCTCTTTAGGAGAGTGGGTGACTCCCCAGAGCCCCGCGTGCTGCTTCCTTCTTTCCCTCTCATTGGTCCACCATAGCTGCCATTCGGGAACGAGGAAGAGAAGTTGCTTACTGATTGGTGGATTCCGTTTGGCGCCAACTAGGAAAGGGGGGCGGGGCAGCGGCCGTCCCTAGTGAGCAGCTATTACCGCGAAAGGCCTTCCTGGCAGCGACAGTCGGAAGGGAGGTGAAGGTCCGCTTGGTACTCTGTGACCCCGGTTTGGAGTAGGGGCTGAGAAGAAAGCGAAGAGAGTGTGAGCCCTGGCCGTTGCTTCGAGGCTGTGGCCGCTTTCCTTTCCCGACCCGTCGCGTTTGTTTGGATTTAATCTTCAGGTTGCTGGCGCCCGCCCGCCTGCCGGCCTCGCGGAGGTGCGGGGGGAGCACCCGTGCATGTGACTGGCGCCTGCCGGGTCCAGACACCCGCCNGCGCCGCCCTGGACCTGGGCCCGGAGCCCCCGCACCGCCGCCGCTTGCTCTTCGCCTGCAGTCCCCCTCCCACGCCGCAGCCAGTTGTGAAAGCGCTGTTCGGCGCGCCAGCCGCTGGAGGCCTGTCGCCTGTCACCAACCTGACGGTCACCATGGACCAGCTGCAGGGGCTGGGCAGGTGAGAAGGCACTGGCGAGCTCCGCCACAGGCCGCTGGGCTCCCAGGCGGCTCTCGGGGCGGGAGGGGTGATNTGATCAGGCCGGGAAACGGGCCGGGAGAGGGGCGATACCTGTCCGCCGCTCGTGGGCGGGCCCCACTGCGCTGGGGCCCGCCATGTGCACCCTCCCCCAAGGCGGAATGTTGGGCGGGAGAGGCCGTTCGGACCCTCCAGGGCCACCCTCAGCCCCGAGCCGGGCCCGGTAGGGGGTGGGGTCGGCCTGGGTTCCCCAGCTTGGCCACCCCTTTCAGGTTGCCTTGTACTCTTCTGTCCCAATCTCAGGAAACTCTTTGAAATATATCCCCACGGGGGCAAAGCAGACCCTTTCAGGCGCTCACTTCCACCCTTTGCGGAACCACCTTGCAGGATCTTGGCTTCCTTGTGAGCTTTGTTCCTTCTCTTCAGAGAGCCCTGGCGTTTTCTTTCTTGGCCTATGTGCAAAATCTCCCAATTCCTCACCCCATGCACATTCCTGATGTCGTCCCGTGCGTTCCTAAAGCCAGGCCTTTTTACTCATGTTTCCCTCCTCAAAAGCTCCCCGGACTTTTCGTTGTAGCAAAACGTGCATCCCACGATGTTTCTGGTGGAGCTGCTTTCCCTTCAGTTTCGGACATCCCATCTTCTCTGTAAGCACATGTCTTACACGTTTTCCAACCTCTGAACAGCAGGAACTTTCTGTCCATTTTATCTTTCATCACAGCACCGTACCTAGAGTACCTAGATCGCATGCTCTCACTTCAGGAAGTATTCAACATCATAGTCCTCTTGTCTACAATGTGACCCAGGCCATGCCTACCCACCCTTTTCTTATCTTTTATATTCTCCAGTGCTAACTGGGTGTTTTGGGTGGCAGAGTGGGGGTCTGGTGTGGCCTAGAATGAGATGGTTATTAGCCTGGTTACTTGCTATAACCTCATGGCCTGTCTCTTGTATGTAACCTTGTAATTATGTTTTAGAAATAGTTATTTCTCTTGCTTTCAGTGAGTATGAACAGCCACTGGAGGTGAGAAACAGCAGTCTGCAGAGAATGGGCTCCTCTGAGTCAACTGATTCAGGTATTCCTTTAGTCTTCAACATTTATCACGTGGGGATCAATACTTCGAATTTGTTGAAATGTGCGCTTCACGGAGGAACTTAGATTGGCAACTAGTTCAGACAACAAACAAAAGTCATGGCCTTCAGTGACAAACACTCTTAAAACAGGAGAAAGAAGGCCCTGTGGTAGTTTATGAAGGGAGGAAACAAGTGTCTGCAAGGAGGTGGTGTGTGCTTGATCTTGAGAACACGTAAGTAAAGTAGTTGCATAAAATGAACCATAACACCAAGCTCAGAAAATTGTATTGGTTAAAATGCAGGGTCAAATTACTGGAAGTTATTGGAAGTATAATGAAATTGTTTCAGTGAGCTTGCTATGGAGGAAATGTGCCAGTGCATTTTATTCTAATTCGCAGATTGATGGTTACTGCAGGGTTTATAGTTGCATGGATGCTTTAGGTTATGGATCCACAAGAGCAAAGTTCTTAAAATGTAGGCTTCTTAGGAACTAGGGAGAGGATTCTTTTTCTTTTCTTTTTTTTCTTTTTTTTTTTTAGGTTTTTAAGTTTATCTTGAGAGAGAGAGAGACAGACAAAAGGAGCCAGGGAGAGGCAGAGAGAAAATTCCAAGGCGGCTCTACCCTGTCAGCCTGGAGCCAGATATGGGGCCTGAGCTCACAAACAGTGAGATCATGATCTGAGCTAAAACCAAGAGTCAGACTGAGCCACCCAGGCGCCCCAGGAACTAAGGATAGGACTCTTACTTGTGGCAGTGTGGCAAGTGAGAATATCAGAACTAACACTTGATTTCCTGCAAAGTTATATGGCTATCATGAGAGGCAGGCGCTCGTGGATTTGGGCAGTACTGAGAGCATCGTCTCCTCCTTGCTTCCTTTGATGAGATGGGCACATTACTTGGTATAATTTTGTTAAAGGTAATGAATACTTGCCTTGTTTGTCATATGCCTGATAAGTGTATTTTTCCAAACCCCCAAATTACATTTATGATCTGACAAAATAAAATATTTGAAGTCAAAACCTCCAGGAAACTGGTATCTGTTTTTTCCATGGATGAAACAAAGTTACTTGGGTAATCTCTATTTGAACAACCAACCAAACGTTAGAAGATTGTATTTAATTCTCCCCACCTACTCCCTTGCTGATATTTGCAGGTAGGAAAAGGAGATTGGTAGATATCCAGTGAAGATGTTAAGACTTGGGGCAAATAGAAAGTTTTGACAATCAAATAGAGACGCCACTTTAATTCTGACAAAAGTCCAGGCCCTTACTTAGTCTTGGTTGAGAGCTTAAAGAAACAGTACTCATAGTATTTTTATTTAATGACAAAATGGTGTTTTGTATATTATTGCCTGAGAGGTTTTATTATTTTCCACAGGCTTCTGTCTGGATTCTCCTGGGCCCTTGGACAGTAAAGAAAAGTATGTATTCACTGCTTTTAAAAGCTTCTGCTTAGGAAAGACTTAATTTTTTAAAGAAATTTGCTGTGTTCTGGATGGGAGCCCTGGATTTAACTGACCCTAGCAAGACTTCTGCATCCTAGAAATAAGTCTGGTGCCTTTAGAGAATGAATAGTTTGTGCCAGCAGTTTTTAAAACTTCCCTTCCTTTATTTTAGCTGTAATTTTTGGTGTTTAAGTCTCCCCCAAACCCTTATTTCACCCTCTGACATCATAGCTTGAAACAACATGTGTATTTTAAGAGAAGACCTGGGCTTGTTTTGTTCTTTTCACCTAGAAGCCCAATGTTGGGGGTGCTTGTGAGAACGGGACAGCTTCAGAAATCTGTTCTTCCATCTTGCCTAAAATGGGAATGTTTGATTGCCTGCCTCCTCCCCAAACTATAGGATAGACACTATAGCTGCTCATATGAATACCTCTCTTGTTTTATTCTTATTGTTTACCTTCTGATCTCATTGCAGCCTTGAAAATCCCATGAGGAGAATAAATTCCCTACCTGTAAGTTAGTTCCCTTTTTTATTTTGAGCTAATTTACATTAATCTGTCTCCTTTAGCTGTTAGCATGATCTTAATTTAGACAGCAAAGGTTGTTCTTCCTTCATCTCATAAGCACCCAAAACACCCTGCCTGAACAGCCTCAATAATGGCTGCCTCTTCAGGGCTTTTTCTTTCATTTCTATCAGTTTTACAAAAAGAATACCCGGAAGTATCCTTTTTATGCAAATGGTATTTTGGGGTTGATTTGGCACCTAAATCCCTACTAAAAGGGGTGTAGACCTACCTTGTGAGATTAGGTGTAAAGCCACGTAGTGGAATCGTCTATCCTATGTTACTGCAAGGTGGAACCCTGAACACATTTCTTGGTTACCTCCCGCAGCGCGTGAGGATTTAGCCCCTCTACCATCATTATTTTTTCTTTTGAAACTGAATTTCCATTGAATTTTCATTTATGTGCCCTAATGTCTTTTTTTCATTTTGACAGCAGAAGCTCTTGGGATGTAGCCCAGCCCTGAAGAGGAGCCATTCTGATTCTCTTGACCATGATGCCTTTCAGCTGATGGACCAGGATGAGAACAAGGAAAACGTGAGTGGCATCAGTGTATGAACCAAGGCTAGAGGTAAAGCCACTGTGTCAGTGGCTTACAGAGAAGAGAAGTAAGTGGTTGGGCTGCTTTCTGAGACTAGACCTTCACCAAAGTCATTCATCATCTTTGTAGTCAGAGAAGCCTGGATTTGAATCCTTCTTACTAGCTATGTGACCTTGATCCATTACTTCTTTTTAGGCTTCTTCGTCATCTTTGTATACAGATAAATAATAGTAACTTGTCAGATATTATGGGAATTAAATAAGATAATGTATATAAAGCATTTAAAATGGTTTCTGGCAGGGAGGGGTTGCTCAGATGGCAGCCCTTAGGGCTAATTGTATCCATGAATAGTTTATCTAGAAGGGTCTGCCCAGGCCTTGCCTCTTTGTGCTCACTCTGGGATGAGTTAATAAGCTCAGAAAAAGGCTAATAGTGCTTTCTACTGAACACACTGAAGCTGTACTAATGCCTGGTTTTCCCTTAAACTTGGCTTTTCTTGGGTTTGCCTGCTTGGAACTTTGTTCTGGAGAGGAAACAGCATGCATAGGTTGTAGTTAAAGAGCTCTCATGATCTTAGGCCCCTCATTTAACCTGTAAGGTCTAGTTTCCTCATCTGTAAGATGGGGGTGATTGGGTTGCAGTTGCTGGTTATATGAGTTAATGCATAGAAAGTACTTAGTGGTTTGTTGGTGTGTAAATACTCTGATATTAGCTGTTAACTGCTCTGAGCACTTAATAAGTTAAGTGGCTGTTTTAGGTAGAGGGATTATAAGGGCTTTTAAAACTGAAGTAAATGGAATCATACAGAATGTATTCTGTCACTTCTGGCTTTCACTCAACATGTGAGATTCATTTATGTTGTTGACTAAAATAGTATTTTTATTTTCCATTGCTCTTAGTATGAAATACAATAATTATAAGTAGAAAGGAAAGAATTATCTGTTGGTAGGAAGACGGTGGAAAACACAAAGCCTCCAAATCTAGAGTAAAAAGTTTTTTTTTTAAGCATTTTTATTTTTTAATTTTTTTAATGTTTATTTTTGAGAGGGAGAGCACTTGCACACGAGCGGAGGAGGTGCAGAAAGATGTGGAGACAGAGGACGTGAAGCAGGCTCTGTGCCGGCAGCACAGAGCCCAATGTGGGGCTCAAACTCACGAACTGCGAGATCATGACCTAAGCTGAAGTCGGGCACTTAACCAACTGAGCCACCCAAGTGCACCAAGAGTAAAAGGTTTTGACACCTATTCACAGGCGATTATATTGAAACACTTTGCTTTAGATTTTAGAAAGTTGTTGATTCAATTTGGCTTATTAACTCTGTGTTTTGTATAACTTGGCAGATGTGTCTGTGGTGAGATAAAAAATGCTGCCTTAGAAGTTAGCTGTTGACAGTCTGAAATTCTTAGTGACACAGATTAAGTGTTGGAGTTAGCTCAGAAATGGGTAAATGCTTAGTTTGGAGGCAGTTACAGAGGTGAGCAGTGCCTACTCCCTTGACTGTCTCACCCGAGCTACAGCTAAGACCCTGGCTTTCATGGACAGGGGAAGACCTGTTGACTCTGCTGTCTTGCAGGAAGCCTTTGAGTTTAAGAAGCCAATAAGACCGGCATCTCGTGGCTGCCTGCACTCTCATGGACTTGAGGAGGGTAAAGATATCTTCACACAGAGGCAGAACTCTGGCCCAGCTCAGATGGTATGTGCTCTGGCTTTCACAGGGGAGTTCCTGGTGGGAAAGAATTAAAGCACCCTCTTTAACCTCGACTTAAAGACACTATAGCTCTTGTCTTTACCTTGACTTTGTCATTTGACACTAGACTGTCACATCTTTGGTGTTTTTGCTGTCTGGATAGCAGACAGGCAGAAGCAGAGTGAAAGATAGTATGTTTGAAATACTGAACTTGAACAAGGAATATTTGACCTTGTCAGTTCTGGGGGGAATAATCTGCAGATATCCTAGGTCATTCTTCTAAGTGTGTACACGGTGGGATTATGTGTATTAATACTTGTTCTTTCACAGTGCCTCCAGGGTGGTTTTGTTTGGAGACAGCACTTGGTTTCTTCCAAAGGTGGTTTATTAAGAACTATTATGGGGACTCCTGGGTGACTCAGTTGGTTGAGTGTTCAACTCTTGATTTTTGCTAAGGTCCTGATCCCAGGAATCTGGGATTGAGTCCCATGTTGGGCTCTGCTCTGAGCGTGGAGCCTGCTTGGGATTCTCTCTCCCTTTGTTCCTTTCCCCTGTTTGCGCGCTCTCTCGCTCTCTCTCTCTCAAATGAAAGGAACTATTATGGATTTCAATGAACCCACTGCCTATACGCTACTTGATAGTATTTGGGGCCACTTGCCCCAGGGTTATTTATTTGCCAGAGGCTGTCACTACTTCCACAGTTTCCTACTGGCAATCTGACAGCTTTAGACTAGAGAGAAAATGTGAGCAAAATGACCACATTTTGTTTCCAAGTTTTCCTGGGAACTTGCATATAGCTTTCCAGTCTGGTTTTGGTCTGAAGTTCAGGTTCAGCCAGTAATGCTGTTCTGTCTAGCATTTGCACAGAGCACTTTTGCATATGTTTTTGTCTCAATCTTCATAAGCATGTGAAGTGGCTGAAGTTAGCCCATTTTACATACTGGGAAAGTCTGGTCAGGGAGGTTGCCAAAGGAGACTCATAAATAGAAGACCAGGATTTAACAGAATCTCCTGATTCCCAAGTACACAGTAACCCTTTAAGTTCAGGGTATCCAAAACTAAATAGGGTGCCCTTGAAGACCATATCTTCAGGGTTTATTGTGGTCCCCTGGCCATCCTTAATTGTAAGTGACTTGTCCATCATTTATTACATCACATCTTCACTAGATGTGTCCCAGAACCTAGGTCACAAATATTGGTATTCTAGTGTGAGCCTTCAGTGTGTTGCCCCACAATAAGGTTACCGGCTTCTTGGTTCTAGTGGCTGAGAACTTGCCGGTGTGCCCGGGGCGTGCTCAGGAGCACTTGTGGAGGATCAGAGGCAGCCTAGAACTTTTGTGAAGCAAGCTGGTTCCTGAAGCAAAGTTGGCCAGGTGCAGAGAGGATTTCTCCCTAAGTGAATGACTGGACTGGCTCCAAAAACCAAAAGGCCACTTGAGGATTAATGCAGTCCTCTTTAAAGGGATGGGTCTGCTGAAGGATTATATGTAGGACTTAAGTTGAGACTGCCTTGTTACTGTGGGGAAGAAAAGATATCTCTGAACATTTTTCCTGACTTTGGGAAGCACCTGGAAAAGAAATTATTCACTATATTAAACATATATTAGATTTATGATGGGGGTTTCCCAAAAGCAACAGGTTTGCCTAGTGAGATATCCCCATTTTTACTCCAGGAATGGTTCTCCTCAGAGAGCATGTAGTGGGGAGAAAAGCTTGGGCTTTGGAGTCAAACAGGTGAGCTGTGTGATCTTGGTAGCCTCTCTTAAGCATTGATTTCCTGATTTGATAAATAAGTAGAAAAGGATTAACTCACCTTAATGTGTTGTGAGGCTTCAGTGGGAGTAAACACTTGAGATTGTATCATAGTGTCTGGCACACAGTAATTCCTCAGTTAAAAACTGAGCACCTGTCATTTAAATTCCAAGTCTAAGGAACTAGGATCAAACGACATTACTGTATCACAACCTGCATATTGATCAGTGTTTACCGATTACAGTCCTCTGATAAAACAAACCTCGGCCCTTCATAAAAGAGGCCATCCCCACATCCCACTGTAAGGTGACTTGCTTCTGGGAAGACTCTTTTGCAAAGGCTTCTAGGCCCAATTCTACTCAGGGCTATGTGTGGACATCAAATCGTTTCTCATCTTAGGACGCATTATCCTTTGCTTAGCTGCCAAAATGTTACTTCTAATAAATATAGTATGTTTTCCTCACAAAATCTAGTGACCCAACCAAGGAAATCAAGTCTGATTATTAACAAGCTGTGAACTCTCTCTTCCAGCTTTCCTCGAATGAAAGAGACAGCAGCGAGCCAGGGAATTTCATTCCTCTTTTTATGCCCCAGTCCCCTGTCACTGCCACTTTGTCTGATGAGGATGATGGCTTCATGGACCTTCTTGATGGAGAGAACCTGAAGGTACTGTGTGTGTGTGTTTCTACCCATTCCCCTAAGTACTCTGGAAAAGTCATGTGAAAAACAACAATTCCCCAGGGCTTGAGTTGGCTGATCTTTTTGTTCATTTGGTGGGAATTTATTGAGACTCTGCTTCTAATCTGATTAAATCTGAGGGGGGTGGGCAGGGTTCTTCAAAAGAAGACACTGAGAGGTTCCTTCTTACCCTGAAGGAGCTGACTGTCTTTTGTGCAAAAAACATGGAACAAGAACAGTGTAGAACGAGCTGGAGAGACCAAGTCTACCTCCTCAGTACCCTTGGGGTAGCGGGATGCCTTTAGCTACATTCAGATGTCTGAACTGTGAAATGTGCTTCTCTTCTGGCCTTAACATACTGGGGAGTGGGAAAGAGGAGGGCACATTAGATGCTTCCTGTGGCAAGTCTGATATTCCTCAGGTGGAGTCACACCTGAAACCTTCAAACTGTTAGTCTCTACTGAATCTTTGTGTTTCTCTTTCTTTAGAATGATGAGGAGACCCCATCATGCATGGCAAGCCTCTGGACTGCCCCCCTTGTCATGAGAAGGACTACAAACCTTGTAAGTTGTTCCAGTGTATTCAGAGAACCTGGAGTAATTAGGCCTCTGGGACAGAGTGGACTAGACTACATGGAAAACCAGTGCTTCTGCCCACATCACCACAGGAACCAAAAATAGTTTGATTTGAGATTCTGTCTTTGGGTCTATGGGCCCGTTTCTTGACCAGGCGCTAGTGTTCTCTGGTGTGAAGCACACTGTTTCTTCGAGTCTTTTGTTTTTATAATTTCTGGTTCATCCCAGCCTTCTTGGTCAAATTAATGTTCTTGCTGTAGCTGTGACCATTCTTAACTTCTAGTTTAAGATCTCAGGAAAATACCTGTTAAATTGAATTTAAGGGGTTTTGAGAGAGAGAGCAAGCGAGAGAGAGAGAGCGAGTAAGCAGGAACGGAGGAGAGGCAGAGAGAGGGAGACCCAGAATCCAAAGCAGGCTCCAGGCTCTGAGCTGTCAGCACAGAGCCTGATGCAGGACTGGAACTCACAAACTGAAATCATGACCTGAGCCAAAAGTTGGATGCTTAACCCAGGGCGCCCTGGGGTTCAGTAATTCTTAAACTAAGTAAGACATGGTACTGGCCTAAGTTTTAATTGGCAGCTTGGTGAGTGAGCAATTTGTAGTTGACAAAAGAAATATGACCTTAGGCAGAAGAACTAGCTATAGGCACCATCTATACCCACTCAACCCAGCAGGTGGCCCTGCGGCAGACGGAGGCACTCTTCCTCAGGGGCATTGGCTGGAGAACCGTGGCCCAGAACAAAAAGAGGGAATGCTAACCATGCCCTGTCTTGATTGGAATTGAGAGAACATACTGGACTACCGTATTGTTTACTGGTCACAGCTGAGCCAATGTTCTCCAGTAGAATGAGGTAGATATGATGGACTGGTTGGAAAAGTTGGGACAGAAAGCCTTCATTTGAAGGGTATTAGTTATGTTCTTAATTGCAGAAAAAGAACTGCCAGTTTTGGACTAATGGGAGTTTAAGGGGGCTGTGAGATGGCCACTGTGGGGAGCTAGTGAGATTCCTGTAGCTATTCGTTTTTGAGCCAGAGTTAGGTATGGGAGGTCAGTGTGGGATGGGAAGGCTGGGGAGGAGGGGTCATCCAGGGTGGGATGTTGCAGAGGGCAAATCAAATAGCAGCTTGAGGTTCCTCACAAGTGACAGTGATTGATGGCACCTTGGTGGTCTAAGCTGTGGGTGCAGGTACGGGTAATCTGGGGTTTGGCCCTGAGTGAGGCAGAGTCCACAGGCCGGGGCTTTGGTTAGTCTCAAAACTCTCCCTCAGGAGTTACTGAGGAACACACGTGTATGGGCACTCTTAGCTCCACAGAGCTCTTGTTTGCAAAATGGGGAGCTGGCTATCCTCTGTCGCGGAGTCTCTGGCTGTTATCTTTCTCAGCCTTGTTTTGCTTTGTCCATGCTTTTCAACATTTATGTGAAGTCTGCCAAACATTTGGGACACTGCTTTATCTGCTTCCTGCTCAAAGATTCTGTTTTACCTCAGGTATTTTCCACATAGAGTTTAGGATTACTTCAGAGCTTAAAGGTGTTGAGAATATTACCTATAGATAATTGAAGCTTTATATAATCTTTATATGTTTTCATCTGTGTAAACTCCCCCACAGCTCATATTTAGGACAGATATTTGGGTTTCTGTTGCCTCATTTAAGTTAGAATTGCCTTTGACCCAGCCAGGCATTTCGTTTCAGCTGTTACTGATCTAAGCATATCCATGGATGACCACTTCATTGTTATGGGGTCCTAAAGTGGCCAGTGCTTTGTCCCTTTGCAGAGCAGAGCCCTCCCCTGGCCCTCACAGTGTGACCTGCTCTGAGAGGCTCTCTGGATTTGAGACGGGGCAAGCAGCTTGCTGTGGCCCCCAGCATTTGCTTCAGCCCAGAATTCGAGGGGTCAGTAGATAAGCTCTCAGACTGCTTTCACATGGAGACTTCCCTTCTTAGTAGTATCCTTAATTAGCCATTTTTATAGTCTGTATGTCATTATCTTGTCCTAAATAGGGTTTGTCGCCAGTGTCATCCTCAGTTACACCTGTTTAACTCAGCCTGCATATTAAAACTTCACACTTTCAAGCAGTAAGACATCAAGGAGTGGGTTCTTTTTCCATGTCTCAGCCGTGGGATAGCGGAGTTATAGAGCCACTCAGAGGTGTGGCCGATGGTAGCTCACCCTGTGTGTGTGGCCTTGTGTGTCCCACTGAATAGGTGGGCATTGCGGATGCTTCCAGGGCAGGAATGTCCATCACCCTGGAAAGAGTCATACGCTATGAGCAGCCACCTGTGTGCTGTGAGCAAGTCGGAGGGTGATCCCCCAGAGGGGGCATGTTTGCCCAGGGTCTAAGGTGTGTGGGAACGTGTCAGGGGTAAGCTGTGTTGACTCATAAAAGCAGTTCATCTGAGGCAGTAGCATGGAGCCCTGTGAAGCTGGAGAATGGGGCAGAGCGAGGTTGTGACAGATTTCCCTTGTCTGCTAGTCTGAGGGGTGTGGATGGACTGACTTACCCGGGAGCATTAGGATTCCTCGAGCGTAACTTCAAGTAACTCACTAGTTACAAACAGGGTAATGATTCAACAAAATGCTCAAGACTTTCTCTGAATCATGCAGAGGAAGAGATTGAACAAATCTTTGTAAATTAGGAATGGGTGGTAATTAGGTGCAATAGTGGTGAAGGAGAAGTCATGAGAATGACACCAAAGTTTTCAGTGTAGAGACACTCTTAAAATTCTTCCTTGGCTTTGATGGGTGTTTTTGTGTGTGTTTAAGCACCCTGGGAGGTAGAGAGCCTGCTGTCTCCGGTCTTCTCCATAGCATTTGGTTTGGTGTAGGTGTGCCCTCAATCATGCCACCTTATGTGAGTACAGCCACAGGCCAAAGAGAATGATAGGACTTAGGCATCTGGGTTTTAGACCCCACCTGAGCTACCCACAAATGGAGACCTTGAGCAATACATTTTTGTTTAGCTGCATGTTGCCCAATTTATAAAATGAGGGCTGATTAGGAGGAGGGACCACATTTGTTTCTAGTTCTAACATCCAGGTAGTTTGAATGAAAAAGACTTTTAAAATATCTTTAGCCTGAAGACTAAAGGCTTTTTTTGTTTTTTGTTTTGAGAGAGAGAGCGAGCGCGGGGGAGTTGAGGGGTAGAGAGAGGGAGAGGAAATCTTAAGTAAGCTCCACACCCAGCATGAACCCTGACACAGGGTTCAATCCACCCTAAGATCATGACCTGAGTTGAAATCATGAGTCAGATACTTAACCAACTGAGCAATCCAGGTGCCCTGAGTTTTTGTTTGAAGATTTTTCTCATTTATATTCCATATCATCTAGTGTAACACTTGACAAACAACAGTAATTCACAGGCTTTCTATTTTTTAGTTGAACATACTTATACTCACCCTATCAGTATAGTCTATAGACTTATGTTTGCATCAGGGATACTTTCAAACAGAAGAAGTGAGGCTGTGCCTGCACAGACACACATCCTCATAATTGTGCAAGTGCCCGACAAAAATCCAATGCTGTCACAGTACAAATTCAAAGTCACACACCCTTAGGAAGACCTATAAATTGATATCCTTACAATTTTACACCATCAGTGCCCTTAAACTATAAACGGGCCAATGAACTATACTGTTGAGGCCACTTCCTTTTTTTTTTTTTAATTTTTTTTTTTTAATGGTTTATTTATTTTTAGGAGAGAGAGACAGCGTGAGCAGGGGAGGGTCAGAGAGAGAGGGAGTCACAGGCTGAAACAGGCTCCAGGCTCTGAGCTGGCAGTCAGCACAGAGCCCGACGCGGGGCTCGAACCCATGAACTGCGAGATCATGACCTAAGCGAAAGTCGGACGCTTAACCGACTAAGCCACCCAGGTGCCCCTGTTGAGGCCACTTCCAAATTACAGTAGATTAGTGTGAATAGCTATGAGGAAATAGGCTATATCAGTACAGATGCTTTGACTAAATTTACTAGGTCCTTTTGAAAGGCATAAATTATGTACAAAGTGAGGAAGCTTGGGAAATAGCTATCAGTGTTTTTAATTGGATTTATAGGGGTCCTTCATAGTGAGGAATTGCCTTGCACAGTTACTGCAGACTCAGTATTGCTGGCGCTGTATTGCAATTGTATCTGCCCTGAAGGAATTCGCAATTCCCTCCGAGACCCTGTTGAAAGCAGTGGATCCTCTTCCCATAGACTTCAGCAAAGTTAGGAGAAAATCGTTGGTCTCTGAGAGCTAGTGTGGGAGTGGCCCACTCTGCTGCAAATTATTGACCAGAACATTTCAAAGGAGCATCAGTGAAATTTTAGTATCTTTTTTTTTTTTAATTTTTTTTAATGTTTGTTTGTATTTGAGACAGAGACAGACAGCATGAGTGGGGGAGGAGGGAGAGAGAGAGGGAGACAAAGAATCCAAAGCAGGCTCCAGGCCCTGAGCTGTCAGCACAGAGCCCATTGCCGGGCTCGAACTCACAGACTATGAGATCATGACCTGAGCTGAAGTTGGATGTTCAACTGCTCGAGCCACCCAGGTGCCCCAGAAATTTTAGTATCATCTTGAAAAGGAGTGGTTTACCGGGGTGTAAAGAGATTCTGCGTGGAAGGAAAAGCTGGGCCAAGGCACACAGAGTCATGAACCGACAGATGAGCTTAGACTATCCCTACCATTGGTTAGATTGACTGCCCTTGGACTCTGGGAAATTTGTCTTAGACCAAGTAGAGAGGACTTTTGATCACAGTTTGAAGGCACTTGCTCCTCTGCACCCTTGCCCCCTACAAATTTACACCCTTTGTAGACCGTGGGCTTTTTTTAAGGGCATGGATTGTCTTCCCCATCTCCATATGTCAGCTCAGTATGTATGCATCGAGCACCAGGTCCTCAGTGTCTACTATGTGCCATGCCCTACAAGAATTAGTAGGGCTAGATGAATGGACAGAGTCTGTTTCCTAATTTAGGGTAGATCTTAAACTATCCCAGAAAGCCCTTGACCCATTCTCTTTACCATTCAAGTGAACGGGTTTTAATGGAAGATGGGTCTCTTTTTTTCTCCCCCCCACTAGGGCAATCGATGCAAGCTGTTTGACTCTTCTTCCACATGTAGCTCTGTCACCCGGTCGGTGTTAAAAAGACCAGAACGATCTCAAGAGGAGTGCCCGCCTGGAAATACAAAGCGATCTCAAGAGGAGTACCCGCCTGGAAATACAAAGCGGAGAAAGAGCATGGCTGCGGCCGGTCCCGAAGAGGCAGCTGGTCCAGAGAAGCCCCAGGAGGTTAGTTTTGCAGGTGCCTTTTTGCTCAAGGAGAATGATAATTCTATTTTGCAATTCTGAAATTTCCATTTGGCTTTTTTCTTTGCCAAGACTTAATATTTTCCATTTGTTTCAAGCATGTTGCTAATTGGCTGTTGAAGCATTTTTTTATGACGGCTGCTTTAAAATCCTTGTCAGTTATTTCAACATCTGTGCTGTGGTGTTGGCTTCTATTGATTATCTTTTCCTATTCAAGTTGAGATTTTCCTGGTTCTTAGGATGACAAGTGACTTTTCAATTGTCTCCTGTATATTTTAGCTATTATAAGACTCTGTTCTATGTAAATTTTCTGTTTTAGCACACGTGATACTGCAGGGATGATTGGAGTGGAAGTTCACATTCCCCAGCACAGCTTCCCTTGACACATAGGGTGACCTCATTATTGCGGGCAGGAGTGGGAGTTCAAGTTCCCCACTAGACCACCCCAGTGGAGTGGAGGCTGGGCACTTAATTATGGCTGGGCAAGAGCTGCAGGTCTAAGCTCCCCACTTGCTGACCAGACATAGTGTAGGGCCATCATTTTTTCCTTGGTGTTTGGCTATGATAGTGTTACTGTCTAAACGTTTAGTTTTCTGTCTAGGGGGCGCCTGGGTGGCTCAGTTGGTCTCACAGTTCGTGAGTTCAAGCCCCATACTCTCAGCACAGAGCCTGCTTCAGATCTTCTCCCTCTCTCTCCGCCTTGTGCTCTCTCTTTCTCCTTTTCCCTCTCTCCCTCTCACAAAAATAAATTAAAAAAACTTGTAAACATTTTTAAAAATAAAAAGTTTTCTGTCTTGATAGGCTGCCCTCTTCCTAGTCCTTTGGCTAAGGAGAACAGGTTTTCCTTAAGGCTTCTTCTTTCTTTGGGCTTGCTGCACTGCCGTCTCCTGATCTGCTTGGAACTATACATTTCCTACTACTTCAGGTTTGTCTCACAACTTTGTATGGGGTTTTCATTGTTTAATGCTTATTTATTGTGAAGGGGAGAGAGACAGTGGGGTGGGGGGCGGGCAGAGAGAGGGAGACACAGAATCCAAAGCAGGCTCCAGGCTCTGAGCTGTCAGCACAGAGCCCTATGTAGGGCTCAAACTCACCAACCATGAGATCATGCCCTGAGCTGAAGTTGAAACCTTAAGGGACTGAGCCACCCAGGTGCCCCTATAGTGTTTTTCATTGTATTTCTAAGTATTTTAATTCTTTTCTTAATTCAGACCTATCATGACCTAGTAAAAGTTTAATTTTTATAAATGTTTCATCACTTCTTCTCAAATCAGTTGCTCATAGTTATGTTTTGTTTTCATGTTATTTTGGAGCTTTACTAATATATCATGAATTTCTCTGTAGGTCAGTACACAAATGTAAATTCTTTTTATTTATTTATTTATTTTTAAAGCACTTAGGACATTTATTCATTTTAAAGTTTTATTTTGAGAGAGAGAGAGAGAGAGAAAGAGAGACCAGCAGGGGAAATGCAATGAGAAAGGGAGAGAGAATCCTAAGCAGGCTCTACACTGTCAGCATGGAGCCTGATGTTGGGCCTGAAGCCCCCAACCATGAGATCATGACCTGAGCTGAAATCAGAGAACTGGGCACTTAACCACCAACTGAGCCACCTAGGTGCCCCAGAGCTTTTTTTTTTTTTTTTTTTTTTGAGACAGTGCAAGCAAGCGTGTGGGTGCTGGAGCAGCAGGGAGAAAATCCTAAGCAGGCTCCAGGCAGCCAGCACAGAGCCTCAGGGCTCAATCTCAGATACCAAGAGTCAGATGCTCAGTTGACTGAGTCACCCAGGCATGCTCCATGATTACTCCATTTTTATTAACTTGTTCATATATTTTGGATTGTATTCATAGTTTTCCTGATTTTAAAACTATTCTTGCTTCTTGAAATGTCATGTTTGGCTTATTTAGAATTACTTTTATCTGTACGTGGTTTTCCTTTATTATACTATTCCTTATATCAGGTTTTGGTATTGATGTTTGATATTTGGCATTGTAAAATAAACTGGAGGATTGCCCATGTTTTCTGTAGCATGAAAAGGTTTGAATAAATACTACTATTCAAAGGTCTACTAGATGACAGCCATGAAAACACCTAGACCTGGCATCTTACATTTTATAATCTGCTTTAGTTACCTAATACTCGATGAACATTTTACTTTTTCTAATTAAAAGTGGAATTCTTGGAGTGCCTGGGTGGCTTATTTGGCTGAGTATCCAACTTTTGATTTTGGCTCAGGTCATGATCCCAGGGCCAAGCCCCACATGGGTCTCCATGCTGAGTATGGAGACTGCTTAAGATTCTTTCTCTCTCCCCCTCCCTCTTCCCCTCTCCCCTGCTTGCACTCTCTTTCTCTCTAAAAATAAAATAGATCTCAGACCATGATTTCATGGTCCGTGAGTTGAAGCCCTGCATCAGGCTCTATGCTGACAGTTCGGAGCCTGGAGCCTGCTTCAGATTCTCTCTCTCTCTCTCTCTCTCTCTCTCTCTCTGCCCCCTCTGCCCCTGCTCACACTCTGTCTCTCTCTCTCAAAAATAAACAAACATTTAAAAAATGTGTTAAAAAAATAAAATCTTTAAAAAATAGTAGAGTTCTCGGTTAAAGTGCAGGAACATTTATGGAACTTTGCATTTTATACGTGCTAACAAATTGCCTTCCAGAAATCTTCTAGTTTATATATCTATCAATATTCAGGAATTAAAAGGATTGATTTATTTATGTATTTAGAGAGAGCAAGCGAGCACGAGCAGGGGAGAGAGAGGGAAAGAGTGAGAGAGAATCCCAAGCAGGCTTCATGCTGTCAGCTAACCTGAGCCGAAGTTGATCGCTTAACCAACTGAGCCACTCCAGCGCCCTGCCTGCCTTTTCTCTTAATACTGTTCTTTTGATGGAGAGAATTTCTTGATTTTTAAATGTATATCAATTAATCTTTTTTATTTATGTTTAGTGCCTCTTTTTCTCCCCCCACCCCTCACCTTTTTAAGTAATCTCTACACCCAACATGGAGCTTGAACTTACAACCCCAAGATCAAGAGTGGCATATTTTAGGGGCTCCTGGGTGGCTCAGTTGGTTAAACATCTGACTTTGGCTCGGATCATGATCTCATGATTTGTGGGTTTGAGCCCCACATCAGGCTGACAGCTCAGCCTGGAGCCTGCTTTGGATTCTGTGTGTGTGTCTCTCTCTCTGCCCCTTCGCTACTCATGCTTTGTCTCTCTGTCTCTCAAAAATAAGTGTTAAAAAAAATTTTTTTTATTTTAAAGAGTGGCATACTCTACCAACTGAGACAGCCAGGCACCCCCAAGCCCTGGCTTTTTTTAGTGGAAAATAGTATTTAGAGACCATAGTGTCCTGTAGGAATGTTCATTGCACCTCTAGCGCTTCTCAGTGGATAGAGCTAAGAAATTTATTTTAGGCTTAGCCTTAATTTTAATTCCCCTTTTTAAAAAGGTGGGAAAAAGGAAAACTTAGTTTCCGAGCATTTCAGTTAGACACTGAAATAATAGGAGACCTAAGTCAGTGACCCATATTCTCTCTCTTTCAGTCCAGATTCAGTCAAATAAGAAAAATATTTTATTTGCTAAATATAGACATGTACATGTCACCTTCCTCCTGGTGACATGTTCTAGGTGAATGTTTTCAGAAGTTCTATTCAGAACCCTGACCTCATTTTCCACCTTTGATTTGTTACAGATTATACATCAGTCTTTATCCCTGGCATCTTCCCCTAAAGGGACCATTGAGAACATTTTGGATAATGACCCAAGGGACCTTATAGGAGACTTCTCCAAGGTAATTCTAGGCAGATGCAAGGAGAGCTGCTCTGGCTATGTGATTTAGGCTTTGGGTTGTTTCCTGGAACCCTCCCTCCCACTCCATCTTTCTCCTTCCCTGGGGTGGCTCTTGTGTCCCCCAAGGAGACACAGTTTGAAATTTTTAAAGATAAGGAAACAAACTCGTGATCAGATGTATCTTGGTCTCTGTGGGACTGTAGAGCTTACTGGTACTGATCAGAGGAAGTAGGAAGCCACCCACCAGCCACCTCGACTCCCACCCAAAGGCCAGGCTCTTTGGGAACTGTGTTTTAGTGCAGCAAAGTACAAAGAAGCAGGAATAAACCTGTAGCCACACTACACATCTGTATGTCAAAAGGTTATCTTAGAAGGTCCAGGGTTGAGACTGAATTTCTCTATTGTCCAGAGAAGCATAGCCTTTGAAGGAGAAGGCCCCCAGGGAAGTTGGGAGGACGATCTGCTGATGGCCTGATATGTATGAATTTGCTGTGTAATGAGGTGGCCGCCTTTGAGCTGTGGTAAACTATGAGGGTAGGACAGAGAACGTGTCCACAGCCTGTTAAGCCACGGATGATGTGAAGACTACCAGATCAATTTCTTATTCATCAGCTAACATCTGTTGAAGCACTTATTGTTATGTGTTCAGTAAAGATTCCAAAATGACACCCAGTTCCTTTCCTCAAAAACTTACCACGAGGTCAGTAAGACCTGCTGTGCCATATACCACATGGGAAATTGAAGTGAATGTCCTGATGGTAGGAGTCAGGGCCATATGTCATATTTCAGCCAGGTGAGTGTTGATGGAATAGGAGCACATAGGGGATCAAAAATAGGAGACCCTTCTGATCTGAAGGAAAGAGTAAGCAAAAGACTGGGTGTGTTCTCATATGGTGGACACTTGAATTGAAGCAATTGGTTGTTTGCCATAATGACCTTGCATATGGCTGTGGGGATGGGTGAGCTCTTGGTTCAGCCACTTGGCCTAATGAGTAATTGCTGGTGTGCCCATCTTTCCCCTCAAGGCCAGGTCTCCTATTTTTCCCAATTCCAGTGCCCAACACCATGTTCCTCACAGTCTGGTTACAGAGATGAGGGTTCCTGACAAAAGCAGGGGGAAGGAAATTATCTGAGGTTTCTGTATTTACATCTGGCTCACTAGCTAGCTAACCTTGGCTAGGCTTTACATTTGAGAATGAGGATAATATGCCTTGTAGGTATGTTTGAAAATGAAATGTCAGGATGTTAATGAGGTACCTAGATGAGTAATGCATTTAATGTTGCATTTATAGGCTTTCAGATTTTCTAAGTGTCTTTTTTTTTTTTTTTTTTTTTTAAGGGTTATCTCTTTCATACAGTTGCTGGGAAGCATCAGGACTTAAAATACATCTCTCCAGAAATTGTAAGTCCCCATTTTGGATCCTGCCACCCATGAGGTATTTAAATCTAGCTGTTTCTGGCAGCCAAAGTTGATTCTCCTGGGCTTTCTCCCCACAGATGGCATCTGTCTTGAATGGCAAGTTTGCCAACCTCATTAAAGAATTTGTTATCATTGACTGCCGGTATCCGTATGAATATGAGGGAGGCCACATCAAGGTATGGGTTCCTGAGGCTTACTGGTGAGCCCTGCTGTCATGGGAGGCGTAGAAGGAGCCCTGACAGGATCTGTGATTTTATTTTTTTATTTTTATTTTTTTTTTAATATTTTTATTTATTTCTAGGAGAGAGAGAGAGNGGACGCTTAACCGACTAAGCCACCCAGGCGCCCCTCTGAGAACGTTTTTAAGCAGTCTTGACTCCTGGTGCACTGGAGAATGTTCCCTGGCCTCACTACTGACCACCACCTGTACAGTAAATGCTCTCCATCCTGTGTCTCACACCTTCACCATGATGGGCATTTCTAGGTGGTACCACTGATTTCTAAGCCAGGCCTGAGCACCACAGGGCTTCTGACCAGAAGCCAGCCTCTGGTGACATGTCCCAGTCTATGCTGGGCTTAGTGATGCCTCTCAGTTTGTAACTGAATTAAGCTGCCTACTGGAGGTCCAGTGTTGTCAATTTAATCTTTTAATTAATAAAATAGTGTTGAAATCTAGTAAAGGGGTACATTAAATACAACATTAGTGTTTGTCAGTATCTTAGTGGTTTTGAAAGTCCCAAATTCATAAATCCTACTACTCAAGCCCACTGTAGTCATAACAATTGGAGGGGCCCGATTACAGATGACTGTCACAGAGTCATTACAGCAAGTGTGATACACGCAGGTGCCAAGAGTCTCTGGTGCCTTCTTCTCAGGGTGCGGTGAACCTGCACATGGAAGAGGAGGTAGAAGACTTCTTGCTCAAGAAGCCCATCGTTCCTACTGACGGCAAGCGTGTCATTGTGGTGTTCCACTGCGAGTTCTCTTCTGAGCGAGGCCCTCGCATGTGAGTGCTGTGTGGAACTGGGCTCTGGGGCGTGGGCCCACGGTGCTTTTGTGGGATGTGGCAGTGGATGGCTCGCACTGGCGGCGTCCTTCACACCGAGCACCCTCTTGCATGTCCCAAGTCATTTCTGTGCCTTGGCCTGCACACGTGATGCACAAATGTCCTGTTTTGTAAAAGTTCAAATTCATGTGTAGCAGATGTTTTCCCAAATTTTTACCTCTTAGGCAGTCAGTTGATTTGATGAACAGCTTTCTTGAGTGTGGCTTTGTAGGCCCGACCTGGCAGTTGCCAAGGGCTTTGGGCCTTATCCGGCCCAGTCTTGTCTCTGAGGCTAGCATGGTCATACCGGAAGGACAGAGAGAGACAGCCAGAGAGGGGGTGGAGACCAGGGCAGGGCGGACTGCAGCCTTGACTAGAATGGGCCGAGGTAGACAAGCCCACAGCCCCAGGTTCTTGTGCAGCCTTTTATTTTGAACTGGTTCGAAAGTCAGGCCATTTTCCTGCACGTTCCTCACTTGATTTCCCCAGTGGCTAATGTTTTGCCACATTCGTATACGTACAACCACATGCACAGCTACACTAGGAACTTGGCTCACGTGACCATCTCCCCATCTGCCTTCTAAGGACAAGGACTTGCCCTGTGTTTAGCACAAAACCGTGATCACATGAGGAAGTGGGATTTGAGCAAAGCCTGATGTTTGTTCACAAGTGGGATTATTCACTCTACAGATACTTACTATTGCTTTCAGGTGCTAGAGAGTGTTCTGGTTACTGGGGAGAACAGCAAAGTATAGGAGAACAGAAAACCCTACCTTCAGGGAGCTTGCATTTCAGAGTGGGCAGGAGGCAGACAAATCCAGTAAGTCTGTGTTAGAAGGTACTTCAGAGACAAGACGAGGTGGGTGCTCCGGGACAGGTTGGAGGAACAGGCTGGGGGCCAAAGTAAGTAAGTGAGTGGAGTGGAGAGAGGGGGAGAGCTGCAGGGACAGGGTACCAGGAGGTGGTCGGAAGGAGCCACTGGCCATATGAGGGTTTTGGGGAAGAGTATAGGGTACATGCAGGTGTCCTGAGGCAGAGCAGGCACCGCCTATTTAAAAACTGCAGGAAGGAAGAAAGCCGCCAGCTGAGATGGGAAGTGAGGAAGGGACCCTGGGCCAGTTGGCTAGGGGTGTGGCAAGAGTGGCGAATGCAGTGGGAAGCTGGCTCAGGTGCTGTCACTGCACAGGAAGTACAGGTGGTAGCAGGGAAGACGCTGAAACGGGGGTTGGACAGTAGGCTGTTTAACTTGGAGAAAGGACAGTTGGGGAGAGACTCTCTACCTTCCACCACCCGTGAACTCTTCCTAATGATCACACTTGGCCAGCAGCTCACCCCTCAACACTGATTGTTTCCAAGAATGAACGTGAAGTTGGGAACAGTGTGTAAGGAGTCACGCCACACCGCGGCTCTCACTGCGCTGTTGTCCCATGTCCCTTGTCTCTGTATCAGAAGAGCTAACGCTGCCATGGCCTGCCTTCTCAATAGGTGCCGGTATGTGAGGGAGAGAGATCGGCTTGGTAACGAGTACCCCAAACTCCACTACCCTGAGCTGTATGTCCTGAAGGGCGGGTACAAGGAGTTCTTCCTGAAGTGCCAGGTAAGCTGAGGTCCCTGGAGAGCATGGCCACCCCTTGCCCAGGTTGGACAGTTGGCTGTTTCTTGTCTGGGGATTTGCCACGCACAACGAAGGGCGCTAGAGGCTGCTGTGCCGACATGGGGAGCTGGCTTAACAGTGTGAGGCAGACGCCCCCTGATCATCCTCTCTTGTGCGCAGTCTCACTGTGAGCCCCCCAGCTACCGGCCCATGCACCACGAGGACTTCAAAGAAGACCTGAAGAAGTTCCGCACCAAGAGCCGGACCTGGGCAGGGGAGAAGAGCAAAAGGGAGATGTACAGCCGTCTGAAGAAGCTGTGAGGGCGGTGGGGCCGGACCGCAGCAGCCAGAGCCTCCCTCCATGCCACTTCTTCCCTCTTCGCTGCAGAGAAATTGAGCAGAGGGGCCAGCGGTGTGGAGAACGGGCCTGGGGCTTGCACGCCTCGCCCGCATCCGCGCTCCCAGGGCTCCTGCCGGCATCGCCTCTTCTGTCCCCGTAAGACGTTCTCTGCCTTGGGACTGTCTGTCAAGGCTGTGACTCGCCACAGCACAGTTCCGAGCACCAAGCCAAGAAGTTCTGACCCCTCACCCCCGCTGTTGGACGAACGACCTGAGGCCTTATTGGCACTGTCCTCTCGTGAGGGGAGGGGGCAGGAGGGGGAGAAGGAGCACGAGTGGGAAGCTGCTGGCCACATACCAAAGACAGCCTGGGAGGGGGATGGTCTCTGTGGGATAACCCGTATCTTTAATTTATTCAACTTCATCAATCACTTTAATTTTTTTTTTTTTTTTTTTTAACTCCTGGAGACTTTTATTTAACTGCTTCTTTAAGACACAATACTGCCATTCTAGGTAGGGTTTTATCATCCCAGGGACTACCTCTGCTTTAAAAAAAAAAAAAAAAAAATGTATGGAGAGAAGAGGCAAACTTGTGTTGAGGGACAGAAGTAGGAGCTCTGTCACCCCAGGAGGCACTGTGGTACTGGGGCTGCTGCTATTTAAAGCCAAGGACTGAGGTGCCAGTGGGAGCGGGCACTGGACTCAGACTTGGCTACAGGACATAAGCTAAACCTCCCAGACCTACCTCGAAGGCCACTGAGATCTCTGGGCAGGGGACCTATTCCTCACCCCAGTTCCCTGTGATGTTGGCTGGCATAGGAGTCATAGGAAAGCACTTCAGGCAGCTTCCATGGGGCCACCCCCAGGCCAGTGTTGGAATGCAGTAGTGTAGGCGTCCTAGACTAGGGGGAGTAGGGCGGGAGGGGGGACTCTGGGGTTGGGGAAGGGAGCGTACACCGAGTGTCTTCTATTATTACTCTGATACTCTTGAATAGCTTTTAATTTTCTAAAAATAGTCATTTTATGAGTCAAGGAGTATCAAATCAGTGTTGGCTGGGCCACCCAAGGTTGAGGTGGGCTGGAAGCCCTGGGCATTAGGAGAGGGATATGGGCGCTGGCATACAGATGACCATATAGAATGTGTTTCTCAGGAGGCAGCGTGGTGAAGTTTAAAGGTAAAACTTTGAGTTTATCATGTTTGAATTTGAGGGGTAGTGAGTGATGGCTCGTCACTAATTGCCCTTTCACCTAACTCCATGGAAATGGGGGTTTCAAAGGAACAGCTCCTTTCCAAGGAGCTGGGGCTGCGTTGGTTGATTCTGGACAGGCCTGTTTGGTTCCTGCTTATCGCCACCCACAGTCACTAGCCTCCTCACCATCTCTGCTCCATTGGGGCGTAGCCAGGTTTTTCTTACACACAGGTGCCAGTGTCCCCACTTGGCTTCCTGCTCTGGAGGTGAGGGGGGAAGCAGTGTTGATGGAGACGGCTGGTTGCTGTTCTGGGTTTGAGTTGCATTTGGCTATAAAACAATCTTGTTAGAAAAAGTAAGTGGGGAGGAGGGGAACAGGAGGAGAGAGGAAGGCCTCTTCCCCCTCTCACCACACAAAAGACACATCTCAGTTGGTCTCTAATGTTGTTTAAAGGGATTCTGTTGGTTGAATGCCTGGAGAGGGAGGTGGGATGGCCTTCATATTGTACCAGCTTAGCTAGCATTGCTGACCAACTGTTGCAGGCTCTGAAAATAAAAACAATCCTGAACCCATGCTCTCTACCTAGTTCTTGATGGATTTAAAAAAAATTGTGATTCCCTTCAAGGTTCTGGGACCATACTTGACTAAAACCGAATGGCAGAGGGTTGCGAGAGTGGCCATATTTCATCAAGAGGCCAGAGGGCTCCCATGTGGCATGATTTCAGGGATGGCCAGAATGACCTCTAGTTGCTACCCTGATTCCAAAAACTTGTCATTCAGATTGATTTGCAAGATGAAAGAGGCACAGTGCATGCAAAGCTTGCCTGAACCACTAACACTTCTTCCCAAGATCTGCTAATTCATATGGATGAAGCAACTGTGCAAAGGAAGGATGTTAGAGACAGGAGTTCCAGGTGTGCTCTGAAGGAGAGGATACCGAACGAGATAGGGCAGGTGTTGGCAGGTCACTGGCCCACGCAACCACCGGAGAGACTTTGAAGTGTGATTGATGCTGGGGCTACTGGCCGGAATGGGTGGCAGCTGGAGCAGAGTACATTCTGCCTAGAAAATAGCTTCTGTTCCTTTTACATATACTTCAGATCTTCCCTAAATACATAGCAAATGGTGAAACCTAAAACATTTTACCCTTGGTCCCACCTCAAGCATTTAGACCTTGGTTCCCTTCTGTTTGCATCTATAATCGACATTATTCCCATGTTTTAGAATTGTAAGACCATGCATGAAGAAAGGAAGTCCCCTATAATCCTGATCTCCAATGTTTATGTGTCAGGAAGATGAGAGGGGTGCCTGGCTGGCTCAGTGGAGCATGCAACTTTTTTTCCCCCAATGTTTATTTTTGAGAGAGCAAGCGAGCATGAGTAGGGGAGGAGCAGAGAGATGGAGACAAGAATCCAGACTCTGAACTGTCAGCAGAGAGCCTGACGCGGTGCTCAAACTCAAGAATTGTGAGTTCATGACCTGAGCCAAAATTGGACACCCAACTGACAGCCATCCAGGCGCCCCTGGACCATACAACTCTCAAGGTTGAAATTCAAGCCCCAGGTTGGGTGTAGAAATTGCTTGAAAATAAAATGGGGTGCCTGGGTGGCTCAGTAGGTTAAGCATCCAACTCTTGGTTTTGGCTCAGGTCATGATATCATGGTTTGTGAGATTGAGCCCTGAGTCCAGCTGTGGGCTGACAGCACAGAGTCTGCTTAGGACTCTGTTTTCTTCTCTTTCTGCCCCTTTCCCGCTCTCATATGCTCTCTCTCTCAAATAAACTTTAAAAAAGTGTGTGTGTGTGTGCGTGTGTGTGTATGTGTGGCTATGGTCTAATGTATCCCATATTACAGTCCCTTCCCAAAGACAAAAGTCCATATTCCTAGTGAGAAGATACAAAAGTTTTGATTAAATAGACCACATAAACTTTAGGTTTTCAGTTGAAATAGCTGATCCCTGCTTGTAATGAGTATTATCTGTAAATATTTAAAAACACATGGAAGGGGTGCCTGGCTGGCTCCACCAGAAGACCACATGACTCAATCTCAATGTCATGAGTTTGAGCTATATGTTGGGTGTAGAGATTGATTTTAAAAAATAATAAAAATAAAAGCACATATGGGGTGCCTGGGTGGCTCAGTCTGTTAAAAAAAAATTAAAAGCCTATATAAAATGTTAATTTGGGTTTGCTGCTTTTCCTCAAATTTTCAGAATAATTTAAACTTCAACATTTGTTTCTGGGCCACATACTAGTTTTCCTTAAACCCATCTTAACCAAATTATTTTCGAGGACAGTAACTTTATAAAATTAAACTCTAGCCCATGTGCTAAGATTTAACCCCAGCCTTAGCTTATGTTCATCTTATGCTCCAATAACAAATACGGTTCCGTTTCTAGAATGCACCCTGCCCCCTGAGCCTTCCTTCAAAGTTTGAGAACTAGTTACTGAAGAGTCTTGGGTAAGACAACTCACTAAAAAAGTTTGGAGTCAGGGGCACCTGGGTGACTCAGTCAGTTAAGCATCCGGCTCTTGGTTTTGGGTCTAGTCATGATCTCCCAGCTTTCTGAGATGGAGCCCAGTGTCAGACTCTGTGCTGACAGTGCAGAGTCTGCTTGGGATTCTCTGTCTCCCGCTCTCTCTACCCCTTCCCCGCTCACACTGTCTCAAAATAAATAATAAAATAACAAACTAAATTCAAAATAAATAAATATTAAAAAATTGGAGACTATCAAGAGACTGCATTTCTATCAAGCTCCTGATGCCACAGGTCCTTGGGCCACACTTTGAGAAGCCAGCCTGGATGAAGCAGTAGTAGCTGAGGCTGCCTGGCTGATGAGGAATGATGGGGACACAGCCACAGGGGAAGCTGTGGGCATGGGAGACAAGGGCGCTGGGCACTAGAACCTGGTGGTGGCTGGATGGCAGTAAGGGGGAGGGAGAGACCATGATTGTGTTCTGGCTCCTTCCTGAGGAACGGGGTAGGCCATTGGCACTTAGAGCAAGAAATCTAGGAGGAAAGGAAATATCTGCATTGGGGAACTTTATAAAGCTGCTGGCCTATATTCTTCATAAATGTCAGTGTCACACAGGACAGAGGGGTAGAGGAACTTCTGGATTAAAGGAGACTCAAGAGACAAATTATAGGATCCTGGACCAAAACAAAAAGTGCTGTAAAGGACATTTTTGGGACAATTGACAAAACTTCAATATGGACTGTTGATTATGTTAAAATATTGCCTCAGTGCTAAATTTCCTGAATTTGATAATTATATAAGGATATCCTTATTCTCAGGAAATAACAGCAGTTAAGAAATATGATGTACGGGAGTGCCTGGCAGGCTTGATTGGTGGAGCCGACTCTTCATCTCAGGGTTATGAGTTCAAACTCCACATTGGGTGTGGAGCCTACTTAAAACAAAAGTAAAGGATGTAATTTACTTCCATATGGAATAACAATAATAAAAAGATGCAAACGTGTGTGTGTAAGAGAGATACAGAGAAGAGAAAGTATATGGCATAAATGTGGAAAATCAATGACTTTTCTTTTTTTGAGTAAATTCTATGCCCAAGATGGGGCTTGAACTCACCACCAGGAGATCAAGAGTTGCATGCTCTACCAACTGAACCAGCCAGGTGCCCCCCAAATTAATGACTCTTTGATAAAGAATATAAGAGTACCATTTTTGCAACTTTTCTGTATAAGATTGTTTCAAAATAAAGAATTTCAAGAGGAGAGGACTGCAGCGCTCAGCTCCTATGTGAACAGTTCAGGTGTGGGCAGCTGACAGTCTAGATGCCTGGGTGGTCAGGGAATGAATGTGAGGGAACTACTCTGTGGAGATATCCAGGCTTTTGACATCAACATGTCCGAAACACCCTAATGGCACTGGACACTGGATTGAACTGGTGTAGGAGGGGTGGGTGGGTGAGGCCTAGGCGAGTGGAGGGAAGCAGCAAAAGGCAGGAGGGCAGGAAGTTAGCTCCCGGGGCAGGGAGAGGGACAGGGAAGGGGAATGAGGTCACGGGTGCCGGCCGGGTCACAGGAGGGCCTGGGAGAGAAGGGAAAGCTCTGCAGGCTGGAGCCAGCACGTGGCCTTGATGAACAAAGGCTGCCCACTCTGGGTGGGGACGGAGGAGCGACAAGGAGAGAGGAAGAAACAACATCAGGGGCAAACAGGGTGATCTGAGGGAGTTCTCAGCCATGATGTGACTGTGACCTGGCCGGAGGATTGGGAGTGGGGATGACCTTGATGATTCTAAGATCTTAAGACCTTGGTTGTTCATTTGGACTTCCAAGCGGTGATACCTGGAAGTCGTGTACAAGTTCAGTCTAGGGCTCGCTGTTTGCACACTCCCAGGTCAGAGAGCTCGCTCTTTCCAGGAGGTAGCCCCTGGCAGTGATGGCCAGAGCGGGTCAGCTCTTTTCCCGGCAAAGGCAAATGGCCCGGCCTGACGCCTCCACCCAACAAGCGTTCTTTGTTCTCGAATTTCTCCTCCTGGCTGGGCTTGCAGCTGCGACCACTGCCATAACCGGGTAGGTCACCAGATGGCGGTAGTGCCCCAGCTTAGCCTCCCAGGACTGTGCCTCCCAGCTTCTCTTCCCCACAACCGTAACTGGGAGGAGCTGGGGTCTCGGCAGGAGCTCCCCGCCCCACCCTGGCTTCCAGCTGCATTATTTAAGGGCATTTCGCCTGCCCTGAGTCCAGGCAAAATTGTGGCTGTTCCTTGTTCAGGCTGCAGTTGCCAATGGCCTAGTTCAAACAAGCAAGAGCACCAAACGTGGAAAGTAAACCAAATGTGGAAAGTAAAGGAGGGATGGGGGGGAGGGGGTATCAATGTTTATTTTTATTCTTTTAATAATTATTTTTTAAGTAGTCTCCAGGCCCAATGTAGGGATTGAAATCACAACCCTGAGATTAAGAGTCATGAGCTCTACTCCAGGTGCCCCATCAGTGTCTATTTTTAATAAATATGGCAAAGTGGTTATCATGGAAGAAACATAAGATCTTTGTTGGGTTTCTTTCTTTTTTAAGATTAAAATTTTTTTAAATGTTTATTTATTTATTTTGAGAGAGAACATGCATAAGCAGGAGAGAAGCAGAGAGAGCGAAAGGGAAAGAGAGAAAGAATTCCAAGCAGGCTCCACACGGCCCGCAGAGAGCCTGACATGGGGCTCGAACTCACAAACCATGAGATCACGACCTGAGCCAAAATTGAGTTGGACGCTTAACCAACTGAGCTACCCAGGCACCCCAAGATTTTATGATTTTTAAGTAATTTCTACACCCAACATGGGACTTGAACTCACTACCTTGAGATCAAGAATCCTTTGCTCCACTGACTGAGCCAGCCAGGTGTCCCTTTGTGTGGGTTCTTTATATTTCATTCATGGTTTATTTTGGATGGCATAGGGTAGGAATCATCTCAATCTTTTCAATGCCTAAACTCTTTCCCCTTGGATGGTGCCGAGCAATTGCTAGGCCTTAATCAAGAAATAAGAAGGCCTACAGCAATTCTGGCTTTATTCCCTACTTGCTGTGTGACTCTGAGCAAAACACTTACCTTCTCTGGATTTTACAGGGCTCATCTATACAGGAAGAGCTCGGGCAATACCCCCAACCCTCCAACCCAGGACTCCTATACCATTCCTGCACACATGTCCTCACCTTTGCTGACACCTCTATGGAATGTCCTTCATTGAACACAGAACTGATTATTCTTGTGAAAATGAATAATTATTGAAATCTAAAACTCAGCTGGTGGGCTAAGCTACAGATTAGACCCAAATGAAGTGGATCCACTGGAGAAATATGTTAAGAAATTATTTAGAATACAACAGTAAAGCATAGACTTATAATACATATCAAGAGAGCCAAAAGAAGTAGAAAGAGAGAAACAGAATATAATGAGAAGTTCTAACTGCATCAAATTTGAGTCCCAGGAGGAAATGGAATGGTAAGAGATTGGAGGGAAGGGAAATTTTAAAGAAAGAATGCCTGATGAAAAACTCGAATCCACAAAATCAAGAAACGCATAAATCCTAAGCAGAGTAAATAAGAAATCTGCAGCTGGGCACATAATGTGGGTAGACTATCAAGGACGCAGGATCTTAGAAGAATAGAAGGCCAGAGCATTTACACAGGGGCAGCGTAGTGGCTGCTCACCAGCAGCAAGTCAAAGACTGAAGCCTTCAGAACACTACACACCAAGTGCAGAAAGTCTCTCTGAACTAGAATAGTGCAGCCAGCAAAGCCACCCAACAAGAATGAGAGTAAAATAAGGAGAATCGCAGATAAACAAAAAGAATGAGGTCTGCGCCAAGAGAACCGAACTAGACAGACTTCTGAAGGATATACTTCGGAGCGCCTGGGTGGCTCAGTCGGTTAAGCGTCTGACTTCGTCTCAAGTCATGATCTCACAGTTTGTGGGTTCGAGCCTCATGTGGGGCTCTGTGCTGACAGCTCGGACACTGGAGCCTGCTCTGGATTCTGTGTGTCCCTCTTGGCCCCTCACCTGCTTGTGCTCTGTCTCTCTCCCAAAAATGAATAAACATTTAAAACTTTTTTTAAAAAAAGGGTATACTTCCAAAGCATGGGGAAGAAACCCAGAAAGAAGGTCAGTAATGCTAGAGGGGACAGGGAACAGGCACAGTGGTAAGCCTGACGCAGATGCAAGTCCAAATAGACCCTCACTCCACTCGGGTGGGAACAGGGTAGTGGACATTCCCTGGTCACATGTCTCCTCTCGGCTGTGTGCTCCTAGAGACCAGGGACATTGAATGAATAACAGGCAAAGTAACTTTGAGGGTGCCTCTCAAAGTATCAAATGATACTGCCATTCAAAATCCTTTCAAGCATTTTCCAAACCTATTTGCCCATGGAGCCTTTTCACCCTGGAGAATCTCATGGGACTTGGGTTCCTGAAGGCTGACTTGGGGGATGCTGGTTTCTCTTCTATGGGTCCATTCTCACTGGAGTCTCACAGACTGGGATTTACTCTCATTATCTGGATGAGAACATTCTAGCTCAGTGAGGTGGGTGAGTTACTTGGCTAACAAACAGTAGGCTCCAAGTCCAAGGACTTTCCTGACTTTCTCCTCATTTGAGGCACATCCTAAGATGTGCACTGGTGAGCCTGCTTGCAGAGGGTATGCTGACTGGTGCAGAGTTGGAAGGAAAGGTTTCCCGGAGCCCCCGGGGTGGGAGGAGCTTTGGAGTGAGTGACTGGGGCAAAGCTTCGTGTTGGATTTTGCAGGCTTCATCCCGGTAACTCCTGCTGCCACCTACCCAGGGAAGGAGGGCTCAGCCTCGGAGGCCCTGTCACCTCTGCCGCTGGTCTCACACACCTCACTGTCAAGGCTTGGTCTCTGGCCACAGGACTTGCAGGTTAGGTGACATGCAGGTTAGGTGACAGATAGAGTTCCACGAACACTAGGATGAGAAAGCAACCGGGGGCCTGCGCCCTGAGCGTGCAGGGGACTGTGAGGAAAGAGGCCCACAGAAGAGGGCCTAGAAGAAAATACCCTAAGGCTTGACTCGATGTCCCCTTCCTGCAAGGTATGGGTGGGAGATTGTTTTTAGGGTCCTTTATAGCATCCTTCACCTATTTTTATCTTCTCTTTCTGTTAGAAGTCCTTTCACATAGGACATTTCCTTCCTCCTACACAAAGCAGCACAGGGAGGTGGGAAGGGCAGCGCTGGTGTTGGCCAGTGCGCTGAGGACGGGACGAGCCGCCCCTCTTGGGCCTTCAGTTCCATGTTTGGGCTTAGGCTTCTTTTTGTTGTTTCATTTTTTAATTTTTTAAGTGTTTGTTTATTTTTGAGAGAGACAGAGAAACAGAGTATGAGTGGGGGAGGGGAATAGAGAGAGGGAGACACAGAATCCGAAGCAGGCTCCAGGCTCTGAGCTGTCAGCACAGAGCCCTACATGGGGTTTGAACTCACAGACTGTGAGATCACGACTTGAGCCAAAGTTGGACACTTAACCAACTGAGCCACCCAGACACCCCTGCGCTTCGGCTTCTTGAGCTCAGAAGCCACCTCTGGGCAACAGCAATGTTGCTGAATTCCCATGAGTCTTATCCCTAATTTATGCCAGGAAGCTTTGCCTTGCCCCTCTTCCCTGGGCTCGTGATGGGTCCTGAATGGTTCAGAACAAAGGGAGAAGTTGGGGCCACTTGACTCAAGTTTGAAGAGTGAGATAAGTTGCCCCCCGCACCTGGGTGGAGGACACCCCTCTAGGCTCAGCTTCAAGGACACCGTGTCTCTCCCTGGATCCAGCTGGACACCCATGGGCTCTTGTTTTCTTCAGAGTTCCGGCTCTAGATGAGTTATCACCATGATTCAGCTGCCGTCCAGTCTCAGCAATCCTGAGCCCGGGAGACACCCTGTCTCTCCCCTGCTGGCTGCCCTACGCCTACCTGGTACCTTGAGGGTGAGGGCAGCCAGGCCGACAGAGAGCTGTGGCTCCTCACCTGCCCGGCATTCGTCGGCACCCAAACAACTGGGTGTGCAGGGGAAGAATGACGAGCCTTGGCAGCTGCTGAGCTATTCAACGGGGCAGGGAAGGTGGCCAGGTGGGGCTGAAACAGGGCGCGGCGACAGGCCTGGGAGCTCCAAGGCCTGCCCAGACACCTGGCTGGCCCAGGAGGCCTGGGTGTGTTGACAAGTGTGGGCTGACCCAAAGCCAGGCTACTGAGCACCTGGTGAGCACAGTCCGTGGTGGGCAACTGAGCGAATAAGGCAACGGGGGATGGAAGCCTCCAACTGATGACCTGCGAGATGCAGATAATAGCAGGGTGGTTTGGGAATTAAACGACCTGATACATATAAAAAACTTAGAACAGTTGTAGTAAGTGCTCAAAGATACCACGTACGAGTCTTGTGGGGCCACCACGTAGAGCACAGCAGGTTCAATGTCTGGTTTATCTCTTATCCTTCACATAACTAAAAAACAACAGACGAGATCAAGATAGCAACAAAAACCACCTCACCCCAAGTCCTCACGAAACCCTATGAGGTAAATGTCATTATTGAGACCACTTAGTCGATGGGTAAACAGGCATGGAGGGGCTGTGACTCACCGCGAATCACCAGCTGAAGCAGACACATAGCGAGGAGGTAGGGAGTGGCCGCCCAGCAGAGGACCCGGTCCATATGCTGGCTCAGGCAGGGCTGGTGTCATTCCTTCCTCCGCCCTCTCCCAACACCCACCACCTCAGAAAAGCCTGCTGTGGCAGGTATGAGAATCTGCCTTTCACAGATGGGGAAATGTGGCACTGAGAGGTGGGAAGCTGATGTTTTTTTCCCCAGGTGGCCTCCCCCAGACTCTGTCCTCACTCCTGAACCCATGCCCCACTCCTTCCTGGGGGTCACTTAGGCCTTTCTTACTCCAGGAAGCCTTCCCTCCCTGACTCACCTGACTGGGAGGGAACATTCTCACCCTGGGCGCCATTACAGAAGTACATGGAGCCCCTTCCTTTCTGCATGACTTTGGTGAACCAGAGAGACTGGGAGTTACTTCCAGAAGGTGTTGGCCAAAGCTAGGAGACCACCCAAAGAATTATTTACAGAAAACTTCATCCAACAGCTATTACTAAGCATCTGACAAGCATCAGACACGTGGGCCCCACCACTGAGAAGCCTCACTCTGGGGTTTCCTTAACAGGTGGCTTGTTTTATTTTTATTTGTTATTATTAGTTTTTGACATTTATTTATTTTTGAGAGACAGAGAGACAGAGTGTGAGCAGGGGAGGGGCAGTGAGAGGGAGACACAGAATCTGAAGCAGGCTCCAGGCTCCGAGCTGTCAGCACAGAACCCAACGCAGGGCTGGAACTCATGAACCACAGGATCATGACCTGAGCCAAAGTCAGATGCGAAACTGACTCAGCCACCCATACCCAGACACCCTGAGAGAATTCTTTAATAAACTTCAACTTGCTTCCTTCCGTGTGAGGGGGTCCTCACCCTCAAGGGGGTGGTATGGCTCTGCCAAGGTCTCTTCAGTCCTGCTCTCTGCTCACAGGGGGCTACTAGTGTAGAAAAACTATGGCTGTGTCATGTCCCCTGTCCCCGTCTATAAAATGCGCACGCAGTGTGAGGGAGAGAGAATGCTCATGAAGCCACTGGACACAGAGCTGGCCCTCCAAACAGCTTTATTTCTCAGCACAAATGTTAATTTCCTTGTCAAATGCAAAACTGCTCAACCTCCCAAGCAGTTTGGTCTCTGTCTGAAGGTCACAGCCAGGTCTCGGGTTTTGCCCTGCTGGCCTTTTCTGCCTGCTTCCTGCCTCCCATCCAGCCAACTTGTTGGGCGTTCCTCAGCAACTTGCCTGCTCAAAGCTTTTTGTCCTTGAACTTGCTGTTCCCTTGTGCAAAACGCCTTTCCCTCCCCTGCTTTGCACAGCGAACTCTTGCAGATCCGTTTCACCTGGGTCCTCCAGAGCTTTCTCAGACTCCCCTGGGCAGCATCAATCACCTCTCCCTCTGTTCTCTCGCGATGGCTTGTCTATGCGATGAGTTTGCTTATCCTAACTGCCATTTCTCTTATTCTTTTATTATTTCTCTGGCTCTCCCTAGTCTTAATAGCTCACCTTAGAGAAACCGAGATGGGGAGGATTTGTGTACTTTTTAGGGTATCAGAGCATGGGGATCGGGGTGGCCTCTTGGAACCCACAGCTCAGGAAGGGCCCTGTTTGCTGGAATGTTCAAGGTCAGACTTGATAACTCCTCCCAAAACTGGTGTCCCTGGAAGGGCCATACCCTGCCTGTAAGTACTGAGGCTCCCATTGCACTGGGAGTGACAAAATCCCAGTGAATCCTGCCCATGCACCTACACAGGGCAAGGCCAGAGGCTTGTGTCTCCATGCCTGTGCAGAGTGAGGCCTCCTTGGCCAGGAATCCACCTGAACATCTTGGCCATCAGAAGTCTTGGATCCTGGCTCTGAGCCCCGATAGGGGCTCTGAGTCTTGGCTGGAAGGATTCTTTGTTCTTTAATTAAGGCTAAACATATATCCAGGTCTACCCACCCACCCAGATTGAGATTCAGGGCAGGGCACGGATCTGGCATTCTCTTTGGGTTCCAGAATCACCGAACACTCTCCTGCTCTGAATCCCACTCTTCCAGATAGAAGCTAGACCTTCACTTCCTCAGCCTCTCTAGAGCTGGAGCGCCGCTGTTACCTAGGCTCTGCTCCTTGTTGGCAACCAAGAATCCAGATGGACACAGGCATCGTCCAGATGCAGTACCTTGTTCTGGGAAGGCTCCTGGAGTATGGAGATGAGTCAGAACAGATCATCCTAATAGGGCACCCGGGAGAAGACTGCAATGAGGGGAGGCGTCCAGGGCTCTGGGAGCATCGGTTGTAGAGGCTCCCAGGGAGGGGTCCCGTCTTACTCATTTATTAATTGCCCTGTCCTTCTGGCAGTGAGGTGTCCTGTAAAATAAACTGGATTTCATATCTGAAGACCTGAGTTTAAGTCTGTTGTGGCACACTTTAGTTGGTATCTTGGGCAAATCGCCACATCCTCAGAGCCTCTATTTTCTCATCCTCACCTCGAAGGATGGGGGAAGGTTAAACAAGGCCATGTGTGTAAAAGAGCTTTGAAAGTGGTCCAGCAGTACATAAATTGTCACTTTTCTTTTTTTATAGTGCTTTTCATAGGTTCTGGCCCACTGTTGGCACCTGAAAGTTTTTTTTCTGAATGGACAAATGAATAAACAAATAGATGATCAAATGGACAGCAGGCACGCAGGAAATGCTTAAAAATAAAATGTTGGGCACCTGGGTGGCTCAGTTGGTTGAGTGTCCAACTTTTGATTTCAGCTCAGGCGACGATCTCACGGTTTGTATGACTGCCCTGCATCAGTCTCTGTGCTGAAAGCGTGGAGCCTGCTCAGAGTCTCTCCCCACCCCCACCCCCTGCCACTCTCCACCACTCTCTCTCTCTCTCTCTCTCAAAATAAATAAACTTCAAAAACAAAAATAAAATCAAAACATGAAGAAGAAAAGTGCCACTTTGGACATATTATCAATGAGCCATGAACGTCACGTACACTCTTTCACTTTCCACGGTAACCTTGGGAGATGATTATTACCAATTGGTAGATGAGGAAATTGAGGCCCAGAGATGTAAGTAACTTGCCTAAGGTCACACAGCGAGTAGGTGGCAGGGCTGGAATTCACACTCCAAGAATGTCCACTTGCTATCATCTTTTCCACACTATAGCAAATGCCCAGGCATTTCCCAACAGTTTGGCTGAAGTCCCCCAACCTCTCATTACTACATAAAAATATAACTTTAGACCATCACTTCGATGTACCTCTTTAACTCCCGGCACGGGGCCACTGTTTGACTTGGCGAATCTGGGGAGCCAGTCAAGGATAGCAGTTCCTGAGAAGCTGTTTCCCTGAAAGGGTCCTCGTTTCCACCTTCACTGGCACCAGGAGCCAAGTCTTTCCAGTTCTCTGAATGTCTCTGGCCAGACATTTAGCCCCTATGCTTCTCACAGCAGGTACCCCCCACCAATCTCTTCCTATTACCTCAGCTGTCCCTAGAGACAGGCAGAATGCAAAGCATCACCCCCGCTGAGGTAAAGGGCCTGAGGTCACAAGTCTGCACAAGAACACAAACCCAGATCTTTGGGCTCTGGGTTCAGAACCCTCTTTACCAAATGTTTGGCTGAAGATTTTTTTTTATGTTTATTTATTTATTTGTGTGTGGGGGGAGGGCAGAGAGAGAATCACAGGCAGGCTCTGCACCGTCAGCACAGAGCCCAGTGCAGGGCTCGATCCCACAAATCATGAGATCATAACCTGAGTTAAAATCAAGACTCAGATGCTTAACTGACTGAGCCAACCAGGTACCTGTTGGCCTAAGATTTGAGTCCAGAAACTGGCCAGACCCAGGAGAGGTTAGTGGAACTGGAGAGGGGAACTGGCTCGGGACAAAGGGCACTCAGCAGCCTTTGCTCTATCGATTCCTCCAGGGCCCTTGCAAGGGACAGTGTATGTGTGCAGGTTAACAGCTTTGGTGCCATGTAGCAGACGGACAAGCTTGGAAGTGGAGCAGAAAACTGGTACAGTACAGCCACTGGGATGTCCCTGAGATACAAAGAACGGAGCCTAAGTGCTATGGACACGAAATCTGCCAAGCCAGGGAAGCTGACTAGCAGCAAAGAATTAGGGGGCTTTGGAGTAGAAAACCAGGTCTGGGTCCTCAGTTTGTTCCAACCACTGTGCCACTGAGAATGCTACTTTGGGACCAGACAGTGCCTCATCCACGGGGACACTGCAGGCCCAGCGATGCACAGAAGGGATGAGAAGCCCCAGGACTTTCAAGAGATTGGGGTCAATCTTATTTTCATTCTCTTCCCAGCTGGCTGCTTTGAGCAATTGAACTTAACTGAAAGGCGAAATCCTTTATTCACCAACCCTCGATCAAGGCATAACTTTTGGGATAATGAGGGGGAGGGCTCTGAGTTGGGTCTTAACTGGTTAGCTTATGGTGGGAGGGGCTGGGTTCTCCTGTAGGCCCTTTGGAATCAATCCCTTGCCTCGCACTTCCAATGGCGTTGGCTACTCCGGGTCTCAGGACACCCGGAGGAGTGGGGGAAGAGTCTTGGTGAATATGGCTTACCTTTAAAAACAGCATTTGAAAACACATGACCACACAGGGCTTGCACATGAATGTTCATAGCAGCGTTGTTCACAATACCAAGAAAAGCTTTAGCACCCGTCAGGGCAGAGTGGGTAAGCTGCCATGATACACCCACAGGATGGGATACTACTCACCAGCGAAGAGGGATGATTTCCTGACACACGCTACAACATGGATGAATCTCCGAACTGTTATGCAGACCGAAAGAAGCCAAGCACAAAAGACCACATACTGTACGAGTCCACGTAAATGACCTTTCTAGAACAGGCAAAACTTAGATACAGAAACCAAACCAGTGGCTGCCTGGAGCTTGGAGTGGGCTTGGTGTCTTACTGCAGATGGGCCCCAGGGAGCTTTCTGGCGTGGTGAGACAGTTCAGAAACTGTATTGTGGAGATGGTGGCACAATTCTGTAAAGTTACTAAAACTCATCAAACGTTTTAAATGGGTGAATTTTGTGGCAGGCCTTTATATAACAAGTACCTGAAGTCCTTTACTTTTGACAAGTCTGTCCCAGAGCTCCCCTGACTGCCAGGCTGGGAGTAGAGGGCACAGCCCCACCCCTTCCTTCTCGCAAAGGAGATAAGGGCTGTGGAAGCTTTGTCTCACACAGTGGTTCTCAAAGTGTGGCCTCTGGGCCGCTCACAGCAGCAGCCCCTGGAGCCTTGTTGGAAATGCACATCTCAAGACCCGGCTCAGAACTGCTGAATCAGAGGCTCTGATGGCGAAGTCCAGGAATTGGGGCTTGAACAACCCTCCAGGGGAGTGAGGACCATGGTCTGATGGAAGGGGAACGGACAGCAGGAAGGTCATCTATGTTGAGCACTCACCGAGTGCTACCAGCCGACTGACAAGCCCTGAGTCACACCATCCTCACAGCAACTGTGTGATGTCAGTGTTATTATCATCCATGTTCTATTTTGTGGATGAAGAAACCAAGCTTCAGACAGGCTGAGAGACTTGTCTGTTAATAAGGGGGCAGGGCTGGGATCTAACGCTCAAGTTTCTGGCTTGAAACACGCCTGCTCCATCACCCCACAGACCTTGTGACTGTGAGCAAGATTCACGGTGTCTGAAAACCCAAAGAGGGGACAGGAGACTTACAATAAATACAGCCCCCTCAGGTTCTATCTTGGAACAAAGCGTGGGTACAAAGAAATAAACAAGAAGCAGAGCACTCAACATGCCCAGTATTTTTTCCTCAAGGCCGAGGCAGCCAGCTTTGTTTAAGGTTATATTGTTTACTCCCAGGGGACAAGAGGGTGGGGGAGTTTAGAACTAGCTGCTTGGACAGAAGCCCAGGAGGTCCTAGCTCAGATCCTTGGGAGCCTGGAATGTAAAGAGCTGGGGATGCCGAGGGAGGGGAACTCAGGGATCTTGCTCAGAAAGTAGGAGAGCTGCTGGGGACCCGGGAGGGTGGGTCTGCGGTTTCCAGATGCACAGATGACATAACGTCTGCCTGTCCTGCAGACAGCAGTCTTGCTCAGAGTGACCTCCCAAGTGCATCAGCCCTGGCCCAGCTTTAGCCTGCTTCTTAGGGGTTAGGCTATGTCCTGGAGCTGCTCAGGAAATGGAGGCTGACCCGTCCGGACTCCCTGCTTAAACCCAGCACTGTCAGAAGCTTGACTGGATGCCATAGGTGTCAGGGGAGGGGGTGATGCCACTTCGCCACTTCTTTTGGTCTTTTACTACTGGTTGCTGCTGTCCATTTGCCTTGCTTGGCTTTCCCACACAAGATTCACACCCCTGCTTTTCCCACCATGGTCACCATTGACCGTCAGCCTTGGCCAAACAGAGAAGCTCTTCTAGCCCAACTACTCAATCAGGCAGAGAGGGGAAGGGACTTACCCTAAGTAGAGGCAGAGCCAATGTCTTTGCAGAACTCCTGGCCATGGAACTAGTTCATACTAATAATAATACTAATAATCCCTATCATTCATGTAATTTCATCATTTACCAAGTACTTTCATGTGGTATCTTCCTTGACCCTCTCACTAGCCCTGCGAGATGGAGGGTTTGTGACTGCTTGGTTTACAGATGAGCAGCTTGGGGTTTACAGACTTTAACTGACTTGCACTCCAGATCATCCACTGGTAAGTGACAAAGCCAGTGCTCGTGCCAGATGCTTGGGCCCCAAGTTATTTGCTTAGCTCTTCATTCTTGATGATATGAGCAAGACTCCCCAGTGCCTGGGGTTTGGGGAGGAGCCAGAGGAATCATATTAACCACAGGCTCATCAGGATCTATCTTGGAACCGAGTGTGGGTATTTGTCTTGCCTGTCGGCTGAGCAGGATTCTCTAAATTGAGCAGGTTGTGTGTGGGGGGTGGGGAGGTGCTGGCTAATTCGGTTGGTAGAGCATGTGACTCTTGATCTCGGTGTCGTGAGTTTAAGCCCCATGTTGGGCACAGATCTTCCTTAAAAAACTAAAATAAAATAAAGTAAAATAACTAAATAAATAAACAGAGCAGGTGGGTCCCCAGCTTGAGCAAGTGACCTGGGCAAGAGTGGCTTCTGATGGTTGAAAATAGGGCTAGTGACCATGACCTACCTCCCAGGTCCACCGGCAGCCTGGAAACAGCTTTCTGCTGCTGCCACTGTGTTCTTTCCATCAGTCTTTTCTGCATTTTGCATGTTGTGGATGACAAAACACACAAGCTACCATGGTCAACCTACTCTTCCCTCCAACTGAGCTCAAACATGATGATGATGATGATATGACCCTTGATTCCATTTGCCAAGGGCATACAAGGTTCTGCTACCTTTTATATATGTAGAGGCCTCACAGTTCATAATGAAGGAGCCAGGACTTAAGCCCAGATGACTTCTGCATAACGTTATACGTCTCTCCCATGCTTTTAAGGAAGGATGTGGAGCACACCTGTGGGTCTCAAGTCTGGGACAGGACAGTACAGAACCTGGTTGCTGCTTAATGCCTTGCGGGATCTTAGCTAAGTTGTGTGGGGCAGGGGCTTCCTTCCATACATAGGTTGTTAACTATGTCTCCAGGCAGTGTTTTCTTCACCTGGGTCGCTGGAGAGCAAAAGCAGGCTGCTATGTCCCTCTCTGCAGGCTAGAACCTGGACACGTGTGCCAATTGTCTGGGATTCCCCACTGACATCAGTGCTGATCTCTGGCTGGGTTCTGGGGTGATGTGTGCCAGGAGAAATGCCTGGGGGTGGCTTTCACCCAATCGGCTTGAGCAGGGAGGGGAGCGGCTTGTCATGATGGAAGAGTCAGATGTGTGTTTTTAGCTTGGTGTCAGGCTTCCTGAGTTCGCCTCCTCTGACTTAACTGCCCCTTATTTTAGATTAGATTACTTTGATGAATTAGTTAATTAATTTATTTTATTGAGTAAATTTGTTGTGTAGCATTAAGTTGAAGGTGTGCAATGTGTTATTTTGATACATTTATATGTCGTAATATGATTGCCTACTGTAGAGCAAGGCAAAAGGACCCACAGGGGCCACCCAGCTGAATGCAAACAGGCTCATTAAGGGACCTACCTCAAAATAGCCATAGACCCTAGCTGACCAATTACAACCAGGCACAATTCCTAAGATTACCAAAAAAGGGAAACTTCCACAGGTCTCTATACTTCCTCACTCCACCCTATAACTGTGGCCCCTCACCTCTGCCTCCTTGCAGACAGTCTCTCCTTTGCTGTGCTGCCTGCTGCTCCATTGTGTTGTACTCAGTATACTTCTATCTCTTTTGTTCTGCCTTGGGTGAATTCTTTCACTGCCTGCACCACCGGCCTGGAGTACTCCACATTTGGTAGTCCCCCTCCCCCATCCAATTTGGGATACCCTACATCCATGTCATGATATTTACCATATTACATAATTAAAGTAAAATGTCATTGTCTATATCCATTATACTGGGCTTACCTGCCCCTTGCAATGGACTTTCCAGGCCAAGAAAGGGTGCTGACCAAAAACTATATCCCTTCTCTGTCTAGAGAACACATAATCCACCCATTCCTGCCCAAGAGAGAGATGGAGTCAGGGTCCAAAGATTCAGGAAGGCAAAAGCTACAGCTAGTCATAGCCATGAAGAAGACCCATGTGAGCCCTTTCATTGTAGAGAGAAACTGAGGCACTGACAGAAGAAGAAGGATTCAGAATGTCAATGTCAAAGCATTAAGAAAAGCTCAAATTATGCTCAAAGGCAAGGATGCTCATAAAATGTTTATTTTTACAAAAAATGTTAAATGCATTCTGATGTAATTGAGTGGGAGCTAGGGGTTTAGGGTGGAGATTAGGCATTAAAGAATTAAAAAAAAAAAAGGAAGTGTTAAATGGAATATTACTCAGCCTTAAAAAGAGATACAAGTCTGACATGTTACAACATGGTTGAACCTTGAAGACATTACGCTAAGTGAAACAAGCCAGTCACAAAAGAACAGAATAGACAAATTCACAAGAGACAGAAAGTAGGACAGTGGTTACCAGGAGCTTGGGGGCAGGGAGGAATGGGGAGCTAATGTTTAATGGATACGGAGTTTCAATACGGGATGATGAAAATTTCTAGAAATGGATAGTGGTGTTGGCTGCACAAAAATGGGAACATACTTAATGTGACTGAACTGTACACTGAACAAAAAAGATTAAAATGATAAATCTTATGTTATGTATATTTCACCCACAACTTAAAAGTGTTAAGAGAGCTTAATGCTTGAATCCAAACTCTAGTACCGTGGATCCTTGAGAAGATAAACTGTTACTTCATCTGTAAGTTTGGTAAGAAAAATGCTGCTCTCTACTTGTCTGAAATCCTACCTCTCATGAGACTTGACACTGTAATATTGTGATTTATAATAAATATATATTTGATCTTCATCCTCATTCTTGGCACAGAGCTCTTAGAACACCTGAAATTTCCTAAAAGCTAAGAATGTAAAGGTGTCTTAGTATCCAAAACCTATAAAGAATTTATCAAACTCAACACCCAAAAACCAAATAATCCACTGAAGAAATGGGCAGAAGAATGAATAGACACTTTTCCATAGAAGACATCCAGATGGCTAATAGACACATGAAAAGATGCTCAATGTCACTCATTATCAGAGAAATACAAATCAAAACCACAATGAGATACCACATCACACCTGTCAGAATCGCTAAAATTAACAACTCAGGCAACAACAGATGTTGGCAAGGATGCAGGGAAAGAGGATCTCTTTTGCACTGCTGGTGGGAATACAAACTGGTACAGCCACTCTGGAAAACAGTATGGAGGTTCCTCAAAAAATTAAAAATAGAACTACCCTACCACCCAACAATTGTACTACTCGGTATTTATCCAAGGGATACAGGTGTGCTGTTTCAAAGGGGCACATGCACCCCAATGTTTACGGCAGCACTATCAACAATAGCCAAAGTATGTAGAGAGCCCAAATGTCCATCAACAGATGAATGGATAAAGAAGATATGGTATATATATATATATATATATATATATATATACAATGCAGTATTACTTGGTGATCAAAAAGAATGAAATCTTGCCATTTGCAACAATGTGGATGGAACTAGAACGTATTATGCCAAGCAAAATTAGCCAGAGAAAGACAAATATCATATGACTTCACTCATATGTAGAATTTAAGATACGAAACAGATGAACATAAGGGAAGGGAAGCAAAAATAATATAAAATACGGAGAGGGACAAAACATAAGAGACTCTTAAATCTAGAGAACAAACTGAGGGTTGCTGGAGGGGTTGTGGGGGGGGGATGGGCTAAATGGGTAAGGGACATTAAGGAAGATATCTGTTGGGATGGGCACTGGGTGCTATATTTAGGGGATGAATCACTGGAATCTATTCCTGAAATCATTATTGCACAACATGCTAATTTGGATGTAAATTTAAAAAAAAAGAATGTAAAGGTGTCTTGATATTGATAACAAACCACAGTCAATCATACCTGAGTTTATGTTAACAAAGTGCTTTTGGGAAGCACTTAAGAATGGGGGCTAGTTGCCAGGAAAACCAACCATGTGATTATTGAGTTGGAACTTTCAGTCCCACCCCCTGACATTTGGAAGGAGGAGAGGGGCTGGAGGTTGAATTAATGGCCAGCAGCCAATGATTTAATCAATAGTGCCTCTCCTCTGTCATGAAGCTTCCATAAAAACCCAAGAAAAGGATGGGGTTTGAAGAGCTTCCAGGCCGGTGAACATGTGGAGGTGTTGGGAAAGTGGTACCCTCAGAGAGAACCTAGAAGCTCTGAGCCCCATGCCATATATCCTGCCTGATACATCTCTTTTCCCTATGGGTGTTTTATGATGAAACCATAATCTAGGAAGTAAAATGTTTCTTAGAGTTCTGTGAACTGCATTAGCAAAGTAATTACACCCAAGGAAGAGGTAGTTGGAAACTCTGATCTATAGCTAGTCAGTTAGAAGAGCACAGATCACAATCTGGATGTGTGAATAGTGTCCACAGAAGGTGAGTTGAATTGTAGGACACCCATCTGGTGTCAGAGAATTGCTTGGTGATATAGGGAGAAAACATACTGCAATTGGTGTCAGAGTCAGAACACTAAAACAGGATGAGGTCTATTGGCTGATACGAGTTGACTAACTTACTCAGCATGTATGTATTGTGGGCGTCTCCTGTGAGGAGCACAGAGTTTGATGAAGGCTGTTTGGGGTTGAGGACCCAGAGAGGGTCCTACTGGACCAGCCAAGAAGGTCCTTGGCTTCGCATAGGGTGGGTATTAAAGTCGAGTGGAGAGGAAGCTAGAGAAGAGTTTATTGAAGACATAGAGAATCTAGCTAAGACAGAGCGTCTGGGAGACTTGGAAAAGAAAATGAGTCTTGTGTTTGCTTGGGGCCTGAGGGTTTTTTTTTAAAGTTTATTTCATTTTTTTTTTTTTTTTTTTTGAGCCCAATGACTCTTGATCTCAGGGTTATAAATTTGAGCCCCATCTTGGGTGCAGAGATTATTTAAAAATAAAATCTTAAAAAAGAAAAGAAAAGGGTTAAATGCTCTTCCAGGTTGAGCCAGCTAGGTGCCCTGGGCCTGGGAATTTTATTGAGGATGGTGGTCTTCTTAGTAATCCAGGATCAAAGACAAGTGTTTAGGTGTCCTCCATAAATCACTTATGCCCTGGGGCAAGGGGTCTTGATGAGTCAGAGGTCTTGAAAAATGGTTAGTGACATGACCATTTCCAGGCAATCCTTAGATATCATCTATTGTGATGGAAGACTCCAAAGAAATCATTAAATCCTTGACCTTTACAAAAAAAACAAACACTATCTATAAGGTGTGTGTAAGGGTGGTGGTGGTGTAGGTTCTAGTAAGCATGGAAGCAGGAAAAGGAGGGAATAAAGCAATTTTTCATGGGGTGCCTTTAGTTTCCCTGTTTCAGGCTGGGGGTTACTAACATTCTATTGGTTTTATTTCATTAAGGTATAGTTTACATACAGTAATACAATATGTATGCAGGTCAATTAATTTTACCTACATATACATACATTTGACCACTACCTAGATCAAAAAAATTCTTATCACTAACCCAGATCAAGAAAGTTCACCACACCAGAAAATTCCTTCAAGCTTCTCCACCCTAGGCAATAATCTCCCCCAGAGGTAATCATTGTTCCAAATTTTATCACCATAGATTAGTTCTGTCTGTTCTGAATGCTATATAAATGGAATCACTTATTATTGTATTTATCAACTCTTCTGTGTCCAGCTTCTCTTATTCAGTACAATATTTTTGAGATTTACCTATGTTAGTGCATGTATCAGTACTGGGTTTTTGGTTTTGTTTGTTTGTTTGTTTAGAAAGAGTGTGTATGTGAGCAGGGGAGAAGGGCAGAGAGAGAGAGAGAGAGAGAGAGAGAGAGAGAGAGAATCCTAAGCAGGCTCTATGCTCAGCACGGAGCCCAATGCGGGGCTCAATCCCACGACCCTGGGATCACAATCTGAGCTGAAATCAAGAGTTGGACACTCAACCAACTGAGCCACCCAAGTGTTCTGTAATTTATTTTTTTAATTGCTGTGTAGTGTTCCATTTATAACTATACCACAGTTTGTCTATCTATTCCTTTGTTAATTTTTAGGTTAGTTCTAGTTTGGGCTTGTTATGCATGCAGATGCTCTGAACATTTTTTATAAGTTTTTTTTTTTTTTTTTTAGTAATCTCTGCACTCAAAATGGAGCTCAAACTCACGACTCAGAGATCAAGAGTCTCATGCCCTTCCGACAGACCAGCCAGGTGCCCCTCTGGACATTTTTGTACAAGTCCTTTTTGGGCACATGCATCTATTTCTCTTACGTGTATGCTTGGCAGAATAATTGTTGGATCATAGAGGAGTTGAATAATGGATATTATTAGAATCTAATGGAGGTTAGTTCATAGATACTTCCTGCTTTTTCTCCCAGTTGGTATGCACCTCCCTGCCAGCTCCTAGCATTGCATTTGTTTTTCTCTGCTGGCATTCAGCTTGTTTTTGTTATATTATGGACAAGCCATTCACATGCTCATTTGCATAATGTACATTTCTCGAATGCTAACTATGCACATGGCATTTTGTACACTGGCTGTGTGGAGAATACATCCATCCCAAGGAGTCTACAGCAGCTGATGGGGGAGGTTATAAAAATGAACGATCATAATACAAAGAAGATGTTAAGCGGCCAAACTGAGGTTGAGATAAAGCATTATGAGAGTTCAGAAGTGAGAAACATAACGTCCAGTGGGCATTCAGAATAGCTTCGTGGAGGAGACAACATAGGGGTTCAGTGCTGAAGGAGAAAAGTCAACTAGAGCATGTTCAGGAGGTGCCAGAGTGGCTCAGTCTGTTGAGCATCCCACTCTTGGTTTTGTGTCTGGTCAAGATCCCAGGGTCATGAGATCGAGCCCCACATTGGGGTCCCCACTGAGCGTGGTACCTGCTTAAGATTCAATCTCTCTCTCTCTCTCTCTCTCTCTTTTACTCTCTCTCCCTCTCTCTGTCTCTTTCTGGGGGCACCTGGGTGGCTTAGTCAGTTAAATGTCTGACTCTTGATTTCGGCTCAGGTAATAATTGATGGGGTTTTTGGGTGTTGGTGGGCCCTGAAGCTGAAGGCTAAGAAAGGTTTCTTGAAGATGTCTTTGGTGCAAAAAGATGATTTTATTAAAGCATGGTGACAGGGCCAGTGGGCAGAAAGAGCTGCACTGGGGTTGTGCAGAGTGACTGTTTACATATTGTGGAGTTAGGGGAGGTAAAGTCAAGAGAAAATTTCTTAAAGGGATTTTCCTTTGCTAAAGAGGGTTTACAGATTACTGGAGGCCTAGCTATCGTCAAGCTAAGGTTGTTTACCATTAAGGGTTGTTTATCATTAAGATAGCAGGGAGTTTGTGGAGATTAGGCTATTGATAAATTGCCTTTTTCTTGTAATATTACTAAGGTATTTGTAACCCGATGGAGACTCTATCAATTTAACCATTTGTTTTCTGTCCTTTCTATTGTTCTTGGGGAGCCAGGAGTGCCTGAGGAATATCACACATATTCCACTTTTGGTGGGGAGGTTATGCTAGCTTGTGCTTGGCCCTCAGCTTGCCTTATGGTCCCTCATCAATGATCTCTCTGTTTGTGAGTTTGAGCCCCACCTTGGGCTATGTGCTGACAGCATGGAGCCTGCTTTGGATTTCTCTCTCCCTTCCTCTCTCTCTCTCTCTACCATCCCCTGGCTTGCTCTCTCTCTTTCTTTCAAAACCAAACCAAACCAAACCAAACCAAACCAAACCAAAACAAAATGTCTCTGTCTGCCCTTCTCCCCTGCTCTCTTGCTTTCCAAAATTAAAAACAAAAAAACAAAAAAACAAAAACAAAAACAAGGGCTCCTGGGTGGCTCAGTTGCTTAAGCCTTCGACTTCAGCTCAGGTTATGATCTCACGGTTCGTGGGTTCGAGCCCCGTGTCGGGCTCTGTGCTGACAGCTCAGAGCCTGGAGCCTGCTTCTGATTGTGTCTCTTCTCTTTCTGCTCTTCCCCAACTTGTGCTCTGTCTCTCTCTCAAAAATAAATAAACGTTAAAAAAATTAAAATCAAATACAAAAAAACATGTTCAGAATGTAGTATAAGGGATGGGCAGGGCTGAGCTTTCTGGATGGAGGGCACAAAGCAGGATGTCAACATTTGGAGTGTGTGACCCTTTAGGCTCATGATGACAGAGCCCACGCTGGTCTAGCAGGCTCACTGCCACATCCCTAGCGTCTGGCCAGTGCTGGCACAGAGAAGGTACTCAGTCAAAATGTATTTCTTTGAACAGTGAGTGGTTCGATTTGGCTGCAGCACAGGGAGTTTGGAGAGAGGCAGTGGGGAGAAGGATAATGTCTTAGTTACCCACTGCTGTGCAACAAATTACCTCCAAACTCAATGGCTTAATTCAACAAGAAACATTTATTATCTCTCACAGTTTCTGTGGATCAGGAATTGGAGAATGGTTTGGCTGATCGGTTCTGGCTTGGAGTCTCAAGCCCTGCAAGCATGTGTTGCCGGGGCCATAGCCATCTGTGGGCCTGACTGAGGCTGGGGGACCCCCTTGGGCCGTGGCTCAATTGCACACTTGGGAGGTTGATGCTGGCTTTGAGGGCAGACCTCACTTCCTCCCCGCAGGGGCTCCCCCACAGTGCTGCTCAGGTGTCCTAAGGATATGGTCACTGGCCTCCCCCAGAGTGAGCGGTCCCAGAGGAAGGAGTCAGGAGGAAGCTGTAACTTTTTTATTGCTTGGCCTCCCAGTCAGAGCTTCACTCCTGCCACATTCTATGCATTAGACACAAGTCACTAAGTCCCCACATTCAAGGGGAGGGGAATTAGGCTCTAACTTTGAAAGGGAAATATCTCAAAGGAATATTTGGATCTATTTTACATCGCCATGGTGATGGTGGGAAGATTCGTCTGCTCAGAACTCATGGGCTCTCAGGGCCGAGTGGGACCCCGAGGGACCCAGCCTCCTCAGGGATCCGGCAGGCCTGCCTGGTGTTATCTACCCCGTGGACCTTGAGCCTCAATGGCAGGCGAGGTAGTAAAAACAAAAAAAACAAACAAGAAAGTGAAGACACTGCACTACAGGCTGTGGAGAACTCAGAAGTGGCTGAGACCAGGGCAGGGAGCGCTCACTGTCTGGGGAGAAGGTAACTCCAGGACATGGAAGCTCTTTCTCCAGGAGAGTCAGGGAAGGCCTCCCGGGGGTGGCCTCCAAGTTGTTTTCTCCCAAAGCTCTTACTGAGCTCACAAGTGTGGTGCTGGGCACACCCACAGGAGGATAAATGTGCACGGTTGGCCTGCTTAGAGTATGGGGGGGGGGGAGTCGACCACGGCAGCAGACACTGTCTTTGCCTCACATCTGCCGAGAACTTCTGAGGCCACTCGTGTTGGCATCAGCTTTTCAGATGGCTACAGATCTTCCCAGGAGAGAACTGTGAGCCCTTCGGGCACTCTAAGTGCCCTGGAGATTGTGTGTGTACGTGTCCTTTACCCATCTCCCTCCTTCCAAGGTCCTTCACCGTGGGGCGCCTGGGTGGCTCAGTTGATTCAGCGCCACACTCTTCATTTCAGCTGAGGTCACGATCTCAGGGTTCGTGAGTTTGAGCCCTGCATTGAGTGGTTGGGATTCTCTCTCTCTGCCCTTATCCCCACCCACGTTCTCTCTCTCTCTCTCTCTCTCAGAAATAAATAAACTTAAAAACAAAAGGTCCTTCACTGTGTTGGAGTCTTCTCTCCCCCTCTGTTCCTGCTTCTCTGACAGTGCTTGCCCTACACGTGGCTCGCCATTTCTTCACTTCTTGACTCTGCATCTGAGACTGGAAGGCTCTCCCTCGCCATCTCTTTCTCCCCTCAGCAACTGACCCTCAAGGTAAGTTTCAGGATTTGTTCAGTGAATGGGTGAGCCTAAGAACTCCTGTTGTCCCTCAGGAGCAACAAATATCACCTCTGGGCCTTTTCCATTTGCTGCCCCAGATTGATGAGCAACCCCCGCCCCCCCCCGCCCCATCCCATCATCTCCCTGTGTGGACCTGGCCGGGACCCCTGGGCATGCTCCTCAGGGCCTGTTGGAGTCTAGCTGTGGGGACAATAGTATATATTTTTAAAAGTCAGTGCCGGGTGCATAGAACACCATGAAACAGTTCCTTTTGATACATTGGTTGTAATTTCTTGGAACCGGCTGTGTGACCTTGGGCAAGTTATTTAACCTCTCTGAGCCTTAAGTTCCTTAACTGTCAAAGAGGGAACATTGTGAGAATTAAAGTGGATGAATGTACAACTTTGGACTCTCTCTGAACTCTGTGAGAGTTGAGAAACTGGGGCGTTTCTGTCCTGTCCTTCTTGCAGGGCTGGTGTGAGGACTGGAAACAGGGGCTGTGGCTGCTGGACAAAGGAGGGCTGTGACTATTCAGGTAAGTCACTATGTGTCCCCTGTGAGCTTTAGTAAATGGAGGTAAGGCATGGAGGAGAGAAGCTGGGCACCTATGGCCTGTGGTACCTGAGGCTCAGAGACTTCTGATTTGCCAGCAGGGCTCTTTCAAGGCCAGCCGGGGTTAGCCAGGAGCTGGAGCTGGACACTGCAGTGACAGTGACACCCTTGACCGGGAGGAAAGAGACAAGACTATGGGGCTGTGATCAGAAAGACACTGCAAGTCAGGGGGGAAATGCACATTTGAAAGCTCTAGAATCCTAGCCTCTAGATCACCAGGGAGCTGTAAAACGAATGTTTTAGAGTTTGAGCAGGCTGAGGTTGTGATCTCACGATTGTGTGAGTCTGGTTGTAAGGAGGCCAGGGAACCCAGGGGGCTCAGTCGTTTGAGCATCTGACTCTTGGTTTCGGCTCAGGTCATGATCTCTGTTTCATGGGTTCAAGCCCTGCGTTGGGTTCCACGCTGATAGGGCGGTGTCTGCAAGGGATTCTCTCTCTCTCCCTCTCTCTCTCTTTGCCCCTCCCCCACTCACACTGTCTCTGTCCCTCTCAAATAAATAAATAAACTTTAAAAAAAGAAAAAAAAAAAAGACCAGAACAGAGAAATCTTGAAACTGGAAGGAAGCATGGAGGACAAGCAGGCCAACACAACAAATTTCCAGATGAGGAGTTCAGACTCCTGGTGTGTTCTGGCTGGAGGCTGAGCTGCATCTTCTGGACTGTGGCTGAGGGCCAGAGGGTAGGTCAATGGACAGACTACAGCTTCAAAGGGAAAAGGAAGTCTTTAGGGAGTTCAGAGTTCCCAGTGAGCTGGGAATTAGAACAAACTGAAATCTCTTCCCCACTCACTAAAGACTTCTCACCTCTGGGAAGGGCTTGTCTTCACTAATTTTTTCTGTCACAAAGTTGCCCTCGTTGCCAACTGGCTAATAAAAGCAATAGAAAACCTTGACCACCTGCCCTGCTGTTGTCCCACTGCCGGCTCTATCCCTGGCCTTCCTCTTCTCTGGTTGTCAGATGACAAAGCCTTGTGTGCGCGCACACACACACACACACACACACGCACACACACACATGCATGTGTGCATGTTTTCCAGCTCAGTGGCTCCCCATTGTTTCCTGAGTCAAAACCAGATGCCCTTGTCTGTCTTTCAAGGCTATCCCAGCTTGGGCACGTTCAGCTCGTTGGCCTCCTCTCCCGCCGCTCTGCCCTGAGTTCTCTGCTGCTTTGTGGCTCCCCCAGAGGGCCTTGTGTTTTCCTACTGCTCTGTTTTTCCTACTGGTATGCCCTCTTCTCCCTTTCCTTCCTCTGCCTTTAAAATCTTTTTTATTTATGTTTCTTAATTTTGAGAGACACAGAGAGAGAGACAGAGGAAGACAGAGACAGAGAGAATCTTAAGTAGGCTCCACACTCAGTGCAGAGCCCTATGCGGGGCTCGATCCCATGACTCTGGGATCATGACCTGAGCTGAAATCAAGAGCTGGATGCTCAACTGACTGAGCCACCAAGGTGTCCCTGACTTTAAAATCTTATCTTCCAAGCTAATTTCCTAATATTTCTCCTCTAGGAGACTGCCCTTGACCCCTGCTACCATCCATCCGCAGCAGAAACAACTTCTCTATTACCCCATTTATCAAAGTCTGACTTGAATTATAACCACTGTCTCCTCACTCACAACATTTTATTATGAAACACTTCAAATATACAGCAAAACTGAAAGAGTTTTATGGTTAACACGCATTTCTCTAGCATCTTGTGTCTACTCTTAACACTTTATCAAGATTGTTTTTATTACATATCTATTCATCTTTCCATGCTGCTATCCATCTATTATTAATCCATGTTTTTTGATACATGTCACAATAAATCTAGACATCAGTATACTTCTCTATAAATACTTCTAGATGTAGGGGTGCCTGGGTAGCTCAGTTGGTTAAGCATTCAACTTTTTTTTTTCTTTTTAGGTTTATTTATTTTTGTGTGTGAGAGAGAAAAAATGCTAGTGGGGGGAGGGGTGGGCAGAGAGAAAGAGAGAAAGAGAGGGAGACAGAGAATCCAAAGTGGGCTCTGTGCTGACGGCAGAGAACTTGATGGGGGCCTCAAACCCACCAGTTGTGAGATCATGACCTGAGCTGAAGTCAGACGCTTAACTGACTGAGCCGCCTGGTTGCCCCAAGCATCCAACTTGTGATCTCAGCTCTGGTCTTGATCTCAAGGTTGTGAATTCAAGCCCCCCATTGAGCTCCATGCTGGGTGTGAAGACAAAAAAATTAAGTAACTAAATACTTCTAGATGTATACTAATAATCAGAGCTCTTTTTTACAGTTTATTTTTCTATTTTGATGTGAAATCTGGATACAATGAAATACTTAAGTATACATTTGCTGAATTTGGACAAGTGAGTACACCTGTGCAATCCACCCCCTATCAACATAGGGAACATTATCCTTATGCAGAAAGCTTCCCAGCAACCTCCTCCCTGTCTCCACCCTGGGCAACCACTCTTCTGATGGTTTTTCCTGTTTTAGAACTTCACATAAATGAAATCACACAGTGTGTATTCTTACGTAAGGCTTCTTCCACTCAGCATATTTTAGACCTGTTACATAAAAGCAGTTGTGTGTTCCATTTTATTGCTGAGTAGTATTCCATTGTATGGATGTACTGTAATTTTTGTTTATCCATTCACCTGTTGATAGGTGTCTGGGCTATTTCTTGTTTGGGGCTATTAGGAATATGGTTGCCATTGTCAACTACAATTTAAGAAAAGAATATTGTTGCTGTGAACATTCTTTTTTTTAATGTATGCTTATTTTTGAGAGAAAGAGAGAGAGAGAGAAAGAGCGTGAGTAGGGGAGGGAAAGAGAGAGGGAGAGAGAGAGAATGTGAAGTGGGCTCTGAGCTCTCAGTGCAAAACCTGATGTGGGGCTCAAACCCAAGAACCATGAGATCATGACATGACCTGAGCCGAAGTTGGATACTCAACCGAGCCACCAAGGAGCCCCTACTGTGAACATTCTTGAACCAACCTTTGTGTGGAAGTATGTTTTAATTTTCTCTGCTAAATGTGGAATTAAGTTGGTCTTTTTCTTTCTCTGGATTGTGAGCTTTTTTTTTTTTTAATTTTTAATGTTTTATTTATTTCTTAGAGAGAGAGAGACAGCGTGAGCAGGGGAGGGTCAGAGAGAGAGGGAGATAGAGAATGTGAAAGAGGCTCCAGGCTCTGAGCTGGCAGTCAGCACAGAGCCCGACACGGGACTCGAACCCACGAACTGTGAGATCATGACCTGAGCCGAAGTCTGATGCCCAACCAACTGAGCCACCCAGGCACCCCAGGATTGTGAGCTTTTTGAGGGCTGATTTATTTAGTCTCTAGCCCCAAGCACAATGCCTTGGTACATGATAGGTTCTCAGTAGACATTTGTTGAAATGAAACATAATTCAAGCACAACATGATTTTCCCATATTCTATGTAATATGCACCTCTCATTTAGCACACTATGGGCCCAGTAAGATATGAGCATTATTCCATATGAGCCTCTGAGGTAAGAATGATCCCATATTACAAGTTAGGAAACAGGCCAGGAGAATCTAGGTGAGGTGCTGGAGGTCACAAAGTAGGTGGGAGGAAGAGACGGGATTTGAAAGTGATACTATTTGTGTGAAGCAGATTCCTCTGTGCTGCTTTGCTTCTCTGCAGGTCTCAGCTCCTTTGGCTGGAATCCTTGGCGTGACTGTCGCAGTTCACCCTTTGTCTGCTCTTAATGACTAGGCAAGGCAGGCTCTCTTCCTTCTCTCTATTCCCATTAGTCATGAATATGTTTTCTGGTGGAACTCCAGATCTCACATACCTTGATAGAGGCCAAAACTGCACCCCTCCAGATGGAAGGCATACAGTTTACCTCAAAATGCTGAGTGTCAACAGGCAAATGTGGACAGAGAAGTGGAATGGAAAGTCCACCCCTGTGCGACCATCACAGTAGAGACTGGTTTAGGCAAGACTCATGAATGGATGTGAAATATAGGGGATAATTTTGAGGAGGAGCAGGATGTAAGCATGTCTTAAAGTGCCTCTCCACAGATTGCTTATTAGTTCCAAGGGGAAAATATAGCAACAATACACTGGAAAAGTCAGAAAACACCATGACTTGATGATTGAAATTCACATCACTCGGGAGGGGCAGACGGACACCACATGCCTCCCTGATATGATGCCCTGAGGAGGACATGCCATCATTTCTACAGTACTCTAGACTGAATCTAACCATGAGAAAACATCAGACACCAATGAAGTACATTCTAAAAGGGGGGTGGGGGGGGAGAAGAGTGAGCTATATTCTTCAAAAGTGTTAATTTCATAAAACACACATACACATGCACATACATACAAAGGCACATACATAAAATGTTCCACATTAATAAAAACTACAGAGACATAGCAGCTGAATGTGATATTCAATCCTAGACTGGATCCTGTTTCGGAGGAGAAAAAAATTAGGGACTTTACTGAGTCAAGTGACAAAACTGAAATAGGCATGGTAGATTGAATCAAACTCCTGAGTCCATTTAAATTTACTAAGTTGATATCTGTATTGTGGTTATAAGGTATATATTTATTATTAGCANAACAAGGGGGAGAAGAAGGGCAGAAATGGTGGGGGAAAGGGAGAGAAGCAAACCATGAGAGACTCTTGAATGCTGACAAAAACTGAGGACTGATGGATGTGGGGGGAGGGGGGGATGGGCATGGAGGAGGACACTTGTGGGGATGAGCACTGAGTGTTATGTGGAAACTAATTTGACAATAAACTATTAAAAAAAAAAAAGAAATGCACACTGAAGTATTTAGGGGTTAAAAGCCATCTTGTATGCGATCTACACTCAAATGGTTCGAAAGATATCTGTTTTTGTTGTGTGTATGCAGTACGTAGAGCAAATGAGGAAAATATTGCAAAGAAGTGAATTTTGGTAAAGGGTATATGAGAGTGATATATATCATTTTCATCCTTGTAGCTTTTCAGTAAGTTTGAAATGATTTCCAAACAAAACGCTTAGAAAATGCTCCCCTGCAACGTCCCTGGAATCCTAATTCAGTGAGGACTGTGCCGACAAGAACTCCATGGACATGAGCATCTCTTTTCTAAATATGTTAGTTTGTCCCAATGTGCCAAATGTGTGATCTCAAGCTAAGTGAAAAAGTGCCAAGGACCTCTGGCGGGCATCTTCTAAAAGAATCCCTTCATCTTTGTTCCCTCTCAGAACATCTTTCCCAGAGTAGGCTCTCACTGGAGCCTTGTTAAATCAGCCAGGGTTGCTTTCAGCTTGTGAGTGATGGTGGTGAGCTCTGAATAGGTCTGAGGGCTGGGTCCTGCCTCCTTCTCTCCTGCTGACCTGCTGCATGATGTCAGTCCCCTTATCTGTGAGGTGATAGGTTTGGACCAGAGCAGAGGCAAGAGCCATCAGTCCACAGACATATTTGTCCTACACGGTATTTTAGTTTATTTTACTTTATTATTTTAGTTTTTATTTTAGAGAGAGACAGAGGGCCAGAGAGAGAGAGAGAGAGAGAATCCACGCTCAGCGTGGAGTCCAACAGGGGGCTGGATCCCATGACCCTGGGATCGTGACCTGAGCTGAAATCAAGAGTGAGACATTCAACCAACGAGCTACTCAGGAGCCCCTTTTTAATTAATCAATTAATTTTTTATGTCCTACATAGCATTTGCTGACATTCAACAAAAGGATACTGCACATAAAAATTTGGCTCCATCTTCAACCACACAGGGCCCACATTTCCAACAACTGATAGCACCTGATTGGAGTCAGGGCATGTGCTCTGTGCTCCCCACAGTCCCCAATCCACTCTTTTTTTTTTTAATTAAAAAAATTTTTTCATGTTTATTTTTGAGAGACAGCATGAGCAGGGGAGGGACAGAGAGAGAGGAAGACACAGAATCTGAAGCAGGTTCCAGGCTCTGAGCTGGCAGTGCAGGGCCCGACATGGCGCTCGCCTCAAACCCACGAACTGGGAGATCACACCCTGAGCCAAAGTCAGAGGCATAACCGACTAAGCCACCCAGGCGCCCCTCCAACCCACTCTTTTATAACTAATCAGCTTCCTTGTTTACAGTTTCTGCTTGGCCTTTGGACTGGAAGCCCTCAAAGGACCTTACAGTTCCCATCTTCTCTGACCATTTCTCATCCCTTTAGGGGTGTCACATGATGAACAAGAGGTTGGATGGAGTGAAGAGTGAGGTGCAGAATAATAACAGAACCGAAATGAGAGTTGTGTCAAGTACAGTGGCTTACACAGGGCCAGACTGTGGTTCAAGACATTGACGTAACCACTGGAGTCCCAGATGGGATGGGATACTTGAAATCAGAGTTGGGAAGAAACTAGGAAGTTTTATTGGGACTGAGGGCTCAAGACAGAGGATGGGAGAAGAATTGAGGGAAAGCCAGGTATTTGGGGAGAGTGTCAAATGCCTGGAACTGAGGTCATTACTATGAGCAGTCTTGGGGTCACAGCTAAGAGCACTTATAATTTGTAGCCAGGAAGTGGATTTTTGAGAGAAAAGGGAAAGAGAAAAAAATTTTTTAAATCAAGGTATAGTGGCAAGGAATCAAAGGATGTGGTATATAGTTCCAGATCTACGACTTGCTAATTGTGTGATCTTGGGCATATCATGCTGCATCCCTGAATCTGTTTCCTCAGCTTCAGAATAGGGATGACAATATGAGTACTGCCTGCCTGAGAGTTATAGAAAGGCTAACCAGCAATTCCAGAGAGCAAAGCACTTAGTAACTGGGGAAGCACTATCCCAAAGTGAGCTAAAATCTAGAAGGTGTAATTTAGTCTTAGAATTCTGGAGCTTGAAGCTATTAGAATTGAATGGAGTTCAGCAAGGTTACTACATATAAAGTTAACACACAAAAAGGAATAGCATTTCTATATACCAGTAATCATTTATAAAATGTGGTAGGAAAAAAATAAAATCATTATGGTACCTAGGAGTTCGCCTTAAAATAGGGTTGTAAGACTTCTATAGAAAAACATAAAACTTTTACAACTTTTATTTTTTTAAATATTTATATTTTTGGGGGGGGGGAAGAGACAGAGTGTAAGTGGGGGAGGGGCAGGGGAAGGGAGACACAGAATCCAGAGCTTTGAGTGTCTGCATCCCTCTTATTTAACAAACCATGAATTTGAGTCCCCAAGAGGAGAAATTACGTAGCATGTTTAGGGGCAAGGGGGGCACAGTGCTCTGTTAGTTTTAGAGTAGAATCCCCTTTTGATCTCCCTCTGGGGATAGGTGAATAAAACTAACCAAAGGAAGAGGGAATAGGGACTTAGTTAGGGGGATTTGTGTAAAAGAATGCCCCCAAACTGTTTTATCACATCTGCTTGAAAGGGACAGGCCTTTGTCATTAGTCCTGTGGTTTTAGGAACAAGGAAACACTTAGGGAACCTTGAAAGAAGTAGTCATATTTTGAGGGAAAGGAAGTCCCCTGCTGCACATTATGTAGCATGCACAGTGAATGATATCACAGAAAACGAGAGGTGAAAAGACCATCTTGTTCTACTTCCCCTGATAGAGAAGAGGAACCTGAAGCCCAGAGATGGGAAATGGCTTGCCCAAGGCCACATAGCTTGTTCCTGAAAGAGCTGGGATTATAACAGGGTTTCTTAACTTGTAGTCCAGGGCTTTTACTCCATGTGCCAGTTTGGATTGTGTATCCTGGCAAATGACAGAGACTAATGGTAGCTTACACCAATGGAGATTTATTGACTCACGATGGCTTTCACAGATTACAAGAAGTCTAGAGGGGGACAGTGAGATTAGTGTAGCTGCCGAAGGATGCTAAGGACCTAGTCTCCTCCTATTTTCCTACTTCTCACCTTCAGCCCATGACTTTTGTCCTTACAGTCTTAAGATGGCTGTATCTCCTCGAGGCATTGTGTCTGTATTCCAGGCAGCTGAGCTTGTCTTTTTTTAAAAAATTTTTTAAAAAATGTTTTTATTTATTTCTGAGAGAGAGAGAGAGGCAGCATGAGCCGGGGAAGGTCAGAGAGAGAAGGAGACACAGAATCTGAAGCAGGCTCCAGGCTCTGAGCTAGCTGTCAGCACAGAGCCCAACGCGGGGCTCGAACCCACAAACCGTGAGATCATGACCTGAGCCGGAGTCAGACGCTTAACCGACTGAGCCACCCAGGTGCCCCTGAGCTTGTCTTTTTATAAAGACTTACCTGAAAGCTCCATCCAGTGAAGCACATAGCAAACCCAACTGCAAAGGAGTCAGGATAGGTGTCCAGGCACTAAAGTAGGAGGTGGCAGGGGGCTTTTGAGTTGTTAGACCCTAATGTTTGTTGCATCACTATGCTACATGATTTTATCTCTATCTATCTATCTATCTACCTGTCTACCTATCTATCTATCTATCTATCTATCTATGTATCTACTTACCTACCTACCTATCCATTAAAGATTTTTTAAAATTAATCTCTACACACAATATGGGGCTCAAACTTACAACTCCTAAGATCCAGAGTTGCCAACTGAGCCAGCCAGGCACCCCTATGCTACACCATTTTAAAGATGAAAGAAGGGGTGGGTGCAACAAACTCCTGCCTGAGAAACAGAAAATAGGTTCAAGTTTGGATTCTGCCACTTATCTGTGGGTCTTTGACATGTCTCAATTACTTCACCTGAAAATGGTTTGGGCTAAGTGACCCCAAAAAAACCCTTCTGGCTCTTAATTCTATGATCCTATCCTATTCAAATCCTAATCCATGTACTTTTATTTCCCTTTCCCCATGGAATTCTAACATAAACATTGTAAATAATGACAATAATTGGTATGTAAAGATTGTATATTTATCTGAAAATCTTCCTGTATCAGGAAATTCCAGTCAGAGAGTCCTGCCTTGAGAGCATCAAGGTATCTCCATAAAAGTATTTTCTTCTAAAAGTTGTAAAGTTTGGGGGCACCTAGGTAGCTCAGTCGGATAAGCATCTGACTCTTGATTTCAGCTCAGGTCATGATCTCATGGTTGTGAGACTGAGCTCCACGTCGGGCTGCATGCTGAGCGTGAGAGCCTGGTTGGTGGGATTCTTTCTTTCTCCCTCACCCCTTTCTCTGCTCCTCCCAAGAGCACAGTGCACATTCATGTGCGCTCCCCCTCTCTCTTTCTTTCTTTCTCTCTCTCAAAATAAATAAATAAACATTAAGAAAAGAAGTTTATGTTAAATATCAAGGTAGGGAAACAGAGTGAACCTGTACTTTGAGAAAAAATCTATTAGGGCAGATCCATGTCGACATGAAAAATTGCCACATATGTGGGGAATACTGTAAAAGAGAGACATAGAATGGGTGCAGGAGGATGTGTATGAATGGGAGGCCGTGGTGCCCAAGTAGATGTGGCAGGAAAGAGAAAAGGGACTGAGCCAGAACAGCATAATGTTGATGGAGATGTTTCTCAGGCAGAAGGAGAATCTGGTAGGCCTGAGGTGGGGAGAAGGGAGGGAATAACTGAGAATGACTTTTTTGAGTGGCTAGCTTGGGATGCATATAACACGGTGACTTTATTACCTTAAAGAAGGAATGGAAGATTCCAACACTTTTGAATTTTCCTAGCCATCTGACCTCTAAGGAGCTCAAAAGCTAATTCCACTCTTGAAGCCTGGGACAGGCATTGGGGCTGGCTACTTCAGGCAGCAGGAAGGATCAGAGTAACTTTTGAAGCTCCCACCTGTGTGTTTTCCTTATAACAGTTAAGGAAATGCTTGGACAAAATCTGTGGGTTTTGGTATGAAATAACGCTAATTTCATCAGGACAGGAAGCCTTTTTAATTTACCTTTTTATAAGTGCCGCTCACTGTGTGGCCCTTTCAGATGTGCAGATCATCATTCAGTGTCTGTTGGTTGGATGAATGAATTCAGGCTTGCAATGGTAGTTCCACTGCTTTAGGGTCTGGGTGTGAAAGAGGGGAAAAACTTTTGAGTTTGGTCCCACAACACCTACCTTATTAATTGGTCTGTGACCTAGATTAGTCATTTCAGTTCTCTGTGATTGACCTAAAGTTCTTTCCAGGGCTCCAAATTCAGTTCTATACGTTTTCCACTTATCCTTTTACCTAGAGGTTCCTTCATATTTGTATAGGCCATAAATACTCCTTTAAAGTCATTCTGACTAGTACTCTATAAATGCTTGCTAAGTGCTAGGCATCAATCTAAGTACTTTATTTATATCAACACATTTGATCTGCCTAACAACCCTAATAAGGTAGGTGTGACTATTATTCATTTTATAGTGAAGGAAACTGAGGTACAGAGAGATTAAATTTCTCCCATAAGCTCATATAACTTGTCAGTAGCAATTCCCAGATTTGCATACAGGGACTCAAGAGTCCAGAGTCCAAGTTTAACTACCTCACTATGCTACCTCTAGGTCACCCTAACAGGGACTATGACAGAGGCTGGTGACTTGCATTACCTCATTTTTACTAAGGCAACTACAGCTTAACTTCCCGAAGTTACAAAGTAGCAGAGCTGACCTTGAACCAGGGCTTTCAACCAAGCGCAGTGTTCTTTCTGGTAACCAGCCTGCTCTAGAGGTTCGCTACATGCCCCATTGCCTGGTTGCCTGAGTTAAAGCACCACACTTGATTACTGGCTTGTGGTCATTAGGTAAATTACTAAACTTGTGTTTCTCATCTGTAAAATAAGAATGGGAATATTAATACCAATTATAAAGCACGGTTGTGACAACTAAATGAGTTATTAGGAGTCACATACCTACAAGAATGCCTGGGACATAAGCACTCAAGAGGCCTTAGCTATTGCTTTTCCTTCTGGACCACTGCTCTCCAGCAGAGAGATATCGTGAGCCAAATAGGAATTTTAAGTTTTAGTGGCCACTTTTTAAAAAGCAAACAAACAAACCCCTACCAAACCAAAAAAGAATCATGAAATTATTTTTTAAAATGTTTATTTTTGAAAGAGAGGGAGAGAGAGCACGAGCGGGAGAGCGACAGAGAGAGGGAGACAGAGAGTCCCAGGCAGGCTCCGTGCTCAGCACAGAGCCCCACCTATGATTGAGATCCTGGGATCATGACCTGAGCAGAAATCGAGAGGAGGTTGAACCGACTGAGTCATCCAGGTGCCCCATGAAATTATTCTAAATGTGTTTTATTTAACCAAATATATCTAAAACTGTAACCAATTCTGTAATCAACTATTCAGTTTATAATCAATACACCGAGATATTTTACATGTTTTCTACCAAGTCTCGGAAATCTGGTGTATATTCTACACCTACAGCACATTTCAACTTGGACTAGCAGCGTCACTTGTGGCTGGTGGCAGAGCCGCCCTCGAGAGGCCCCACACCCGCGTCCCCGTCCCCCCACGGTTCCTTCCCGCGACCAGCTGGCCCAAGCCCTAGGCCCCGCCTCGCGCCCCTCCCAGGTTACATCACAGAGCCCGCAGGCCCCGCGGGCGGGGAGACCCGGGCCCGGCCGCGTGTGCCCGGCTGCTCGCATCCTCCCAGTTCCAGGCACCCAAGTTCTGAAGGGAAGCGACGTCCAGCACAGGGCCGCGGCGGCGGTCGGTCTGCTCGCCAGCCGCCCCGGCGCTAGCGGGCGGGAAGTGGGAGTCTGAAGCCCCCATGCGTACCTCGCCCCCAACGGCCCTCCGCTCGCGCCGCTACCACTGCGAGGTCGAGGCGGCGGGGCCGGCGCTCATTGGCTTACCACAGCCCTCCGCCCGCCCCCTCGCCGCGCTTATTGGCCGGAGCCGCGGCGCCCGCGGGATAGGCGGTGGCGGCGCCCCTCCCTCGCGCCAGCCCTCAAGAGAGCGACGAGGAAGCGGCCGCCTCCCTGCGCCCCGCCCCACGGGCTTGCTTGGTGGCTCGAGCTCCTCCCGACTTCTCCCGGCTCCTCCCGACTTCTCCCGGCCCTCGCCCGGCTCCCTCCGGCTTCGGCTCCGGCGCAGCGGCGGCGGGTAGGTGCGGCGACAGG
>NW_027532172.1:5392900-5443801 GCF_008692635.1 Crocuta crocuta | reverse complement strand
CGGGGCGCGATCCCGGGGCCTCTTGGGGCCGAGCGGGCCGGGAGGACCAGCTTCGGGCGTCTGGAGCGTGGGGCTGAGCCGCACGCCTTGGGCTCGGGATGGGGCTGAGCAGGGGAGCGAGGGTCGCTGCGGTTTGGGGCCCTGGGTGGGGCTCGGGGACGTAGGAAAACTCAGAGGTCTTTCGGTGAGGCTTTGCGGGGGTCAGTCGAGGTGGAGCTGGTGCGAGTTAGAGAGAGGGTCCGAGGTTACAGGCGGCGCTGAGGGGCGGTCTGGAGAACCGGGCCCCAGCCTAGGCTCCCTGCGTGCCGTCCCCTCCGGCTCTGAGCAGACTGAGCCGTTGGGTTGGGGGAATAAGTGTGTGTCTGGCTGCGGGAGGGCGAAGCAAGGGTGGGGATGGGAGGATTGGGACTGGGACCGGGAGGGGGCAGTGGAAACGTTACCCCGAACCGAGATTGTGGTTTAGCACTTGGACCAGGTTCTCCGTTGGTGGTGTTGCCTGATCTCTTTTTTAGCGAAATTACCCCGTGGGGGAACGAACGTAGGGGTTTTTGCTTCCATCCAGGAACGTGTAAATTAAATGCATTTGCTTCTTTTCGGAGGAGGCAGTGATTTACTCCTAGTTTTGTGTTTTAGGACAAACCCGGGGTGAAACGTGCTTCTCGGGAAGGTTAGTGTTACCCAGCTTTCTTCTGGAAACCCCCTTTCTCCTTTCCCTCCTCTGGTTCGGTTACAGTATTGCTCCCCAGGGCCTCTCGATTCCCTCTCCCTGGCTGCATAGCATTGCAGTGTTCTTGCTCTGTGTGTGTGTGTGTGTGTGTGTGTGTGTGTGTGTCTCCCGCCCGTTTCCCTGCTGCTGAGCTTTTGGCAACTGCCACTGCGCTTTCCCAGGGATGGTTGTGGCATTGCATCAGGGGATATTTGTGCTTGTAATTTGCNGGTGCCGTCAGCTCGGCTGAGCAGGCAGAGAAATGGGTGTGGTGAGGGAATACAGCTGCTCTAGGCCTATAGGGTAACACTGCCCAGTCATCAGCTCAAAGAGATTCAAAGAGCAGCAGCAACAGCTATTTTTATAAATCAGTCCTGAATCCAAGCTGAGCACATGGATTTAGAGTGAACAGTTGTCATGCTCTAGCTATTACCGGCTGGGTGTTTGGTAGACAACATTGGAGTTGCTAAGCGAGAACTGTATAGTGCGGCCGGTACTTCTCTTGCAACTTTTTAACTTTGCTCTTCTCACCTCTCTGGAATGAATGGCACATCTCTCTTCCAGGAGCCTCTTTCAAAACTTGAAGTGGTTTGATGGTCCCGGCTACTTTTCAAATGAAAGGTTTCTGTATCACTGGTAGTCTTCCTCTCACGTTTGGCTTAAACATAATAAAGCTGTCACCTTTTGAGCCCTTGACATCTTCCGGGCCCTAGTTGTAGGTATTTATTTACAGATGGGGAAATTGAGACTGACGGGAATAAGGAGTCACACAGATAGTTAAGTATCAGAAGTGGCATCCACATCAAGGTCTCTCTGACCCCTTCTCTCCCCCACCCCCAGTAGTTCAAAAACTCGAAATTTTTTATTCACACGGGGTGACTCAAGTGCTTGAGACTTTATTCATGCAAAGTAATCTCGCTGGAGACTGATAAACCAGATGCCAGTTTATTTATTCAGAAAGTAAAGAGTGTCATGTACACAATTGGAATTAATTATCCATTGGCCAGGACACTTCCTTTGTTTCTGGGCAGCCAAATCAGTAATAAAAGGGCAATTGATTATAGAATGGGAACTAAGGGCCCTGGATGTTTTTAGGCGGATGTTTTAATCAAGTTACTGAAGCCTAGTTGAGTCTTGTGTCTTTTCCCATCGTATGAACACATATATTAATGTTTGACAGTGCTGGGGGAAGATTCTAAAAGCATTTTCCCACTGTCTCAGTTGTGTGTGTGTCTTTTTTAAGTTCATCTCTTTATGTATTTGTCATCTCAGCACATATTTATCTGTGTTAAAATTCTCAAAATTACACATAAGTTTACATTACACGTTAACATCATTTTCCATCGTTTGCTGACAGTGAAGGAAGCACCTGGATTTTCTTATGTCTAGGTGGCTTAGCTCTAGTTTTACTTTTTGTTTTTTTGAGGCTATGAAAACTTTTATTAATTACGTACTCTGGCTTTCAGGGGAGAGTAGGAGACGTTTCCCAAGCTTGCTCGAAATGGGTTGAGAGCTGGGAGAGATACTGCCTTGTGATTTTTATTTTGGTTATAGATTGAGGGGTATGTGTGGAAATAAGTGTTACCCTGCGTGAAGGGGGCCTTGTGTGGCTTGAACCTCTTATGTCAAGTTAGGTGGGTTTGCTTTAGTCAGAGAGAGTGGGTTCTTTCTGATTTCAGTGTCTTGTTCTTTTTCCCAATTTTGTTTTTGAATTTGGTGACCTGTCTTTGATCTCTTCATATTTGTGAGGTTGACATTTCAGATCTGGGCATTGCTTTTCTCCTTCGTCCTCTTCGTCCTCTCCCTCCTCTTCCTTCTTCTTCTTTTCTCTCCCTTTCTTTGTTGTGATTATTATTATTAACATGGGGCTCAAACTCATGACCCTGAGATCAAGTCATATATATGTTCCATGGGCTGAACGAGCTAGGTACCCCCTTCTTCTTTAAAAAAATTTTTTTTTAAATGTTTGTTTATTTTTGAGAGAGAGAGAGTGAGCGAGCGAGCGAGCGAGCAAGGGAGCAGGGGAAGGGAAGAGAGAGAGGTAGACACAGAATCTGAAGCAGGCTCCAGGCTCTGAGCTATCAGCACAGAGCTCGATGCAGGGATCATGACCTGAGCTGAAGTCAGACACTTAACTGACTGAGCCACCCAGGTGCCCCTCCTTCTTTTTTTAAAATATTAAGTATACTTAGTTGATGTGCAGGTTTTATGTTCTCTTAAAAAGCAAGAAAATCTGGAGAAGCATTTTGACCTAATGGAAATCATTTTGGTGGTTCATTTGATTTGGTCCATTTGGGAAGGAAACTGAGGCAGACGTGGGTGGTTTAGTTGATTAAGTGTTGACTGTTGATTTCAGCTCAGGTCATTTCGGGGTTCTTGGGAGTGAGTCCCGCATCAGGCTCTGTGCTGACAGCATGGGGCCTGTTTGGGATTCTCTGTCCTCCTCTCTGTCCCTCTGCTGCTTGTGTAGCATGCACGCACTTTCTCTCTCAAAAATCAACATTAAAAAAAATACTTTATTTTGAATACTTTTAGATTTACAGAAAAATTGTAAAGATAGTACAGAATTTCATCTAGCTTTCCTTAATGTTACCATTTTATATAACCGTGATACATTTATCAAAATTAAGAAATCAATATTAGTTGGGGTGCCTGGATGGCTCAGTTGGTTAAGGGTCTGACTCTTGACTTCGGCTCAGGCCATGGTCTCATGTTTAATGAGTTTGAGCCCTGCCTCGGCCTCTGCGCTGACGGCCTGCTTGGGATTCTGTCTCCCTCTCTCTGCCCCTCCCCCACTTGCGCGCTCTCTCTCAAAATAAAAATAAACTTAAAAGAAGAGAAATGAATATTAGTTTAATATTATGAAGTAAATTACAGGTTTTCCACTCATTTCCCTAGTTTTTCCAGAGTGATGCCCTTTTTCTATTATAGGATCTGATACCATTTATTTATTTAGAGGTCTTATTTGCCTTGTTTCTGACAATCTGTGACAGTTTCTTAGTTTCTCCTTGCCTTTCCTTGACACCTTTGAAGAGTTGCAGTTATTTGTAGAATGTTCCTGAATTGGGTTTTCTGGTGTTTTCTCGTGATTAGCCAGAAGTTATACATTTGGGGAAGAGTACCATAGAGATGGTAGGCCCTTCTTGTCACATCATATTGCGTGTCAGGGTATACCTGATATCAGTGTGGCTTATTACTGATGTTAACTTTGATAATTTGATTAAGGTAGTATCTTCCTGGTTTCACTAAAGTGACTACTTTTTCCATTTCCTTACTTTATTTGTTAGAAGCTAGAAATGAGTCACCAAGTCAAGCCCATTTCTGGGGGAAGGAAATGAAGCTCTACCTCTTGAAGGAATGAGTGTCAAAGAATTTGTGAGTCTGTGTTCAAGTCACCCACAGTGATTAATAACTATTTTGGGGTATGTTCTGTGAGGCTATACAAAGATCTGAGTTTCATCCACTAATTTTAGCATTCATTAGTGAAATTTGCCTGCAGCAGCAACTAGTGTGTGATTGTAGTGGTGATTTTCTATTTCCCTCATTCCTTCTACATTTATTTTTTGGAGTTTTTCTGTAAGGAAGATTTGTACATTCCCTTCTACCCCTGCCCCCAGTTTATTTACTTATTTATATCATTATGGACTCATGAACATTTATTTTTCCCTTTGGTTTGTAATACTGTACTTTGTTGTTCACATTCTTCTGGCTGTGGCCATTTGACACTTAGGTGTTTTGGATATGTCCCTCTTTTCTTTTTTTGGAGCACTTTTTTACTTCCTGATGCTGCAAGATGCTCCAGTCTCATCTTGTATTTTCCCTGCCCCAGCTCTAGAATCAGCCATTTCTCCAAGGAGGCCTGGTTTCTTTTATTGGAAAAAATATTTAGAAATCAAGATCTGGTTTCTAAATGAACTGGGTGTACTCACTGATGCTGGGTTGTCCCTGCTTCTAGGCCATGCTAAAAGGCAGATCTACGTGTGTAATGGCTCAGATGTACATATATATTTGTGTTTATTTCCATATCTGTGTATAAATAGAAACATGCTCGTACTGGTTTCTGACTCTAGCCCAGTGCCACAAGTTTATTCTAACATTCCTCTCCTTCTTTGTAACTTTCTCTGACAGTGAGAAACTTGGCTCTTATTATTTATACTAGATTTACTTAACTGTTCAACCTTAGTGTATGTGTAAAGTAGGAATGCAGTTTTCATTGTCACATAAAGTAAATTTCCAAAGTCTTTTGCGATTGTCAACTAATTTAAATTATACTCCTGTAATACTGGTATTTTAAATTACTGTTTTTTACTTAAGTGGAGAGGTGATGTCATTTGCCCTTGGCCAAACAGGAAGTGAGTGACTGCAGCTGGAATCATGACCTATTCTCACTCCTAGTGCTATGCTTGATCCCATGCAAAGCAGTCTCATTCTATCAAGTATCTTTAACTACAAGTCATCCTTTGTCCCTTCTTGATGGGATTGCTCCTTTTAATTAAAGAAGTTGCTGGGTTTAAGATTTTTTTTTTTTTTTTTAACTTTTGACCATGTTGACAGCAAGAAAAATTCCTTTTCTGGAATTATTGTGTCCCACTTAAGTTTTTTCCAGACTAAACAGCTTTTTCCCCTAGCCACCTCTTATGAAATGTGCTTTCTAAACCTTTTATTATGTTGGGCATCGTCTTGTAGACATGCTACAGATCATATGATCTGATCCAGATACTCCATTAAGCCTTGGAAATGAAGTGATTAAGGAATTCAAAATGATCCCTTCCCTTGGGGAGCTTACCACTTGGTTTCCATCATTACTGCTTTAAAATAATTTTTTTCAGGGCATCTGGGTGGCTCATTGGTTAAGCATTGGACTTTTGATTTTGGCTCAGGTCATGATCTCACAGTTTGTGGGATTGAGCCCCACGTCAGGCTCTGTGCTGACAGCATGGAGCCTGCTTGAGATTCTCTCTCCCCATCTCTCTCTGCCCCTCCCCCACTTGCACACTCTCTTTCTCAAAATAAATAAACATTAAAAAAAATAAGTAAAATATTTGTTTTCTTTCTTTCAATATCCACTTTTCAGTGTTAATTTATACTTGTCTGTCAGTAAGCTCACCTCTAGGCCTTCTCTAGAGCTGCTCTTAACCCAGATCTTAATTCTTTTTTTATTTTATTTTATTTTATTTTTTAATGTTTATTTTTGAGGAGGGGAGGGGCAGAGAGAGAGAGGGAGACACAGATCTGAAGCAGGCTCCAGGTTCTGACCTGTCAGCACCGAGCCTGACGCAGGGCTCAAACTCACCAACTGCGAGATCATGACCTGAGCAGAAGTCTGACATTCAACCAACTGAGCCATCCAGGTGCCCCCTAAATCTTCATTCTTGATTGACTGGCTTTCTGATTCTATGTGTTGGACTTTTTTTTAACCTTCTTTCTTTCTGTAAGTCCCAATTTCTGTCCATTGTTTCAAAGGAGACTTTTTGAATCCTGATTCTACTATCCTATGCCTTTGTTACCCTTACTACGTCTGTAATTTCGATATGTTCTTTCTATGTTTTGACTAGAATAAATTAAGAAAATGTTCACCTAGAGAATGCCAGGATCAGTTAGAGACAAAACTTAACTTTATNTTGTCGTTTCCGGAGTCCTGTTCCCAGCAGGCCTCCACAGGTTCAAAGATGGCCTCCTTACTTCTGACTTTTAAGTGTTTTCAGAGGTTTTGGTTCTGAGTTTCTACGCTAGTTTGTATGCAAAATAATAATTAAGATATTTCACATCTTAATCTCTGAAGTCACAACTAATTCTTTCTAATGGTAGTTATTGATTATTGATTGAAGTTAGGTTATATTATTGCTTATGACAAAGCATAGGTTCTGACTTATGATTCACATGTAAAATAGTTACGCCTTTTTAAAAAAATTTTTTTTACATTTATTTATTTTTGAGAGACAGAGTAAGACAGAGCGGGAGCGGGGGAGGGACAGAGAGAAAAGGAGACACAGAATCCGAAACAGGCTCCAGCTCTGAGCAAGCATTCAGCACAGAGCCTGACATGGGGCTCGAACCCATGAACCGTGAGATCATGACCTGAGCCGAAGTTGGATGCTCAACTGAGGTGCCCCAATAAAAGGTGCCTTTTATCTCATGATCTCTCTCTCTGTACATGTTGAAACTGTTGTGGAAAAACTTAAAGCTCTTAGGGAATATAATTTAAAGAATGAAAAATTTAGGGAGATTGGAGATAGTGGTGAGTGGGAGTAAAGGCTAGAGACCCTTAAGAAAAATGTTCCTTCCTAAAATAACTCCTCTCTCTGAGCTCTGTTTTTGTTCAACTAAAATTCTAATTCAGGTGTTCATTTGGTTAACTCATTTTCTCTGTTAGGAATAGAAATACACTGGGACAATTCTAGAGCCCTCATTCATTTTTTAATAGGTAGAACATATTTTCGTTGAAATAGTTTGTATTTGGGATATAAAAGTTCCTTTGGGTGATAGGTGAGTGATTTCTGAATTTAGGGAGGAGTGAGAAGGGGAGAGGGTAGGGGACAAAACAGACTTACAGACTTTTTTCTTTGGTATCAGCTCAGGTATCAGCTTTTGAAAGCCTTTCTGACCATTTTTTTAGTCTGGTCAAGTATTCCTCTTTGGTGTTTTCACCAATATATATCTTTAGACATATGTTATTCTATGTTTAAAAAAAATTAAGGTATAATTTACATACCATAAAATTTACCATTTTAGAGTATACAAGTCATTTTGGTTTTGGTGTATTCGGCGTTGTGCAGCCATCACCACTATATAATTCTAGAACATTTGCATTATCCCAAAAGAAATCCCAGACCCATAAGCAGTCACTTCCCATCCTCCCCCCCACCCCCATCCCTGGCAGCCACAATTCTAATTTCTACTGATGGATTTGTCCATTCTGGACGTAACCTATAAATGGAATCATATCATATATCTGGCCTTCTGTACCTGGCTTTTTTCATTAGCATGTTTTCAAGGTTCATCCTTCATATTGTAGTACATATCAGTACTTCATTTCTTTTTATGGCTGAGTAATACCCCATTGTATGGGTATACCGTATTTTGTTCTTTCATCAGTGGGTTGTTTTCACTTTTTAGCTATTTTGAATGTTTCTGTGAACATTTGTGTACAAGTTTTTGTGTGGACATGTTTTTATTTCTTTTGGGTATATACTTAGGAGTGGAATTACTGGGTCATATGGTAACTCTACAGTTAACCTTTTGAGAAACTACCAGACTGCTTTTTATAGTGGCCACACCATTTTATGTTCCCATTAGCAGTATATGAGGGGTCCAGTTTTTCCACATCCTTACAAACACTTGGCTGTTATAGGTCTTTAAAAAATTAAAAACTTTTTTTTATTACATACCGTATCCATTAATGTGTCTTTACTCTGAGATAGTTTAACCTATCCAGATTTTATCTATCAATAGAAGAAAATCCTATCTTACGATTGCTATGACAGCCATATCCTTGACTTGGTGCTGGGTAGCATCTGAATTTTAATAGCTTAAGGTTGTTTAAAACATTTCTCAGTTATTGTTTACTGCTTGTTCTTGAAATGATTCCTCAATTTGTTAGTCACTTATTGCTCACTGGCCAGTCCTGTTCATTAGTTTCTCCTTCCTTCCTTCCTTCCTATCATCATCATCATCATCACCATCATCTTAACCTTTGACCCCCTTCACCTGTTTTTCCCACCTACCAGCTCTCTGCCTCTGGCAGCCACCAATCTGTTAAGTGTCTGATTCCATCATAGTGGGTGTGAAGTGATACCTCATTGTGATTTTGGTTTTGATTTCCCTGATGACTGATGTACTTACTATTTGCAGATCATCTTTAAGGAAGTATTAAGGTCCTTTGCCCGTTTCAAATGAGACTCTTTGTTTTTATTTTGGAATTATAAGAATTCTTTATATTCTAGATACAAATACCTATTAAATACATGATTTGCAAATATTTTCTCTATTCTGTGGGTTTTCTTTATTTTCTTATCATATCCTTTGAAGCATAAAACTTTCCAGTTTTTTAAAAAAATTTATTTTTACTTATTTATTTTTGAGAGAGGGAGAGAGAGAGAGCAACTTTCTAATTTTGATGAAGTCTATTTTATTTGTTTCTTCCATGGTTGCTTGTGTTTTAGATGTCACAACGAAGGATCTCTTGCCTACTGCAAGATCACAAATATTTCTGCCTATTTTTCTTTTACAGGTTTTATAGTTTTAGCTGATACATTTAGGTTTTTGGTGCATTTTGAGTTTTTTTAAATAACTATAATAGAAAAAAATATAAATGATGTCAGGGAGGGGTCCAAATTCTTTATTTTTTTGCATGTGGATATCCAGTTGTTCTTGTACCATTTGTTGAAAAGACTTTTCTTTCTTATTGAATTGTCTTGGCACTCATTTTGAAAATCTCCTGAACTTAGATGTGGAGGGTTATTTCTGGACTCTCAGTTCTGTTCCACTGACTTACATTTCTATCCTTATGCCAGTACACACTGTCTTGATTACTGTAGACATTGTAGTATGTTTTGAAGTCAAGAAGTGTGAGTCTTCCAACTTTGTTCTTCTCAAGATAGTTTTGGGTATTCTGGATCCCATGCATTTCTGTATGAATTTTAGGATGAGCTTGTCAATTTCTGCATAAAAGACAGTTGGGATTTTGACAGGGACTGCATTAAATTTGTAGATCACCTTGGAGCGAATTGCCATCTTAACGATGTTCAGTCTTCCAATCCATGAACATGGAAAGTCTTTCCATTTATTTACATCTTCTTTAATTTCTCTCAACGTTTTTTTTAAAAATGTATATATATATTTTTAATTTATTTCTAGGAGAGAGAGAGACAGCGTGAGCAGGGGAGGGTCAGAGAGAGAGGGAGATACAGAATCTGAAATAGGCTCCAGGCTCTGAGCTGGCAGTCAGCACAGAGCCCGACGCGGGGCTCGAACCCACGAACCGCGAGAACATGACCTAAGCGAAAGTCGGATGCTTAACCGACTAAGCCACCCAGGCACCCCTCTCAATAACGTTTTGTAGTTTTTAGTGGACAAGGCTCACATTTCTTTGGTTTAATTTATTGCTAAGCATTTTATTCTTTTTGATGCTGTTGTAAATGGAACTGTTTTCTTAATTTCATTTTTGGATTGCTAATTCCTGGTACATAGAAATACTACTGATTTTTGTTTATTGATGTGGTATTCTTCAAGCCTTGCTGAATTTATTATTTTTAAGAGTTTTGTATATGTGTGAATTACTTTGGATTTCCACATCATTTTTTATGTGTATATGCTTTCCCACTGGATCAAGATCCTCTTGAATTCAGAGACTATGTCTTGTATTTCATTTTTTCCCCCAATTACCAAATGTATATTCAGGTAGCTCTGGGATAAAAATACCATTGTAGTGGAGTTCATTGTAGCATAATATCACAAAATGGCACAGAAGAAAAGTGGAGTATTGTTAAGACTATTTTTACCTATTATAAAATGTTTACTGAGGTTCAAGAAAGTTAATTTTTCTTACTTCTATGTCTCCTTCTCTGTAAACTTGCCTCTAGTTACTCTTTGTTAGTTTGAACTCAGACTTTTTTTTTTAGCTTAAATTTTAGCTAGTTAACATACAGTGCAGTATTGGTTTCAGAGTAAAATTCAGTGATTCATCACTTCCATACAACACCCAGTGCTCATCACAATAAGCGCTCTCCTTAGTACCCATCACCCATCCAGCCCAACTCTCACCCACTTCCCTCTGTCCATGCATAATTTGTTCTCTATCATTAAGAGTCACTTGTGGTTTTTTCTCCCTCTCTTTCCCATATATTCATGTTTTGTTTCTTAAATTATACACATGAGTGAAATCATATGGTATTTGTTTTCTCTGATTGACTTATCTCACTTACCAGATGCATTCTAGCTCCATCTATGTTGTTGCAAATGACAAGATTTCATTCTTTTGTTTCCTTATTTTTAAAAATGTTTATTCTTGAGAGACAGAGAGACAGAGCATGAATGTGGGAGAGGCAAAGAAAGAGGGAGACACAAAATCCAAAGCAGGCTCTAGGCTCTGATCTGTCAGCACAGAGCCTGATGCTGGGCTTGAACTCATGAACTGTGAGATCATGACCTGAGCTGAAGTCAGACGCTTAACTGACTGAGCCAGCCAGGCACCCCAAGATTTCATTCTTTTTGATGGCTGAGTAATATTCCATTGTGTGTGTGTGTGTGTGTGTGTGTGTGTGTGTGTGTGCGCGCGTGTGCGTGTGCGCGCGTGCATGCGCGCACTGCACCTTTATCCATTCATTAGTTGAATGACTTTTGGGCTTTCCATAGTTGGGCTATTTTTGATAATGCTGCTATAAACATTGGGGTGCATGTACTCCTTTGGATCTGTATTTTTGTATCCTTTGGGTAAATAATAGTGCAATTGCTGGATTGTAGGGTAGTTCTATTTTTAGTTTCTTGAGGAACCTCCATACTGTTCTCCAGAGAGACTGTACCAGTTTGCATTCCCACCAATAGTGCAAGAGGGTTTTCTTTCTTTAATAAGGTTCCCCTTTCTCGCAACCTTGCCAACATCTGTTTGTTGTTAATTTTAGCCGTTCTGACAGGTGTGAAGTGGTATCTCACCGTGGTTTTGATTTGTATTTCCTTGATGATGAGTGATGTTGAGCATCTTTTCATGTGTCTGTTAGCCATCTAGATGTCTTCTTTGGAAAAATGTTTATTTCTGTCTTTTGCCCATTTCTTACCTGGATTACTTGTTTTTTGGGTATTGAGTTTGATAAGTTCTTTATAGATTTTGGATAGTAATCCTTTAGAGAGATGTCATTTGCAAATATCTTCTCCCATTCCTCTGCTGTGCAGAAGATTTTTATCTTGATGAGGTCCCAATAGTTCATATTTGCTTTGTGTCTAGTAAGAAGTTGCTCTGGCTGAGGTCAGAGAGGTTGCTGCCTGTTTTCTCATTTAGGATTTTAGGAAATTAAGGGTTTCTTGTCTCATATTTAAGTCTTTCACCCATTTTGAATTTGTTTTTGTGTATGGTGTAAGAAAGTAGTCCAGTTTAATTCTACATGTCAGTGTCCAGTTTTCCCATCACCATTTTTTGAAGAGACTGTATTTTTTCCATTGGATATTCTTTCCTGCTTTGTTGAAGATTAGTAGACCATATAGTTTTCGGTCTATTTCTGGTTTCTCCATTCTGTCCCATTGGTCTCTGTGTCTGTTTTGTGCCAGTACCATACTGTTTTGATGACTAGAGCTTTGTAATATAGCTTGAAATCCAGAATTATGATGTCTCTGGGTTTTTTTTTTTTTTTTCAGGATTCCTGAAACTTTCTGGGGTCTTTTGTGGTTCCATACAAATTTTAGGATTGTTTGTTCTAGTCTGTGAAAAGTGCTGGTAGTATTTTGATAGGAATTGCAGTATTTTTTTTTTTAAAGTTTTATTTATTTAATAAGTAATCTCTACACTCAAGGTCAAGACTTGCATGCTATTCCAACTGAGCCAGTTAGGCACCCCTAGAATACTTTATATTATAAACTTCTGTGTGTTGGACTAGGAGTCTTAATTTGATTTTATGTATTCTCTACGGAATACGTGTTCTGGAAATGTGTTCTGTCCTCATTCAAAGAATTGTTAATTCATGAGCCTAGGAGTACTTAAGATAATATGATTGGCTATATTGGTAATTTTGTGTTTGCATTATTTCTTGGGTATACTTAAGCTCACTCATTTTCATTTTTCTTCTTATCACTAAATCACAGAGAGATAAGAAAGACAAAACATTGGCTGTCAAGGGCAGGATCTGACCTGTTCGTTACTGTTCTGTCTACCTTTTATGAGTAGACATGAAGAAATGCTTTTTTAAAAAATTTTTTATTTAAAAAAAATTTATTTATTTATTTATTTTTATTTCTAAGAGAGAGAGACAGTGTGAGCAGGGGAGGGTCAGAGAGAGAGAGGAAGACACAGAATCTGAAACAGGCTCCAGGTTCTGAGCTAGCTGTCAGTATAGAGCCTGACGCGGGGCTCGAACCCATAGACCATGAGATCTTGACTTGAGCTGAAGTCGGATGCTCAACCGACTGAGCCACCCAGGCGCCCCAATGTTTATTTATTTTTGAGAGAGAGAGAGAGAGAGAGAGGCAGAGAGAGACACACACACAGAATCTGAAGCAGGCTCCAGGCGCTGAGCTGTCAGCTCAGAGCCTGACCTGGGGCTCAAACTCAATAACCGTGAGATCATGACCTGAGCCAGAGTCTGATGCTTTAGCGACTTAGCCACCCAGGTGCCCCAATAGCTTTTAATAACATAGGAGCACCTGGGTGACTCAGTAAAGTATCCAACTCTTGGTTTTGGCTCAGGTCATGATCTCTTACTTCATGGGATTGAGCCCCATGTCAGGCTCTGGGCTGAGTGTGGCACCTTCTTGAGATTCTCTCTCTCCCCCTCTCTCTGTCCCTTCCACACTCCTGTGCACTCTCAAAGAAATAAACTTTAAAAAAAGCTACGTAATCTTTAATGGTTGCATAATGTTGCATCATATTGACAGGTTTTGATTTACTCTTTCCTTGTTATTGCATAAAGACATGTTTTTCATCGGGCTATATTATGCCTAAGGATTTGTTTATGTTTCAGATTTTATTATTATTTTCTTTTTTAAAAGCAGATTTATTGAGATATGATTTACACAACATAAAATTCATATATTTCACCGGTTTTAGTATATTTACTAAGTCACTCTATCATCATTGGTATCTAATATTTGAATATTTCATCATTCCAAAAGAAACTTAGTATGCATTAGCAATCATTAACTTGCCTTTTCCCTCATAACCCCTGGCTACCACTCTCTGCTTTCTTTATAGATTTGCCTATTCTGACCATTGTATGTAAATGGAATTATAATAGGTGGCCTTTTATGCCTACTGTCTTTCACTTAGCATGTTTTCAAGGTTGATTCATCTTGTAGCATGTATCAGTATTTCATTCCTTTTTATGGGCATGTTAATATTCCATTGTCTAGATATCTACATTGTATCTATAAGTTGATCGATATTTGTTTCTATTTTTTACTTATGTGAATACTACTGTACATGTTTATGTACGCGCTTTTGTGTGGATGTATATTTTCATATCTCTTGGTTCTCTACTTAAGAATGGAATTGCTGGGGGCGCCTGGGTGGCTTAGTCGGTTGAGCGTCTGACTTTCGCTTGGGTCATGATCTCACGGTTCGTTGGTTCGAGCCCCGCTTGGTCTCTGTGCTGACTGCCAGCTCAGAGCCTGGAGCCTGTTTCAGAGTCTGTGTCTCCCTCTCTCTGACCCTCCCCTGCTCACGCTGTCTCTCTCTCTCTCTCTCCTAGAAATAAATAAAAACATTTAAAAAAAAAAAGAATGGAATTGCTGGATTATATGGTAATTAATTTTGTTTCACCTCTTCAGTAACTACCAGGCTAAAAGGGTTTTTAAAAGTGGATACATCATGGGCAAACATTTTGGCTTAGTCGGTTAAGCGTCCGACTTTCGCTTAGGTCATGATCTCGCGGTTCGTGGGTTCGAGCCCCACGTCGGGCTCTGTGCTGACTGCCAGCTCAGAGCCTGGAGCCTCTTTCAGTCTGTGACTCCCTCTCTCTCTGACCCTCCCCTGCTCACGCTGTCTCTCTCTCTCTCTCTCCTAGAAATAAATAAAACATTAAAAAAAAAAAAAGGGGTCTGACACCTTAAAAAAAAATAAAAGTAGATACATCAGGAACACCTGGGTGGCTCAGTCAGTTAAGTGTCTGACTTTGACTCAGGTCATGATCTCATAGTTCCTGAGTTTGAGCCCTGCATTGGGCTCTGTGCTGAATGTTTGCTCAGAGCCTGCAGCCTGCTTCGGATTCTGTGTCTCCTTCTCTCTCTGCCTCTCCTCCACTCATGCTCTGTCTCACTCTCTCAAAAATAAATAAATGTAAAAAATAAGTAAAATAAAATAAAATAAAATGGGATGCAGAATTTGACCATACCATCATTAATGTATGGTGGTCATAATTAGATTCTAATAAGTCTCCCAATTTATGATAGATTCTTAAATATATATTTAATTACTGGGTCAGAAGACACATAAATGTAAGGCTTTTGGTGTATTTTGCAAAATTTCTTTCTGGAAGACTGCACATTATTTAAAGACCCATCTCATTGGACCCTTTTTAGCAGTGAGAATTATAATTAAAAAAATACTCATTAAAAAATTGCTATTTTGATAGGTTAAAAATGGAAAAAATTTACTTTTAAAATTTTTATTTCTTTATGTTAAAGTTTTTTCTTTATTTTTCTAATGTTTATTTTTGAGGGAGAAACAGAGTGTGAGGAGGTTAAGGGCAGAGAGAGAGGAAGACACAGACACAGAATCTGAAGCAGGCTCCAGTCTCCTAGCTGTCAGCACAGAGCCTGACATGGGACTCAATTCCACAGACCATGAGATCATGACCGGGGCTGAAGTTGGACACGCAACTTACTGAGCCACCCAGGCACCCTTATTTATTTACTTTTTAATAAATATTGATTCTTTTTTTTTTTAATTTTTATTTATTTCTAGGAGACAGAGAGAGAGAGAGAGAGACAGCGTGAGCAGGGGAGGGTCAGAGAGAGAGGGAGACACAGACTCTGAAACAGGCTCCAGGCTCTGAGCTGGCAGTCAGCACTGAGCCCGACGCGGGGCTCGAACCCACGAACTTCGAGATCATGACCTAAGTGAAAGTCGGACGCTTAACCAACTAAGCCACCCAGGCGCCCCAATATTGATTCATTTTTGAGAGAGAGTGTGAGTTGGAAAGGGGCAAAGTGAGAGGGAGACAGAGGATCTGAAGCTAGCTCTGCGCTGACTGCAGTGAGCCCAATGTGGGGCTCAAACTTAGAAACCATGAGATCATGATCTGAGCTGAAGTTGGACACTTAACCCACTGAGCCACCCAGGCACCCCAAAATTTTACTTTTGACATCTTCTTTTCTCAGTAGTGACATCAGTATTGCATAGTTAAATACCTAATAATTGAAGATAAGATTGGATCACTAAGAAAGAGGTTTCTGATATAGTCAGTTGCCTGATAATCCATCACTGTCCATTTAGTATGATTCTCTTGAGTTGTGTATAAGTTAGAAGTGAATGTCAGTAGGTTACTTAAGCAGGTGTTCTTTAGGAAGCTAAAATGAGAGTGACATTGATAATAGGAACAAAAGAAATGTTTAAAAGATACTGTGAACAATTGTATATGCTTAATATGGCTGAGGCTTGCTGGGGTGCCTCACTGGCAAACAAACCAGCTTAGTTCATCAGTTCAGGGATGGGGGCTGCCTTTGAACAATGAGTTGCTCTGAGTCTGAGGTAGACTTGTCAAAATTAACAGACTGCAGTTACCAGTGGCAGACAGCTATATTATGGTATTAATAGTACTGGGGCAGGTGTCAAAGACCAGCATACAGGTCTTCAACTATCACATAATAGCTTAGAGGTCTGGGGCAAATTAGTGAATCTGTTTATTTATAAAATCAGAGTGCTCATCATATCTTCTTCACAGGGTTGTTGTGAGAACTAAGAGATATGTGACTAGGATAAGTACCCTATAAAATACTAATAAGGTATTGTCTAATAATCCAAGTTAAAGAATAATTTTGGTGCATATGGATTTGATGGTATATTGGTGTTTTCAATGGAAAATGGATTGCCTCGAAGTTTCATTGGACTATATATATATAGTAAATTGGCTATGTAATATGAAATTCATGGACTTAAGCAACCACTTTGAGGCACAGAATAATTTTTATTTTGAGATCACATCCCAAATTTGTAGCTGAACCAGGACTTGAACTTTAATCTTGAGTATTCTTTTTACTACATTCAATTTTGTACCACAGTTATTTATATATCTTCTAGGTGTATAACAAATAAGTGCTGCAGATGATTTTAAAAAGTAAGTTGTAACATAGACGAGAGGATCCACACTGATTGTTTTAATAATGGTGTCATGATGTAGACTGTAAATGTTCTACAGATTTGACTAAGTGGATTCAAATGGATGCCTTTGTTGAATTGATTCATAGCCAAAGGCTTAGGTCCTTTTATTAATTTTTAGTTAGTAGAGCTGAATGTTTATCATTTAACTATTTTTTAAAACAGTTCTTTGCATGCTTCTTTGTTGACTTTTTAGAAAATATTTATTTAAGTACCCCCAAGGTGGGGCTTGAACTCATAATCCTGAGATCAAGAGTTGTAGTTGTAGGCTGACTGAGCCAGTCCCTGTGACTTTGAGATTATTCAGTCGGGTAGAAGTGTGAAGATTATAGATTCTTAGGATTAAAAATATAAGGACCCTTAGAGGGGAACATAATAACTTCATACCTTCAGTATTGTGTTTATTTTCAGAGCCACATTTTCAGAGACCTGGATAATCTAGAGCCTGTCCAGAGGAAAACAGTCTGGTTTGTGACTTGTGGAAAGTAGAAATTAAGTGACTTGTGGCCCTATTTAAGGAATTAGAGATGTTTCACTTGGAGAAGAAATAGGTGGGGGCAACTTTTTTCAAACATATCAAGATCCGGCAAGTGGAAGAGAGATTAGTTTTAGTATTTTGTTTTTTGGCAGAACTAGAACCATCAAGTAGAAGTTAAAGAGAAAAGTGGAATGGAACTGCCTTAGGTGATATGTTAAAGTAAAGTGAGCCTCAGTGGTATTTTAGGGATACTGAGAAGGTGGTTAGGTTGAGTGATCCTCAAGATTTGGTAAGTAAGTGGTTCTTAATTTTATTGTGTACATATCTCTTTGAGAATTTAACCCAAAGAGGTTCCTGGCTGGCTCACTGGTAGAGCATGCCCTCTTGATCTTGGGATTCTGAGTTGGAAGCCTCACATTGGGCATGGAAATTTCTTTAAAAATAAAATAATCTAACCCACAGCAAAGATCTTGTCTCCAAAAAAGCTTTTAAGTATGCCTATGTGTATTTTGCTCTAATCCTTGATAAATACTTTTTCTGGGTATAGAGTTTATAGGTTTTCTTTTATTTTCTTTCAGCACATTGAATTTATCAATTCAGTATCTTCTGGTTCACATTGTTGCTATTGATTGAGCAGTTAGCCTTGGTGTTCATTTCTGTCAGGTATTCTGTGGCATTACTAGTAGTTGGTTATCCCAAACTATGTTTACAATTTGAGGGTCCTTGGCTTATCCAGATTATGGGAACCTTTGGTGCCAGTGCACATGAGGGGTATTCCACGGCCATAATTTCTTAGGAATTTTTGATTCTTTTGCCACTATGGCAGGCTTTTGTATTGTTTCCTGTGGTTGTGGGAAATTTAGGCTTTGGTTTAGATCCGGTTCATCTTTAGAGGTATAGTGAGGTATCTCTTTATAGGAAAGACAACTTTGGGAGGGCCCTGATTTCTGTCCTGCCTGCCCTGTTTGGCCCTTGAACTGAAGCTCTAGATTAGGGTTTCTCAGATTTATAATTTGAGGTGTTACTGGTATTAGTGACACTAGTGGTGGTAGTGAGGCAGTACAGTAATATATAATGTATAATAACATATACATTAATATGCAGGATGAAGAGTTTTCCAGTGTGTGGAGGTGGTGGTGGTGGTTTTTTTTGGGGGGGGGGAGGTGGAGTTTTGGTGTACAGAAAGAGTGGGAAGTATACAGTGTTCCCATATACACTGCCTTCTGCCTCCTCCTCTAATGACCACCCTTCCAACTCCGTTTCCCCTACTTAATCTTACATTAGTGTGGTAACAGTGTTCAAAACCAATGAGCCCTGGGGCACCTCCCTTAGTAGAGCATGCTACTCCTTAAATCAGGCTCTTGAGGTTAAGCCCCATGCTCGGTTTGGAGCTTACCTAAAAATAAATAATAAATAAATAAAATAAAATTGATGAGCCAGTATTGATATATCATTATTTTTTAAAAAGTGTTTATTTATTTATTTAGGGGGAGGGGGAGGGGGAGAGGGAGAGGGGAGAATCCCAAGCAGGCTCCATGCTGACAGCATGAAGCTGGGGCTCGATCCCACATACTGTGAGATCATGACCTGAGCCAAATCAAGAGTCGAATGCTTAACTGACTGAGCTACCCAGGTGCCCCAACTACTGATCTTTTTACAGTCTCCCTAGTTTGTTTTGCCTTTTGCAGAACGTCATATAGTTGGAATCCTATCGTTTATAGCCTTTTCAAATTGGCTTCTTTAATTTAACCATGTTCATTTAATGTTCCTTTATATCTTTTCATGGCTTGAAAGCTCATTTTAAATTTTATTTTATTATAAGAGCACTTAACATTAGAATTAACCTTCTTAACAACATTTTAAGTGTACAATACAGTATTGCTAACGATAGGCAAAGTGTTATACAGTAGATCTCTGGAACTCATTTCTTTTTCTTGCTCAATACTGTTGCATTGTCTGGGTGTACTACAGTTTGTTTATCCATCCACCTATTGAAGGATGGTTTCTTCAATAGGTTTCTTGGTTTCTTCTAAGTTTTGACAGTTTTGAATAAAGCTGTTATAAACATTCATGTGTTTGCATGAGTGTTAGTTTTCAGCTTATGTAGGTAAATGACAAAGAGCACAATGGCTGGATTGGATGGTAGTAGTGTGTTTAGTTTTGTAAGAAGCTGCAAAACTGTTTTCCAAAAGTGGCTGTGCCATTTAGCATTCCCACCAGCACTGAATGAGAATTCCTGGTGCTCACATCCTTGTCTGAGATTGGTGTTGTCGGTGTTCTGGAATTTGGCCATTCTTTCTTTTTTTTTTTTTTAAAGTGGGCTCCATGCCCAATGTGGAGCCCAGTGCAGGACTTGAACTCATGACCCTGAGATCAAGACATGAGTGGATATTGGGATGCCTGGGTGACTCAAGTCGGTTAAGCATCCGACTTCAGCTCAGGTCATGATCTTGTGGTTCACTAGTTCAAGCCCCACATCCGGCTCTGTGCTGACAGGTCAGACAGAGTCTGGAACTTGCTTCGATTTCTGTGTCTCCTCTCTGTGTCCTTCCCCTGCTTACACTCTCTCTCTCTCAAAAATAAATAAACATTAAAAAAAAAGAGACATGCATGAGCGGATACCAAGAGTCAGATGTTTAACTGACTGAGCCACCCAGGTGCCCAGAAGCATCTTTTCATATTCTTATTTGCCACTATATATTTTCTTTGGTGAGGTGTTTTTTGTTCACATCTTTTGCTCATATTAAAAATCTGATTGTTTATTTTCTACTGTTGGCTTTATTTTTTAAATTTTTAAAAAATGTTTATTTTTGAGAGAGAGAAAGAGTTGGATGTTTAACTGATTAATCAGCTTTTTTTTTTTTTTTAAGTTTGTTTATTTATTTTGAGAGAGAGAGGAGAGCATGCATGCGTAAGTGGGGGGGTGGGGTGGGGTGAGGGAATCCTAAGTAGGCTCTATGCTGTCAGTACAGAGCCCAATGCAGGGCTTGATACCATGAACCGCAAGATTGTGTTCTTACCTGAAACTTAGTCGGATGCCCAACTGAGCCACCCAAGCGCTCCTAAGTGTCTGACTCTCGATCTCAGGGTTGTGACTTGAAGCCCCATGTTGGCCTTTGCACTGGGTGTGAAGCCTACTTCCCGTTAAGCCAGACAGAGTTAAAATCTGATACACTGATCAAAGTTATACAAGTAGAATAAGAATTTTGGTCTGAAAAACATTTGGAAGTGTATGGGGATATATAATGTTAATGTGTGTTTCTTGATTCTAAAGAACCACTGCTTTATGCAGATTTTCACATTATATACATAGTATTTATAAGCTATCCAAGCTTGCTTGCTTGTTTGCTTGCTTGCTTTTTAACAAGCCAACAATAAATTGGCTGAAATGATGAAGTAATATCTTTCTAGCCCATTATAGTCTAAGAATGAGTCACTGTTCTCTTTGTGAAAAAACTCCAGGAAACTTTGTTTTCTTGAAGGCAGCTTTTTTGCACTTGAGTTTTAAGGTGTTACTTGAATTAAAACCAGTGAAATGGAACCACTAGGTTTTTAAACATCTTACAGTTTTGAAGTGCTTATATTTTCAGTCTAATTAAGTAAATATTTGTTGACTATCTAATATGTTCCAGGTTTTGATTTAGGTACTAAGTATGTAAAGATATGTAACTCGTAGTCCTCCCTTAAGTCCAAATATTTAATATATCTGTCAGTTTTTAATGTAACTTTTCAATTTGTTAAAAAGATGTTATTTTTATTTTTTTAAGCTTATTTTGAGATAGAGGAAGAGTGCTAGTTGGGCAGGGGCAGAGAGAGAAAAGGAGAGAGAGAGAGAGAATTCAGAGCAGGCTCTTCCTTGCTGGCACAGAACTGGACGTGGGGCTCAGACCCATGAACCAGGAGATCATGACTTGAGCCAGGTTGGATGCTCAACCAACTGAGCCACCCAGGTGGGTTCCTAAAAGATTTTACTTTTAAGTGATCTCTACACCCAACATGGAGCTTGAATTCACAACCCCGAGATTAAATCACATGCTATACTGACTGAGCCAGCCAGGTGCTCCTCAGTTCTGTTTATTAAAGTGTGTGTGTGTGTGTGTTTGTAATTTGAGATAATTACAGATTCACATGCATTTTTTAAAAAAAATTTTAAATGGTTTATTTTTGAGAGAGCACAAGCAGGGGAGGAGCAGAGAGGGAGACAGAATCTGAAGCAGGCTCCAGGCTCTGAGCTATCAGCACAGAGCCTGATGTGGGGCTTGAACCCACAAACCATGAGATCATGATCTGAACCAAAGTCAGGCACTCAACCAACTGAGCCACCCAGGTGCCCCATGTATAGTTTTGTTTTGTTAAAGTTTATTTATTCTGATAGAGACAACACAAGTGGGAGAGGGGCAAAGAGAGGGAGAAGGAAAGAATCCCAAGCAGGCTTTGCATTGTAGGGTGCACCGTCTGAAGTGGGACTCAAACTCACGAAACCCGAAATCATGACCTGAATTGAAACCAATAGTCAGGTGCTTACTGACTGAGCCACCCAGGCATCCCCACATGCAATTGCAAGAAAATAATATGGAGGGATCCTTCGGACCCTTTACCCAGTTTCCCCTTGTGGTAATATTTGGCAAAACAATGTTACCAGAGTATTGACATTGAAACAGTTAATAGTAAATGGTACAGCCACTCTGAAAAACAGTTTGGCACTTTGCCTAGGAGTGCAGTTGCTGGGGCATATGTAAGTTGCATGTTTAGTTTTTAAAGAGATGCCATTTATATTGATGCAGTATGGTGGAAATCCAGGCTTTTCACTGACAATGCAGTTACCTTAATTTACATGTCTGCAGGGATCAAAGGTCCTGGCTCTCTTCCTTGGCCTTCTCTGACTGCTCTGGAGGTGTTGTTGAGTGCCTCATTCTAGCATGGAGAGGATAGGAGTTGGCTCCCTACTCAGCCTTTGCTGTTGTGGGTGGTGTTGGGTCACAGTGTTTTGTATGGTGTTTGGCTTGAATAGAGTGGCTGTTGTCTAAAAGTTTTGTCTTGCTTTGCTGGTGCTTTGGTTAAAGAGAGTAGGGTTTTGTTGGGGTTTTTCTTGTCTGTGCTCAGGCATTTCTGGGTTGCCAGCTTTGTTAGTTCCAATGTTGAGATCTATAAGGCAAAAAGAAAACCCAAGGAACTTGTCACTGTATTATTCCTCAGTTCCTGAGATTCCCCAGCCATTCTGCCTTCTCTCCACCTTTCAGAGTCTTTGTTTGTTTTATATGAAATGTTAGATGTGGGAGGAATAAGGAAAAGTAGCTCCATCTTCCCAAAAGCAGAAGCAGAAGAGTTTTATATAGTTGTCTTTTTAAAAAGATTTTGTTTTGTTTTACTTTATTTTTTATTTATTTGTGTGTGTGTGTTTGAGGGCGGGGGGAGGGAGAGAGAGAGGTGGGGAGAGGAGTAGAGAGGGGGACAGAGGATTCGAAGTGGGCTCTGTGCTGACAGCATAGAGCCTGATGTAGGGCTTGAACTCACGAACCATGAGATCATGACCTGAGTCAAAGTCATATGCTCAACCGAGCCACCCAGACTCCCCAAGATACTATTTTTAAGTAACCTCTGCACCCAACGTGGGGCTCAAACTCACAACCCTGAGGTCAAGAGTTGCATTCTCCACTTAATGAGCCAGTACCTATGTGTACATTTTTAATGGAGAAAATTTAGAAAATAGGAAAAGTGCCAAAGAGAATAATACTTTGATATTTTTTCTATTTGTTGTGAATATGCATGCATACATATTTTTCTTGCTAAAATAAGGACTATTTATACTATTTAAGAAATTTCCACTTAACTATATCATAAGCATCATTTCTTGTCAATAAATGTTTATGTATAATACTTTTTTGTGATACCAATTAAGTTGTAATGTGTAAAGTTCAGGAGATAATTAGTATCTGTTACTTTTCCTAGGTTAAGTGCTTGAGAGTTCCTGTAGAAATAAAGGATATGCTGTTTCACATGAGTCTCAGTTTAGACATTGCTTTTTTACTAAAGAAGTCTGAAGTAGACCAGATTTAGCCATTAGTTTCAGAAATTCTGGGTGTTGGCTAGGTATTTAAATTTTAAGGTTTAAAAATGAAAGTATCCACATGTCTTTAAAAATACTATTTTCATAAAAATTCTTGTTCATATTTTCCATAGTATCATGAGGGGTCATTACTTTGTAGGAGAAAATCAGAGATAATAATAGCTTTCTTGTTTGTTCTTGGAGGAAATAGGAGATGCAAGCTAGTGTTTGTTTCAGTGAACCCTAGCATTAGTTTTCTGCTGGAACTGCAAAACATAAGCCAGGATGACTTAAATCTTTTTCCATAGTACAGCTGCTGCTGCTGCTTGTTCTTTATTTTAAAATTTATTTTGAAAGAGAGAGAGAGAGTGGAGGAATGGCAGAGAGGGGCAGAGAGAATCCCAAGGAGGTTCTGCACTGTCAGAGTGTGTGTGTGTGTGTGTGTGTGTGGTTGATCCCGTGAACCGTGAGATCATGACCCAAGCCAAAATCAAGAGTCGGATGCTTAACTGAATGAGCCACCCAGGTGCCCCCCATAGTACCGCCTATTCTAGTTGCTGTGCAGGAAACTTCCACATACTCGGATTTATTGGGGAGTTCAGATTTCATAGATTGGGATTTTTAGTATTAGCTATCCAGATTCATGTAATGGGTCTAATAAAAAAAGCTATTACTCTATTTCATTTTTTTTGCACTTTGTGTATATTTTTTCTTAGTATGATGCGAGTAGCTTTAGTGTAAATCAAATCAAAACCAATATATAAAAAATATTATAAAATCACTTTACAAACGAACATAGATCTAAAAGTACTGTGTATAATAATAGTTTGTATTCCTTGAAAGATGAAAGTGCATATGTTATTTAGATAGCTATCCTTTCAACTTAACATGGAGCCATTGATTAAACATGAATTATGTTATTGATTATATTTTAAAAATTTAATTATAACTATATTTACTATTTCCATTGCAAAAGTGAGAAGTTATGCTGTGAAAAAAATTTCTTACGGTGAATATAGCATATTATATAAACTTATCAAATCACTAAGTTGTATACTTGAAAGTAATCTAACATTGTATGTCAATCAAACTCAAAAAAACTTAAATTTAGAAAAAGAGAGGGGTGCTTGGGTGGCTCAGTCAGGTGAGCGTCTGACTCTTGATTTCAGCTTAGGTCATGGCCTCAGGGTCATGAGATCGAGCCCTGTGCTGGGCTCCATGCTGAGCGTGGAGCTGGTTTGGCATTCTCTCTCTCCCTCTATCCCGCTGATGCTCTCTCTCTCTCTCAAATAAATAAAAATGAAAAAAAAATTTAAAGAAATTTAGAAAAAGAAAAAAATACCAAATTACTAGTTTTCATATTCTTTTACAAGAGTTAACCATTGAAGGGTGCCCAGCTGGCCCAATAGGAAGAGCAGGCAAGTCTTGATCTCAGGGTAATGAGTTCCAGCCCCACATTGGGTGTAAAAATTACTTAAAAATAAATAAATAAACTTAAAAAAAAAGTTTTAACCATTGAGAAGTGCTCAGCAAACCCTCTTTCCTTTTCATCAGTCTCTGCAGCTTGTGGTTTGGGTGTTCATTGCTGTCTGGCAGTGGACCCCAAGTATCCCAGACCAACTTCATTGAGATTACCTGGAGGGTCTTTTTGTTTTAATGTAGGCTCCATACCTGATACAGGCCAACCTCACAGCCCTGAGATCAAGACTTGAGCTGAGATTTACGTGTCAGATGCTTAACTGACTGAGTCACCGAGGTGTCCCATCTGGGGGGTGGGGGGTATTTAAAAATAATTTTGGCTTTCTAAATAAACTTAGGGAAAAAAAGGTGGCACCCAGCTGGCTCAGTACAAAGAGCATGCACTCTTGATCTCAAGGTTTGTGAGTTTAAGCCCCATATTATATGTAAAAATTACTTAAATAAACTTATAAAAGATAGTTTTAACTTTCTGCCTTTGATCTGATTCATTATATCTGAGGTGGAGTCCAGAATCAGAGTTTTAAAAACAGATTTATTGAAATAATTCGCATACCGTGGGGTTACTGTTGGGCGCTGTGCTGACAGGGGGAGCTTGGAGCCTGCTTTGAGTTCTGTGTCTCCCTCTCTCTTTGCCCCCCCCCCCATAAAGAAACATTAAGCAAAATTTTTTAAGGTACACATTTTAGTATTGTTTAGTATTTCGCAGGATTAAACCTCCAGCACCACAATTTAAGAGCATTTGTCACTAGTCTCCCCTCCCCAACCCTTCCCTCTTGGCAGTCACCGTATTTCTTTCTTCCCCTTCCTCTACCCTTGCGCCCATTCAGGACGTTTCATATACATGGAATCAAACAATTTGTGGTCTTTGTGACTGACTTCTTTAACTGAGCATGTTTTAAACTTTCATTTGTTGTAGCTTGTATCAGTATTTCATTACTTTTTATGGATACATCATCTTCTGTTGTATAGATATACCATGTTTTGTTCATCCATTCATAGGTTAATGGACATTTAGGTTGTTTCCACTTTTTGGCTATTATGAATAACGCTGTTATGAACATTCTAGTGTATGTTTTTATGTAGACGTTTGTTTTCATTTTTCTTGGGTGGAATTTCTGGATCATATGGTAACTGTGTAACCTTTTGAGGAACTGGCATATTATTTTCCAAAGTGGCTATACCATTTTTTGGTTCCTTTAAAAGGAACCAAAGGTATTTGAGGGTTTCAGTTTCTCCACATTTTTATCAACACATATCTGTCTTTTGATTATGTTCATCCTAGTGGGTGTGAAGTAAGAATCTGAATTAAAGAGAAAAAGTTTCTCAAATGATATTGATGGTGTGTAGTAGTAGTTCTCAGTGGGTTTGGGGATGGAGATGTGATCTTGCCCCCTGGGGCAAGCATAGAATTCAGTGGTTTTTAGTATATTCATAGATATGTGTAACCATTACCATGGTCATATTTATAACATTTTCATCACTCCCCAAAGAGAACTCCTACTCTTTAGCCATCATCCTTTAATTCTTTCACAGCCCCCCATACTTCCCAGTCTTTGTTAACCACTGATCTTTCTATCTCTATAGATTTGCCTATTTTGGGTATTTCATATAAATGGAATGATAGTATATGTGGTGTTTTGTGACTTTTCTTTTTCACTTAACATACTGTTTTTAAAGTTCATCTATCTTGTAGTTTGTATTCATACTTTATTCCTTTTTATGGATGCTTAGTATTCTATTGTATGAATTTATCACATTTTGCTTATTTGCTTTCTATTCAGACTTTTGGGTTGTTTCCACTTGTTTTTTAAAGATTTTATTTTTAAGTAATCTCTACACCCAGTGTGGGACTGGAACTTAAACTCTGAGATCCAGAGTCACAGGCTGTACTGACTGAGCCAGCCAGGCACCTCATGGGTTGTTTCCACTTTTTAGTTATGAATAATGCTGTTATGAACATTTGTGTTCAAGCTTTTGTGTAGACATATGTTTTTATTTCTCTTGGGTTTATACCTAGGAGTGGAATTGCTGGGTCATATGGTAACTCTGTGTTGCACCTATTGTGGAACTGCCAAAATGGCCACAAAAGTTAACATTTCCATTAGTAGTATGTGAGGGCTCCAATTTCTTCACACCTTTGTTGAAAAATAATGTAACTGTAAATGTGAAGATTTATTTTTGAACTTTCTATCCTGTTCTATTGATCTTTATGTCTGTGCTTATACTAGTACCACATTGTCTTGATTATTGCAGCTTTGCAGTAGATTTTGAAATCTGGAAGTGTGAGTCCTCCACATGCATTCTTCTCATTTTAAGACTGTTTTGGCAACTCTAGGTCCTTTGAATTTCCATATGAATTTTAGAATTAGCTTGTCAGTTTCTGCGAAGAAGCCAGTGAGGATCCCCTATTAAAATAGGAATTGTGTTTCCTCTGTAGATGAGCTTGGGTAATAATTGACATTTTAACAATGTTAATTAAGTCTTCTCATCCATGAACTTGGGATGTCTTTCCATTTGTTTAGATCTTTAATTTCTTTCACCAGTGTTTTGTATTATGCAGAGTATAAGTTTTACGTGTCTCATGGTAAATTATCTCTAAGACTTATTTTTGATGTAAGGAGTTTTCTTAATTTGTTTTTGGATTGTTCATTGCAGGTGTTTGGTGCTCTCTTAACACTGACTTTTGAATATAAAACTTTCAGTAATCAAAGGTCTTCTTACTGGCTTGTAATTACAAGAAGTGGAGACTTGTAGGGTGCTCTTTGAAAGCTTTTATTTCATCGTTGGCTTTCAAACAGTTTGTGGTCAGACTTTGAGCTATTGGTTGATTCGTTTTGAGTTATAGGCCAGTTGTACTTAAGAGTTCCAAACTGATGACTACATGTGCCAGTTGTATGGTCAGTGTGACTAGTTTTCAAAAGCCCTTTCAGTTATAGAGCAAATAACTTGGCAACAAAAATGCCTTTCATTCATATCATTCTTTTGTTTTCTTGGTGTGAAGAGCTGTAGTTAAGAGGAATAGTTTTAGATTTTAGTGGTTTACCAAGTTCCATTAGAGGAAGTCTATAAAAGCATTGTTGAACTGGACAGCTTTCTGATTAAAAAACAATTTATTAGAGAGGCAGGAACGTCTTACAGGTTATTTTGGATAACCTTTAGCTTAGTGTAGCCACATTTCTGATAAGTACAGTGCTATCATCTACATCAGAACCATTGAGGGTAGTTTGAAATGCAGATTTTTGGGCCTCTACCCAGATTTACCAAATCAGATTCTGGGAATAGGATTCTGTAATCTATTTAAAACCATTAAAGTTTGAAAACTACTTTAAAAATTTTTTTTAATGTTTTATTTATTTCTGAGAGAGAGAGAGAAAGAGAGAGGCAGCGTGAGCAGGGGAGGGTCAGAGAGAGAGGGAGACACAGACTCCGAAATAGGCTCCAGGCTCTGAGCTAGCAGTCAGCACAGAGCCCGACGCGGGGCTCGAACCCACGAACCGCGAGATCATGACCTAAGCGAAAGTCGGACGCTTAACCGACTAAGCCACCCAGGCGCCCCGAAAACTACTTTTAATTGTGTACCTCCATCTCTTAAGAGATTGCTTTGTTGCTAGAATTGAAATTTTGAAAATGTGGGTCACAGGCAGTTCTTAAAAAAAAATAGAAAACATTGATGGGGTTTTGGAGTGATAGTGGGGTTTAGAGGCGATGGCTGGCCAAGAAAGAATTCTTGAAGATGTTTTTTGGTGCAGAAAGGTGATTTTATTAAAGCACAGGGACAGGACCCATGGGCAGAAAGAGCTGCACTGGGGTTGTGCAGGGTGATTGCTTATATACTGTGGAGTGGGGGAGGTAAAGTCAAGAGAAGGTTTCTTAAAGGGATTTTCTTGTGCTAAAGAGGGTTTACAGATTACTGGAGGCCTAGGTATTGTCAAGCTAAGGTTGTTTTTCCCTCTAGCAAAGCATTATGTAGATAGTGGGGGAGTTCCTAGATATTAGGCTATTGATGAAATATTTGTAAACTGAGGGAGACTCTTATCAGTTTAGCCATTTGTTTTCTGTCCTTTTCTTTGTTCTGGAGTGCCATATCCCATCTGGGAGGGGGGTGATTTGCAGGGTATCAGCTTGCCTTATGCTCCCTTGTCAGACATCAGTACATTTTATATAGTAAAGATTAGCATTGGTTCATGGAACGAACTTCTGTTTCATTTATATGTGTATATGTGTGAATATAGGTTATTACATAACATGAATTTTTTTACCTGTGGGTTGGGCTCAAAACAGAAAAATTGAAGACCTCAGAATTAGAAAAATGTACAACCAATTTTACCTTACATTGTTTTATATCTACCATGCCCGTGGCCTGGGAAAGGTGCTGGTGAGCCTGCAGAGATCACTGAAAATCCTTCGTCTCGAGCTCACAGTTTTTAAAGGGTAATAGGCACATAAATAATAGTTTGCCAGTGATGGACTAGATGCATATAACATATGGACTGTTCTGGAAGTCAGGAGGTTTTCATAGAGATGGAGCTAGTTGAGGTAGGTCATGAAAAGGTGAAAAAATTAAAGTTTTAATTATTAACCAAGAGACAGTTATTTTAGGATTGAAGAGGAAGAGTTGATATAAATGACTTGTGATTCGGTGTCCCCAGATACCTACTCTTGTGTTACCTATACTCATCCTGGTGTAGTTCCTGAGTTAACCAGGAGTTGAAACGACATACTAGAACTCTTATAACAGCCTTCCTTCTTCCTAAAGTCACTCTTTCCTTTCCTCGAACTTTGTTTATTGGAGTTTGTTTCCTTTTCAGTTTTTTTTAAAAAAAGAATGCTCTGAAATTTATTTGGTCACTGCATTTTTTTTTTTTTAAATAAGTAGATTCCATGCCCAATTTGGGGCCCAAACTCATAACCCTGAGATTAAGAGTTGCATGCTCTACTGATTGAGCCCACCAGGTGCCTCTCCTTTTCAGATTTTATTTCATTTCTTAAAACAAGATGTTATTGGGACACCTGGGTGGCTCAGTTGGTTGNAGTCCTCAGTTTGTTCTCAGAATTCAAGAGTCTCTCATGGTTTGCCTCTCTCCCTCTCCCCCACTATTTCCCCCTATCTTCTCCCCCACAGTCCTCCGTTAAGTTCCTCCTAATCCTCCTATACGTGCAAACATATGGTATCTGTCCTTCTCTGCCTGATTGAGCAACCGATTCTTAATTTCAGCTCAGGTCATGATCTCACAGTTTGTGGGATCGAGCCCCACATCAGGTTCTGAACAGTACGAAACCTACTTAGGATTCTCTCTCTCCATCCCTCTGACCCTCCTGCAATGATGCTCTCCCCACTCTCACTCAAAATAAATAAATAAACTTAAGGAAAAAGTTGTCATTTATCAATTACTGTATTACTGGTACTCTAAGCACATGAATGTGCCTTCTCTCTGCTTTCCAAGCAAGCATCCTGTCGTCTGTGGAGCCAAGGCCAAATGCCTTAATATAGGGCACACATCTCCAGAGCCCTGCCCAAGCAGTTCCTTCTGCTTAGGTGGTGGTCAGTAATCAGTCTCTGCTCTAAAACACTCAGGAAATACAAGGGCACCTGGGTGGCTCATTTGGTTGAGCGTCCGACTCCGGCTCAGGTCATGATCTCACAGTCTGTGGGTTTGAGCCCCACGTCGGGCTCTGTGCTGATAGCTCAGAGCCTGGAGCCTGCTTCTGATTCTGTGTCTCCCTCTCTCTCTGCCCTTCCATTGCTTGTGCTCTGTCTCTCTCTGCTTTTCAAAAATAAACATTAAAAAAAAAAAAAAGAATCAAAAAAATAGGGGTTGGGGCACCTGGGTGGCTTAGTCGGTTAAGTGTCCGACTTTCGCTTAGGTCATGATCTCGCGGTTCGTGGGTTCGAGCCCCGTGTCGGGCTCTGTGCTGACTGCCAGCTCAGAGCCTGGAGCCTCTTTCAGTCTGTGACTCCCTCTCTCTCTGACCCTCCCCTGCTCACGCTGTCTCTCTGTCTCCTAGAAATAAAATAAAAAAACATTAAAAAAAAAATTTAAAAAAATAGGAGTTGTCTGCTGGGTGGCTCAATTGGTTAAACCTCTGACTCTCGATTTTGGCTTAGGCTATGATCTCACGGTTCATATCAAGCCCCACATTGGACAGCATGGAACCTGCTTGGGATTCTCTGCCCTCTTTCTCTGCCCCTTTCCCACATACAGGCACTCTTTATTTCTCTCTCAAAATAAATATTTTAAAAAAGAATTTAAAAAATAGGAGTAAACTTAATAGGTGGTGAATGCTAATGCATAGCAGTTGTATTTTTTTGGTGGACATTGAAAGAAATTACAGGTTGGAGGTCAGGTCAGTAGTGGTTTTGGTGAGAGGACCTAATTGGTTATTGGCCTTCAAGATCTAGATTACAGTTTTTAACTTTAGATACTGAGTTTTCAAATGAGATTGACTTTTAGTGATTAGAATGCTACATTTTCCTGTTGCTTTTCTCCTCTTCTCTCCCCAGCCCCATCTTGGCCTGTTTTAGATGGGAAGGATGCTGGGTGAGCATGGATTTAGAACAAGGGAATACAGGGGCGCCTGGGTGGCTTAGTCGGTTAAGCATCCGACTTTCGCTTAGGTCATGATCTCGCGGTTCGTGGGTTCGAGCCCCGCGTCGGGCTCTGTGCTGACTGCCAGCTCGGAGCCTGGAGCCTGTTTCAGTCTGTGATTCCCTCTCTCTCTGACCCTCCCCTATTCACGCTGTCTCTCTCTCTCTCTCTCTTAGAAATAAATAAAAATATTTAAAAAAAAAAAAAGAACAAGGGAATACAGTTTGCGCTGTTTCACCTAAACTCTAGGAGAGCTAGACAGAATGTCTGTGTCTGCATAGTAAGGAATACTCGAAGTGACTGGATTGCGTATGCTCTCCACATCCTTGGATAATAGCACAGCAGTAGTAAGATTTTGCTTTTCTAAGCTCCTCCTTTCTCCCATATTTTTTCTCTGTCTGGAACATCTAATGGCATAGGGCAGGAAGTCCTTACATTTGCCTGAATACTGGCCTGCTCAGTATTCCTACTCCTATTCTCTATAGTTCTTAATTTTGGAGATGTCTTTTTATCTGTTTTAGGGGCTGGGAGTTGGGGTGAGGGTGGTGGGAGATAGTACTTAAATTGCCTCTGCGTCTTCAGTATATTTCATGATCTTTTAGCTCTGCCTAGAGCTTGCTATAAAATTTGCTGGGAGAGGCAGTAATTAAGAGTTGGGGTCTACCACTTTACTAGCTGAGTAACTTCAGGCAGGTTATATAACCTCTGAGTTCCTTGGTGTCCTCATTTTAAATAGGGATAATAATACACCTGTGTACTAGAAATGTTCACCGTAGCCACTGAATTAATATATGTAAAGTAATTAGAATAGTATCTGGAATATAAATAGAGAAGATTCCTTATTTTTTACATACATTGGATCCAACATAGGTTCATTATTTGGACCAGAATATGAAGTTTGCTTTTTAATTGCCACAATAATGACTTTTTTCCTGGCATTAAACGATTCTGAAAGTCTTTCTCTTTGTTCCCTTGTGGTCAGACACCAAAGAAAGGGGAAAATTCTGTAGAATAAGTGGTTTTTTAAAATGGTCAGTATGTGAGCTGTTTTTTCCCTGTGATTTCTTTTCCTTTTCCTTGCTCAAACAAAAATAGCTCTGGTTTCCCGGGTTATCACAGCTTGTAACAAAAAGCTTTTTGATAAAGTTGGCTGTTGGGCCAGTAGAATGAGATCATTCCTTCCTAAGTAGTTTGCAATGTCTCAAGTATTTATTGAAACAAAAGCTGGCTGGGTAGGCTAACCACACAATAAGCCTGACTGTGGTTTTGTTCAGGGCAGGAGTGTGGGTTTTCTTTGTGATAGAATACTACTGATATGTAGAAGGTGAAAGGTACTTGGCATAGTACCTGCTCACTCTGGCTGGCCACGTGTAGAAAGAGATTATGGTAAAGAGGCTCAGGATACACTTATGGTTGGAACCTGAGTTTAGGCCTTTCTTAAGATGTGATGAATTACTTGAAAACACAGTGGCCCTTTTACATTTGATTTAGTGCATCTCTAATTTAAAAAAATAAAGACATGGGGTGCCTGGGTGGCTCAGTCGGTTAAGCGTCCAACTCCTAATTTCAGCTCCGGTCATGAGCTCACGACTCGTGGGTTTGGGCTCTGCGTCATGCTCTGTACTGTGCTGACAGTGCAGAGCCTGTTTGGGATTCTCTCTCTCTCTGCCTCTCTCTCTGTCTCTCCCCTGCTTACACGTTTTCACTGTCTCTCTTTCTCTCTGAAAATAAATAGATAAACTTAAAAAAAATATTAAAGACATTTGAGGGGCACCTGGATTGGCTCAGTGGGTTAAGTGTCTGACTTCGGTTCAGGTCATGATCTCATGGTTCATGAGTTAGGCCCTGCATCCGGCTCTGTGCTGACAGCTCAGAGCCTGGAGTCTGCTTTGGATTCTGTGTCTCCCTCTCTCTCTGCCCCTCCCCCTCTTATACTCTGTCTCTCTCTGTTTCTCAAAAGTAAGTAAACTATGAAAAACAATGTAAAAAAAGATTTTTGAAACTAGACAGAAGTGGATGCCACAGAACTGCACACTTTATTTATTTTTAAGTTTATTTATTTTGAGAGAGAGAGAGTGAGAGAGAGAGAGCGCACATGCTCATGAGCAGGGGAGGGGCAGAGAGAGAGAGAGAGGGTGAGAGAGAGAATCCCAAGCAGGCTCTGTCAGCACAGAGCCCGATGTGGGGCTTGAATTCATGAACAGTGAGATCATGACCTGAGGTAAAATCAAGAGTCAGACACGTAACCAACTGAGCCACCCAGGCTCCCTTAGAATGGCACACTTTACATTGGCTAGTTGTGTGTTATGTAAATTTTACCTTAGTAAAAAAAGAGACAAATTATTAAGGACAACTGGGAGGAAAGCTAATACAGTTGACCCTTGAGTAACACAGGTTTGAACTAAGCTGGTCCACTTATGTGATCTTTATTTGATAAATAATAGTAAAGTACTATATGTATTTTCTGTTACTTACAATTTTTCTTTCTTTTTTAAATATTTATTTATTTTTGAGAGAGTGTGAGTGGGGGAGGAGCAGAGAGAGGGAGACAGAATCTGAAGCAGGCTCCATGCTGTTAGCACAGTGCAGAGCCCGATGTGGGGCTTGAACTCATGAACTATGAGATCATGCCCTGAGCTGAAGTTAGATGCTTAACCGACTGAGCCACACAGGCACCCCTATAATTTTTCTTAACATTTTCTTTTTCACTAGCTTACTTGATTGTAAGAGTATAATATATATATATATACAACATACAAAATGTGTGCTAATTGACTGTTTATGCTGTCAGTAAGGCTTCTAGGCAATAGTTAAGCTATTAAATTTGGAGGGAGTCAAAATTTATATATGGAATGTTGACTGTGTGGGGGTCAGCACTGCCAACTATAGTACTAAATTTTAAAATCATGTAAAATGCTATTACACTAGTGGTCTGTAGGTATAATGTATAGGATTTTAAACCATTGAGATTACTATTTTAGGAAATGTGAGTATGCATTCTTTTTTATCTTGAGTATGCATTCTTGCTCTTTCCTGAAAGCAGATGTGTCAGAACACAGCTTTTCATGTCACTGACTACAACTCTTGAAAAAGGAGTTAGTGATTATTGCTTCCTAAGAAAGTAAAATGTTTTAGATGTGTGATTTGAGTTCGACTGTGCTCATAGTATGGGTTTTTTGTTTTTACTTTTCTTTCCTTCTCCCATCTTTCCTGTCTAGTGACTTTGTGATTTAGTTAAACCCAGCCACTAAAACAGAGCCCAAATCCTACAGCCATTAGGGATTGTTTAGAATTGATGATGACTTAAATAGCTCTAACGCAGGAGTCTCTTACTTAAACTCCTACAGCACCCTGGCAGTTAAAGTGAATGAGGTGAAGCTGGCTTGGAATAAGATTATGCTGCATACAGAGTGGGTGTCTACAGAAGGCATTTCTTTCTCAGCTCCAGTATATTATTACTGAGTGGGAAGCATGTTGATTGTCTGATTGTATCATTTTTTTGAGTGTACATTTATTTTTGAGAGAGAGAGCACCAGGAGAGAGCGTGAGCTGAAGAGGGGCAGAGAGAGAGGGACAGAGGATCCAAAGCAGGCTCTGTGCTGACAGCAGTGAGCAGTGTGGAACTCAAACTCATGAACCATGAGATCATGACCTGAGCTGAAGTCAAACACTCAACGGACTGAGCCACCCAGTACACCCAATACATCATGATTGTATGATTTTTTTGAATGAAGATGTAAATTGGCACTTCATGCAAAAATTCCTGATTTTTGAGATGTAGGCATAATTTTCCAAAAACAATCTGTGGACCAAAACATGGAGTGACTTGGTTGACCTAGGATTGCTACTTTATGAACTCTGAATTGAGTGCCTCTCTTGTAGGTTCAGCAAGTATTAACCCTGCAGAGGGAACATTTGGCTGTGGAGGGAGGTGGAAGACTTTGGTTCTGATTTTAGCTTTGCCTCTGATTAGCCAGATGCCTTTCCCAAAGCGGAAACCCCTTTGTTTATTTTTTAATTTAATTAATTAAGTTTAGACGGAGGGAGATAGAGTGTGGAGCCCAGAGTGGGGTTCCAGCTCACCCGATATGGGACTTGAACTCCTGAAGTGAGATCATGACCTGAGCCCAAGTCAGATGCTTAACCAACTGGGCCACCCAGGTGCCCCAGGGGAAACTTGTTTGGATCTCCCTTTACTAGTTATGAAGTCTGAGAGTAAACTAGATAGTTTAAGGTTCCCTCTTATTTATTTATTTGTACTTTATGCATGTGTTTCACTTGAGCTGTGAAACAATGACCACTGGTAATTCAAGGATATCAGGAAGTTTTATTAGTCTAAGTGCTTTAGTAATAGAGATGTTATGCTTTCTCCAAAGGTAGCTTTTGTAGGCTCCAGAAGATTCTTTCCTGCTTACCTGAACTCTTGACATACTTGCTGCCTCCACTCAGTATCTGGCAGATATGCACATATTATTTGATGGTACATTTTATATTTCTGTTTCTTCAAGTGAATAGTAAATTGATTGTAATGTGATGAAAGCTGTATTGAAACATTAGAGCTGACAATGGACAGGATTTTCATAGTTATGCAGGGCATATCATTTTTATAGCTTGATTTGTTTCCTTATTTTTATTTTTTAAAATTTAAAAAAAAATTTTTTTTTTGAGAGAAAGAAGAGTGCAAGTTGGGGAAGGGTAGTGAGAGGGACACAGAATCCGAAGCAGGCTCCAGGCTCTGAGCTGTCAGCACAGAGCCCGACGTGGGGCTCGAACCCACAAACCGTGGGATCATGACCTGAGCTGAAGTTGCACACTTAACTGACTGAGCCCCCCAGGTGCTCCTGTTTCGTTTTTACTTTAAGCTAATCAATCAGTCAGTGGCCGTTGTGTATGAGAGTAATGATGTATCTGGTTTCATTTGTTTTCTTTTTTAATTTTTTAAATATTTAGTTTTGAGAGAGAGAGAGAGAGAGAGCACGTGAGCATGAGTGAGGGAGGGACAGAGAGAGAGAGGGAGACACAGAATCTGAAGCAGGCTCCAGGCTCTGAGCTGTCAGCACAGAGCCCGACGCGGGGCTCGAACCCACAAACCGGGAGATCATAACCTGAGCCAAAGTTGGATGCTTAACCCACTGAGCCACCCAGGCGCCCCTGGTTTCGTTTCTTAAGATCAGCTGCATGAGATCGCAAGATGACTTATACCATGTATCCTAACAGCAAAACTAAAATTGGAAAAACTACAGTTAGGAATTTAGAGAGAGAGAGAAGATGGTTATCTCTTCCTTTGACTTCAGATTTTTTTTATCCAGAAGGTGGTTTTATTTGGAAGATTATGATTCTTCTAGAAAAATATTAAAGGCAAGGAAATACGTTTTTATGCTTGTTTTAATTATTTTAAATTTCCAGTTAATATACAGTGTTATATTAGTTTCGGGTGTGCAGTATAGTAATTCAGCACTTCCATACATCACTCTCATTTTTCATATATTCTTGGGAATACATGTTAGTGATATTTATTTGACATACTTTGATTAGCTGCAGTGATTTTGTAAAAGTATGTTGATTTGTTTCTTGGCACTGTCTTTGGAATAGTGTATTGTTATAAGGGATTTAGTAAAAAAACAGACCTCTATCCTGAGGTCTAGTCTAAATTTCTGTTTTGTATGGATGGGAGGTTTTTAGAGAAAACTTTGTGTTTGAATGGGATGTAATATGAGCATTCATGATTTAGTCTTTCATGGGAATGGCTATTTACAAGTAACGTAATGCTCTGTGAGTTCGACAAGGCGCACTTAATCCTAAATCTTAAAGGAGAAGTCTAAACTGATAGTGTGATAGGTAGGATTTATGTTTACACAGCAACTGCAGCAGTTTTGGCCAAAACATTGGAATTAGTATTCTGATCTAATACATTATCTGAATTTTTGTAGTTTCTTTGCAAATAGCACATATGCAAGTAGTCAGGAAAGAGAATACGTAAAAAGTTTCTTTCTTCAGGGGCGCCTGAGTGGCTCAGTTGGTTAAGTGTCTGACTCGATTTTGGCTTAAGTCCTGATCTCAGAGTTTGTGGGATCGAGCCACGTGTCAGGCTCTGCGCTGACAGTGCGGAGCCTGTTTGAGATTCTCTCTCTCTTTTCTCTCTCCCCTCCCCTGCTCTCACTTGTTCTCTCTCTCTTTCATAATAAATAAATAAACTTAAAAATAAAGTTTTTTCTCTTCAGATGTATAGATTTAGCTCTTTAGCTCTAATGACAACAGTTCAGGAGGCCCTAAATTAGCATACTGTTTTTTTCCTAAAAAGTATGTATATACATGCCTTAAAAAATGTAGTACTTTTTAATACAGCAAGTGGCACTTAGGATTAGATCAAGCTATATGAAAATTCAGTTTTTATAGGAAAAGAACTGTCAAATATCAACACTTTTATTTGGTTCTGCCTAATAAATACTTAGTACATTTTGTTGACCTGACCAGAATCCAATCATAGAATGGAAGGCTTACAAAGGACTTCCTGGAGAATTCTTGTCTTTTTATAAATAAAGTGAGGTGACTTGTCAAGGACTTTATATCTACTTTATGGCAGAGGTAAAGAGAGACCAGATGATCTCCCAGTGAGGAATTTAAATCTGACTTGAGTTATTGTTAAAAGCCTGGGTTGGTTTTCTTCCTTCTCGTGTATTAATAAAGGCCTAATCAGAAGCTTATATTTGACCACAGGCCTAATGCACCATGATCTTCAGAGAAATACTCACATATAACCATCTTCATATGATATACTTAGATAGACAGTTTAATACCTTCCAAATACTCCTTACAAAATGAGGGTAGTAGAGGAACAAATTATAGCAAATTTTATGTAATTTATTACACTGTTGTGGTAGATAAAATTTTTAATAATTCCAGCCAAATTTTACTAATATAAATCAGAATGTGAGAGTTAGTTAGTGTCGATCATAGTATTTGGCATGATACACTCATTTTTGTAGAAATTTAAGGTCCCTCATCTTCATATGAGAAACTATCTATCTTGCTGCCTTTTTGTGGCCTTCTAACAAATATTCAGATAATAATTTTAATTCTAGATTTAGCATGGAAATCTTTGACTAGGTAAAAGTTCCCTATGGAAAGTCAGGAGACATGATATTCTAGCATCTCGTGTAATTTTTAGAAAGTCACTTTGTTCATCATTTTCTTTATTTGTAAAATGAGGAGGTTAGATAGTAAGATCCTTGTATTAGGCTAATTAATGCTATCTGCATTTCAGTGGCTTAACACGGTAAAAGCTTATTTCTTGCTGCATGTGACATTGAGGAATTCCATCTCCTTCCATCTGGTGTCTTGGAGTCTGTGAGTCCTTTATATTCATTCAGTTGACAGCAAAAAGCACAACAAGGAGGATCCCATTACTTTAGCTGTCAGTCCACTGACTAGAACCCAGTCATACGGTCTCCACTTGTACCTGTCAGGGTGGTAGGAACTGCTGCCTTTGCGAGTACCCAGGAAGAGGAAACAGGATGGAAGAGCACTGAGCACATCTCTGCCACACTCCTAGACAGCTTATACTTTCTTTAATTTTGTGTTTACCCCCAAGATGTTTCTCCTATTGGATGTTACTGTCTGTACCTTTGATTACTCAGAATTTACTTCCCAGTTTCTTGGAAGAAATATAGTTTGGAAGCCTTTGCAATTTTGTTTATAAACTCTTTGGTACTTGCTGTATTTAGGAGAGTTTTTTCCCCCTCAGGATGGTTATATCATGTTATTTTCTTTTGTAATTTCAACTGTGGTTTCAACTTCTCTTACCTCATTATGCCTTATTTTTGAAGGACTAAAAATGCATCTATGGCAAAAATCTTCCAGTGCCGTACAAGAAATACAGTAGAATATTGAATACAGCCAACATCAGAGCCACCAAGTCCTTGTCCACCCATGTCCAGTCTATCAACCCACTAGCCAAAGGGAGAACAGACAAACCTTACACTGTCTTTTAAAGGTCAGCACACGCAGACTTGCAGACCAATAGAGAAGCACATTCCAGTGAGGAGGCAAAGTTCTTTTTGCCTTCTGCCCACTTAAGGTTAAATTTGGAGAGTCAGCAAAAGCCTTTCAGTTGATTTCAGCTACTGTTTTACAGCATCTCAGTTCACTCTCCCTCCCTTTTTCTTTCTGTGATACGTAATCTACACTCTTTTGTACCTAAGTATAAAACGTATCATTCCTCATGGATCCATTCTATGTTAGTAAATCTGATGAGAATGTTCTAAACCTAAGTATTAAATTAATTCTTTTCTTAAAATGATCAGCTTAAAATAATGCCACAGCTCCATTTGCATTGTATTTGAATCAGTACTTTCTTGTGTGGTCCTTTTGAAGTAATAGCTCCACCTAGGTTTTTGAAAGATTTAATTTTTAAGTAATTTCTATACCCAATGTGTGGGGGTCAAACCCACAACCCTGAGATCAAGAGTCAAAAACACCACCCTCTGAGCCAGCCAGGTGCCCCATCCCCACCTATTTGTAATTGTCTTTTTTTTTCTTATTGATAGAAAATTATAAAAAAAAAAAACAACAAAACTTGTGGGGATGAGCACTGAGTGTTATGTGGAAACTAATTTGACAATAAACTATTAAAAAAAAAAAAGAAAATTATATACCATCTGTACACATATCTAAGGTCATTCAGCTTTTTAAAATGGTATTGTTTGTGGAAAGGTTAATTTTGGACAGAGTCTAGATATAGTGCATTGCCATCATCCTGGAATTTCTTTTCATTTCTTTTCTAGGTTAATTGTGCTATTTCTTGGATACGGTGGTGTGATGCTCTGTTCATTTGTCATTTGTCATTTTCCTAGTATCTGTACTGAAAGTTCATTTTTAGAANATTGTCTTTTTTTTTCTTATTGATAGAAAATTATAAAAAAAAAAAACAACAAAACTTGTGGGGATGAGCACTGAGTGTTATGTGGAAACTAATTTGACAATAAACTATTAAAAAAAAAAAAAGAAAATTATATACCATCTGTACACATATCTAAGGTCATTCAGCTTTTTAAAATGGTATTGTTTGTGGAAAGGTTAATTTTGGACAGAGTCTAGATATAGTGCATTGCCATCATCCTGGAATTTCTTTTCATTTCTTTTCTAGGTTAATTGTGCTATTTCTTGGATACGGTGGTGTGATGCTCTGTTCATTTGTCATTTGTCATTTTCCTAGTATCTGTACTGAAAGTTCATTTTTAGAAAGAGTATTTTGAAAATAAACTTTTTAGATTTATTTCATGTTTGAATTTTCCATTTTGGTACTCACTTGATAGATGGGTTGGGTATAAAATTAGGTTCAAAATAATTTCTCTCATTTTTAGAGACATCATTCCATTGCTTTCTGGTGTCTGATGTTACTATTAGAAATCAGAATAAAAGGGGGGGGGGCTGGATGGATCCGTCGGTTAAGCATCCAACTCTTGATCTCAGCTCAAGTCTTGATCTCAGGGTTGTGAGTTCAAGCTCCATGTTGGGCTCCATGCTGGATATGAAGCCTACTTTAAAAAAAAGAATCAGAAGCCATTCTATTTTTTTTTTTTTTTAGAACTTGGTAGNTGTACTGTTTGGGTAATTTCCTTTTTGTTCCTCCCCTCCCTCCCCCCGTTCTTATCTCTGTGCTCCTTCCATCATCCCTGTCTCCTCCATCCTTCCCTTTTTGTCTCTGATACTTTATGTGTATCTTTCTTTATGTAAAACAATACATATGCAAAATTTAAAGAATAATAAAAAAAATCCATGAGTCTACCACCCAGCTTACAAAATTGGACTTTCCTAAGCCCCTTATTTGTTCATTCTCTATTGAGATTTTCTCCCCCCCCTCCCCCGAGAGTATCACTGTCTTGAATTTTGTACCTTTCCTTTTGTTTATTTTAATAGTTTATAAATGTATGACTTTTTTTTTAAATATTTTTATTTATTTCTAGGAGAGAGAGAGACAGCGTGAGCAGGGGAGGGTCAGAGAGAGAGGGAGACACAGACTCTGAAATAGGCTCCAGGCTCTGAGCTGGCAGTCAGCACAGAGCCCGACGCGGGGCTCGAACCCATGAACCGCGAGATCATGACCTAAGCAAAAGTCGGATGCTTAACCGACTAAGCCACCCAGGAGCCCCGAAATGTATGACTTTTTAAACACTGTGTTATTGAAATTCATCCATGTTTATGTGCATATATGTAGTTAATTTACTTTCAGTGCTGTATTTATTTCATTAATGTGAAATGTAATCTCTGTTGATGTATCTTTGGGTTGAGTCTTCTTATTATGAATAATGCTGGCCTGAAATTCTTATCAAGGGATGTAAGAGTTTATCAGAGATCTGTATTTTGAAATGGAAAGTGGAGGACTGAGGATATATACAAATTCTACCTTGAAAAGAATTTTTTTTAATGTTTATTTATTTTTGAGACAGAGGGAGACAGAGCATGAGCGGGGGAGGGGCAGAGAGAGAGGGAGACACAGACTCTGAAATAGGCTCCAGGCTCTGAGCTGTCAGCACAGAGCCCGATGTGGGGCTCAAACCCACGGACCATGAGATCATGACCTGAACCGAAGTTGGATGCTTAACTGACTGAACCACCCAGGCGCCCCAAATCCTGCCTTCTAAACAATAAAATACTGTTATGTATTAATGACTGTATCAATGTGTGGCAGTGTATGAGAGGTCTAATTGCTGCTGCTCATTCTTCCTAACATTTGATACCGTCTTTTTTATTTTAGCAATTCTGTTCAAATACTTATTTGTTGGATATCAGTGTAGTTTTAATTTACCTTCCCCTGATGATTAATAAAAGTAAGTACTTTTCATATCTTTATTGTTTATTTGGATAGTCTACTGCAAGAGGTGACTTTCTCTTTTATTATTTGTAAGATTTCTTTATTCATACCATATATGAATTCTTGTTTTTACATACTGCAAGTATCTTCTTCAACCCATGGGTTACCTTTCACTCTCTGGTTTTTGTTTCTGTTTTTGTTGTGTGTGTGTGTGTGTGTGTGTGTGTGAGAGAGAGAGAGAGAGAGAGAGAGAGAGAGAGAGAGAGAATCTCAAGCAGGTTCCATGCCCAGTTGTAGACCCCATTTTGGGGCTCCATCTCATGACTGTGAGATCATGACCTGAGTCAAAATCAAGCGTCTGATGCTCCGCTCATTGAGTCACCCAGGAGCCCTGCCTCTCTCTCTCTCTCTCTCTCTCTCAAAAATAGAGAGAGAGAGCATACACATGCGAGAGTTGGGGAGGGGCAGAGAGAGGGAGACAGAGGATCTGAAGTGGGCTCTGCACTGACAGCAGAGAGCTCAATGCAGGACTTGAACTCATGAACTGTGAAATCATGACCTGAGCCAAAGTCGGACACTGACTGAGCCACCTAGGCGCCCCAACAGCTTTCACTCTCTTAATGGGATATTTGGATGGACACATTCTTACCTTTAATAAAGTCTTAGTCTTTTATGAGTAGTGATCTGTGTGACCTGTTTTAAGAAATCTTGGCTTATCCCATGATCATGAAGATATTCTCCATATTATCTTCTAGAAGCTTCATTGTTTTCTTTTTCACATTTAGGCCTGTTATCCACCTGGAATTGATTTATGTGAACTGTGTGAGGTAGAACTTAAGATACATCTTCCCCTATAATCGGATATCTAGTTGACCTAGTACTGACCTGAAGACAGTTCTTTACCTACTGTTCTGCGGCGGTCACATTTGTGATAAATTAAGTTGCCATATGTAGTGGTTCTCTTTTCAAACTGTTCTCTTGTATTGGCCTCTTGATTGGTGGTTGTGCCAGTACCATGATGTCTTTATTACCGTGTTTCTACATATTATTTGAAACATATGAAATTGTCATATATGCAGGTCATCACTTTTTGGCAATTTCATATGGATTAATCCAGTAGTTAGTTTTGATGTCTAGTAGTTTAAGGTCTTCTACGTTTGTTCTTTAAGATCGTCTTGGCTGTTTGTGGTTCTTTGCATTTTCATATAAAATTTAGAATCAACTTTTTGGTTTGAATGAAAAAGAAAAAAACCTACTGGGATTCAGTAGTTCAGTTTGTAGATTAGTTTGGGGATAATTGACATTTTCCAGATACTGAGTCTTCAGTCCATAGTACATGATCATTATATATTCTGTCATTATTTGTTTAATTTCTCTCAGTTTTTTGTTTTCTGTGTAGTGGTCCAGGATATCTTTCATTAAAGCTGTTCCTAGGGATTTTTAAGAAAATACCACTGTAAGTGTTATATAAAAAAAATTTTCCAATTGTTTTTGCTTGTATGTGGAAATACAATTGGGTTTTAATTTGCCTTGCTAATTTCAAGCCAAATTAAACAACCTTGCTAAATTCATTTACTAAATTTAATAGTTTATTTCCTCTCTATATAGTTGTTTCCTACAAATAATGACAGTGTTGTTAACATTTTTTTCTTTATAATCCTTATGCTCTTAATTATTTCTTTTCTTGGCTCATTGTACAATATTGATTAGTAGCAGCAATATTAGACGTTCTTATTTCTGCCCCATCTCAAGAGAATGATGTTTGTGGTAGGTTTTGTTTTGTTTTGTTTGTTTGTTTTATAGATACCTTTTGTCAGATAAAGGATCGTCCCATCCTAATTTGTTGAGTCTTTTTTCGCAGAGGCTTGATTCTATTGAGAGACGAGCTTTTAGTTTCCTTACTTAATCCATTGATATACTGAATACATTGATAGATTCTTCTAAGATTTTATTAGCCAACTGGGTTCAAGATATATCTTTTATACACTACTTGCTTTGATGTGCTAATATTTATTTTAGGATTTTTTTCATTTAAGTCGGGTCAGCAAATTATGGCTCACAGGTCAAATTCAGCCCATGACTATTTTTGTATAATTTACGAGCTAAGAATATTTGACACACTCATTCAGATGTGTATTGTCTATGGAAACTCTCACTCTATAATGGCAGTGCTGAGACCAGGCAGGTTTTACTTTACATGGTAGTGCGGGACTGTAAAAATGGCCGAGCAGGGTGAAACTATGCAAAGCAAAGTTAATAATCAAAGGGGAAAATTATGTTTGTGATCTTTAAAAATCTTTAAAAGCTCTCTTGTTGTCTTTTGTAAAACTTCCAGGAATTGGAAAAATAGGAAAATTAACATTTAGTACACTGTAATTCAAAATATTAAAAATGTTGAGAATTTAAATGTTTGTTTCTTTGTAAAAACTTACCAAGAATAGTTTGAACAGTGTCAGGACTTCTTATATAATTTATGACATGGAACCAGACATCTCTCTGTGCCCATCCTACACCTTTCTAGGTTTAGATCAGCATATTTGTCCTTTGTGCTTTCATTGCCACAGAGGATCTTCAGAGTTCTTCTAATGAGAGATTTCTTGCCAGCATCACTTCCTCTAAGGCATTTTTTTTTTCACCAAACCATTGTCTTCATTTATGGAGATAAGCTTACCTTCACTGAATTCCTCTGGCAGCACATCCCGAGTCTTTTGAATGGTAGTGGTGTCAGCCTTCCCACAGTGAGCTATTTTATCTAGAGCTACATTTACGTTTTTTTTTTTTTTTAATTTTTTAAAATTTATTTCTAGGAGAGAGAGAGAGACAGCGTGAGCAGGGGAGGGTCAGAGAGAGAAGGAGACACAGACTCTGAAATAGGCTCCAGGCTCTGAGCTGGCTGTCAGCACAGAGCCCGACGCAGGGCTCGAACCCACGAACCGCAAGATCATGACCCAAGTGAAAGTCGGACGCTTAACCGACTAAGCCACCCAGGCGCCCCAAGCTACATTTACGTTTGATGTGTATTTCACTTCCAGTGTTACTACTTTTCGATTCTTTGCTACACATTCATTTTTGTTGACATAAAATGACATAAAATGTCACATTGGGAGATGAGGAGGTAACACTACTGGTTATGTATGAACTGAGTAACAGATGATCAGTGACTAGTCACCAACAGACTTTGAAGAAGTAATGAGATAGGTCACTGATCTTGACGCACACCTGTTATTTACATAGCGATTTGTAGACTGAGGAACTAGCAGCAAATTTTGTGCTTTATGCAATTACTCACAGTTAATATACCATGGTAACTGAAACTTGAACCATGCTGTTGGGGACTGGTGTTATTTAACTAAACCATGGTCACTGCAGTTGATGTGTATTAGAACTATGCAAAGCTAAGACTGCCTGTATTTGTGATAGAGTATAGGGGACACAAAGTTTAAACAGTTTACTCTTTGGCTCTGTACAGAAAATGTTTGTTGACCCTATCTGAGTTCGTAAGTTTATTTTTATTTATAATTTTCCATTATTGTATTTTTCTCATCTGTGTTTGGTAGCAGATATATATTATCAATAATCATATAATCAATAACAAATACATAAAACCCATTCAATATTCCAGGAACTGTTTTATATATTAACAGATCCAGAAAGTAGATAATACTGTTATCTCTAGTTTACATTTGAGGAAACTGAAGCAGAAGGGTGAAGAAACTTGCTCAAGGTCATGTAGATACTCAGTGGTTGAATCCAACTTTGAATCTCTGGCAGTCTGGTTAGAATGTGGGCCTCTAATCACTACATTGTATTTCTGTTAGCATCGTAAAATGATTTGGTGAGAATTCTCCTCCTCCCCCTCCTCCTCCTCCTCCTCCTCCTTCTTTTTAAAAAAGGTTTGTTTATTTTTGAGAGAGCGTAAGAGGGGAAGGGGCAGAGAGAGGCAGACAGAGGATCCAAAGTGGGTTCTGCGCTGACAGCAGAGAGCCCAGTGTGGGACTCAAACTCACCATGAGATCATGACCTGACTGAAGTTGTACTCTCAACCTACTGAGTTACCTAGGAGCCCTGAGAATTCTTCTATTTTCTAAAGTTTGTGTTAGAGTTATCTGCACCTTGAATATTTAGTAGAACTCCTATAAAATCCTTGGTGTGCATCTGTGTGTGTGTTTGGAAGATATAAAAATTGTTTCAATTTCTTTAATTGATTTGGGACTATTTAGATTTTTAAATTTATTATAGTATTTTGATTCAGTTATTGTAATATATGCTCTTTTAGGAACTTTTTTTTTTTTAAGTTTATTTTATTTTATTTGTTTTGTAACCTCTGTACCCAATGTGAGGTTTCAAACTCATGACCGCAAGATCAAGAGTTCTATGTTCTTCCAGCTGAGGCAGCCAGGTGCCCTAGAACTGGACTTTTTCATCTGATTTTCACATTTGTTGGCGTAGTTGTTTATAATCTCTTTTTTCTCTGCTGCATTTGTAGCATTATTCTTTTTCCTTCCTAAAATTGTTTGTTTATGGGTACTCTGCTTTTTTGGTCAGTCTACTAAAGGTTTGTAAACTCCTCAGAGAGGACTTTTTTGCTTTGTTGATTTTCTCTTTTTTTTCTTTGTGGCTTATTTTCATTTAGGATTTTATTTCCTTCCTTTGGTTTTCTTCGAATTTATTTTTACCTAACTCTTAAGATGGATCTTAACTAATTTATTTATATCCTTCTTTTCTTTTATAAGCACTTAAGGCTGGATACTTCCTCAAATTTTCTTTTTAAGTATATTCCACAAGCTTTGGTATGTAATATTTTTGTTACTCAGTTCTAAGTATTTTTTTCATTTCTATTATGATTTTAACTCATGGGTTTTTTGCAGTGTGCTTTAAAATTTTGTAATAAATTTTTGAAAAATTCAGGTTTTTATTTCTAACTTATTTATGATATTTCTTAAATGTATATTATACAATAATGATTTTTTAAAGCTTTTATTTAAATTCCAGTTAGTTAACATGCAGTGTAATATTAGTTTCAGGTGTACCATATAGAGATTCAGTATTTCTGCAACACCTGATGCTCATCACAAGTGCACTCCTTTTTTTTTCAACTTTTTAAAAAATTAAAAAAATTTTTTTACATTTATTTATTTTTGAGAGACAGTACGAGTGGAGGAGAGGCAGAGAGAGAAGGAGACACAGAATCTGAAGCAGGCTCCAGGCTCTGAGCAGACTTTTACCATGGAGCTTGATGTGGGGCTCTAACTCACTAACTGTGAGATCGTGACCTGAGCCAAAGTTGGATGGATGCTTAACTGACTGAGCCACCCAGGCACCCCACAAGTGTACTCCTTAATCCCCATCACCTATTTCACCCATCTCCCCCCTTTGGGAGGAGAGTTTAAGTTTGTTCTCTTAAATAATGAATTTTAAAATTTGAGATTCATTTTATGTCCTAGTATACATTTATTTTATCTTATCATTATTAAGAGAGAGTACATGCGAGCGTGTGCACGGGGGAGGGGCAGAGAGAGAGAGGGAGAGAGAATCTTACGCTCAGTGCAGAGCGCTACGTGAGGCTCAGTATCATGACCCTGAGATCATAACCTGAGCCGAAACCAAGAGTTGGATGCTTAACTGACTGAGCCACGCAGGAGCTCCTAGTACATATTTATTTTAAAAAATGAACTGTCCCATGTGTGCTAGAAAAGTGTCTTCTCCAGTGTAGTCTGTAGTCCATAAGCTGAAACTTGTAGATTGAGTTGTTCAGAGCTTATATATATGTACTGATTTTTCACTACATGATATGTCAATTACTGAGAGAGGTGTGTTACAGTATCCCCCTATGAAGGATTCCTCTGTTACTCCTCATTAAGGTCAGTTTTATGTTTTTGTTTTATTTTTATTGAAGTATAGTTGATGCATAATGTCACATTAGTTTCACCTGTACTACTTAGTTTTATGTCGTGCTGTGCTTACCATGAGTATAGCTACCCTCTGTCACCATACAGTGCTATTACATCATCATTGACTGTATTCCCTTTTATTTCTGTGACTTGTTCATTTCCTATCTGGTAGCCTATATCACCCATTTGCATTCACCCATTTTACCTGACCCCATCCTTTCCTCTGGCGACCATTAGTTTGTTCTCCATATAGGTCTCTTTCTGCTTTTTATTTGTTCTGTTTTTTAGGTTCCACATAGAAGTGAAATCATATGGTATTTGACTTTGTCTGACTTATTTCACTTAGCATAATAGCCTCTAGGTCCATCCATGTTGTTGCAAATGGTTAAGAGCTCATCCTTTTTTATGGCTGAGTAATATTAAAGTGTGTGTGTGTGTGTGTGTGTGTGTATGTGTATCACATCTTACTTAGTCCATTCATCTTTTGATGGACACTTGGATTGCTTCCCTGTCTTGGCTGTTATAAATAATGCTACAATAAAAATAGGGTTGTGTATACCTTTTTGAATTGGTATTTTTGTTTTCTTCAGGTCAAGTTTTATTTTTTTTAAATAGCTGTATTGTTTGGTACATACAAGCTTAATATTTAATATTGGTAAATCTTAGTGAATTAAGCTTATCATTTAATTTCTACTAATGTCTTTTTGCTTCGAGTCTCTCTCTCTCACACACATACACCCCAATCCCCAGCTGCTGTGAGTGTTAGCAAGGGCTATACTATATAGGAGCCACCTCCCCCAGAGATCCTTGAGAAGTTATGTCTCTCCCCTTCACATGGCTCTCAGCCAGTGACTGCCTGATGAAGGCTGCAAAAATGTGGCTCCCTTACCTCATGATGGGACTGACTGTGGTGCAGTTGTGTTTCATAGCTTCCCGGACAGGAGGCATAGGCTAGACTTAAGCAGAAACCAGAATTTTACTTCCTTTCTCTCCCTTACAGCCTTCTCCTAAAGGCACTCCCTCAATAATTAACTTGTATAAGAATCTCTGTCAAACTTTACTTCTAATAAACTCAATCTAAAGTACCTATCTTCCCAACAAGGGAGAACTTGATCTCTTTCTAGTGTTAAGTTTTACAAATTCTGTCTTTAATGTATTAAGTAGATTGTTGATTAATTCAGTAGCTTTCAATTATGGGTGCCTTTCAGAATGAACGCTTAAAAGCTGAAATTGCCATGCTTTGTTCCTGAAAGATTCTGGTTCAGTGGCATTTCACTTTTAAACTCTGATTTTTACTTCCATTTCAGGTAAAATGTCAAAAGTTAAGTTAATAATAACTTGAAAGATTCCTATGACTTTTCACTTTACTTGTTCAGTTTTCANCCCGCCCCGGCATTTGAAAGCGTCTTGAAGGCACTTTTATGTTAAAAGCAAGGTATTTACTACCACTAAGGTCTTTCTACAAAATGCCTGCTAGGTACTCCTGTAGTTTATGCCTTTTTTTTTCTGCTCGGAAGAGCTGTACTAATGCACCCAGATGCTAATTCTGTGCCGAGGACCCACAGTGGAAGGGGCAGGAGAGTCCCTCCAGCTGGGCAACTGTCAGCTCTCACAAGAGAAGGTTGTCATGATATGGAATAGAGCACATTCAGCAGGGTGAATATGCATTTGAGGTCCTACCAGGTGTCACTTTATTGTACGAGATGCCCAGGATAAAAGGTGAAAAAGATGTTGTCCTTAACTATCTAGGAACTCAGAGTCCACTGTGGTTTTTTTTTTTTTAAAGTTCTGTTAAATCCAGTTAATTTCCCTTTTTTAAGAAATGGGTCCTCTGCCCAATGTGGAGCTTGAAATCACAGCCCCATGGTCGAGAATTGCATTGCGATCCTGACTGAGCCAGCAGGGCACCCTTAGGAACCCAGCCCAATGGGACTTTAGAGACACACATTGTGTGTCAATAATAAATAACTGTGGAATTATCAGCACAAATCTCCATCTCCTCTTAGTTTAGCCTTTCATTTTACTTCTCTTTCACTGACGTCTTAGATAATAAAATATGGCATACTATGGCTCTGAACTTAGGAGAGAAACTTCACTTGGTTTGATGGAGAGATTTTTCTTCAGTAGTTCTCAAAAGCTAAGAGCTGATTAAGTGTGAATACTCTTGCGGGGCCTGGATGGCTCAGTCAGTTAAGCATCCGACTTCAGGTCAGGTCATGATCTCACGGTACATGGGTTCGAGCCCCCCGTTAGGCTATGTGCTGACAGAGCCTGGAGCCTGCTTCGGATTTTGTGTCTCCCTCTCTCTCTGACCCTCCCCTGCTCACGCTCCCTCTCTCTCAGGGAAAAAAAAAAGTGTGAATACTCTTTGCTTTCACCCAATTTCCCCAGAACTAAGTAATCTTAAAATTACAGGGTATATTTACTACTCCTTGACAGAGATGTGTGAGCTGATACTATGGAGATTTAACATTTAAATACTTATAAAATATTTAATTCTTATACAGTGATGTTAACATGATGGCGGCAGCTTATCTCTTCAACAAAATGCTGTTTGTTTCTCCATATTGCATCATGTTGTTGTGCTTTTCTAAAAGCAGAGAGCTATTTTTATTGCCCTGCCTAATAATGATAAGATGACCAGCATGGAGAACTGGCTTGTATAGTTACTCCTTGTTGGCTTTCTTTGCATGATTGCAGACAACATGATTGCTCTGGAATAAGTTGTGCTTGGAAACTGGAAGAAATGAGGTGAATATACTTAATGATGATACTTCCACCTTGAATATGTTCATTCTTTTTTCAGTTCTGAAGAGTTTTTGTAGTTTTAACACTGGATTTTTTTTTTTTTTTTTTTTTTTTGGTTGTGAGGAGGAGGGGGGG
>NW_027532172.1:5343182-5392869 GCF_008692635.1 Crocuta crocuta | reverse complement strand
TGTTTTTTTTTTTTTTTTTTTTTTTTGAGAGAGAGAGGGAAAGGAGGCGGGGAGTGGTAGAGGTGGGGAGAGGGAGAATCCCAAGCAGGCTCTGCGCTGACAGCAGAGTCCAGGGCAGGACTCAAACTCATGAACTGTGAGATCATGACCTGAGCCGAAGTCAGACATTTGCTTAACTGACTGAGTCACCCAGGTACCCAACACCGGATTAATTTCAATTTAGACATGCTTTTTATTCAGTCATACTGGTTTAGAGTTGCCTGGGTGGCCTAGTAGGTTAAGTGACTGACTCTTAGTTTTGCTCTGGTCATGATCTCTCAGTTTGTTAGTTCAAGCCCAGCGTCTGACTCTGTGCTCACTGTGCAGACCCTCTGTCTCCCTTCTGGCCCTTTCCTGCTAGTGCTCTCTCTCTCACTCAGTCTCCGTCTCTCTCTCTCTCTCTCTACCTCTCAAAAATTAGTAAAAATGTTAAAAATTAGAAAAAAATTAACTTAGATCATACCATTTTAGAATTCTGTTTAGCTAGCCCCTTTGTTTTGTTGGTTTTTGTTGTTTTAGCCCATCTTCTGTGTAAAGTAATCTGCTGGGGAATATAAACACATTGTTTAGACATGGTCCTTCCTCTTTGGGATCTAGCAATTATAGGAGCCGCTGGTATATAAATTAACTACAGTACAGATCAGACTGTACTGTTACAATAGAAGTACAGATATGTTAGTTCTCAGTGGTGCTGGGAGAACAGATTTGAAAAAGAAATCACAGAAAAGGTGATAGTTGATGTGGACCTTGATTTCAAGACTGAAGTTTAGAGAGCAAGCTAAGCAAGAGTATTGGTGATAATGATATGCTTATAAAATGGCAGCTGGTCCCATGTGAGTAAGATATAGGGAGACCCTACATGGAAAACTGCTGATGGTTGTGGTAGGTCATAGGGCTGGGTTCTGTAGGATTATGGGACCTTGATATTACACTAAGGAGTTTGGGGGCTTTTTTCTTAATAGGGATTGGGGTCCTTTTAAGTCAGCTGAGATTTTTTCCCCCCTGTTGTTTGGGACTCTTCCTAATTTTCCTTTTATACTTTAAGAGGAAAAGGTGGGGGGGGGGAAGGCTTTGAAGGATAGCGATGTCATTGTGTCAGATAAAGCAGAAACTATAAAATTCCAGTATTTTGTTGATTATATCAGATGCTTCTTGTGCTTCTGGTGTTTGCTGGCTCTTGCCTTAGTCTGATCCTCAGTCCAGCTTTGTTTATAAGTGACTTGTTTTTTCTGGTTCTTTTTTTTTTTTTTTAACCAATTGTTAAAGTGAGGGAATTGGGTCCTAGATTATTTGAATGCAAATAAAAGCCTTTAGAGGTCCTGAATGTTTAGAAATAATTTTTGGATAGGTGTAGGCAAACTCTAAATATTTTTTGGTCTTACACTGAGGAGGAATAAGTGGGATGAATAGTAACGTTTTAAAAAATGCTTTTTTTTTTTTTTAAAAATATGGAAGGATTAGGTATTGAGAATCATCTTAAGATTCACTTTTTTTTTTTTTAAATTGAGACAGAATTGAAGAGTCGTTCTGAAGGATGGTTATAGCAGAAATGTAAGTGCTGTGTCATTGTCGTCTCTTGTTTTGGCGTACATAACCAGACTTCAGCACACATCATGCTGTCTGTGTCACATGGCTCACAGTGGGAGGTATCTAGTGTAGATTATTCTTCTTGGAGAAATAGGTTTGACTTCACTTGTACAGAAATGTGGCAGGCAGGTGCCTGTTTAGAGGTTCAAAATGCATTCGGTCAGGACTGAACACAAGCTGCCTGGATAGTTCCTGTAAGTAAGCAAGCTGGACATTCAGCCTTGTGCTGCAAGGTTTTATGTATGTGAATATGTTTGTGCATGTGTGTTGCAGGGTTTTTATATTTAGAGGTCAGGGCTCTGTAAAATAGCAGTGGAAAAAGGAGCTCTTTGTTTTTTTGGACTGCGTGGAAGTAAAATCCATGTGCTCCTTCATACAGGAATGTCACTGGGCAGTAGCTTCTGCTATTCTAGTAATCAAGGGGCCTTCTCCTGTTGCTAATCCCATGATGAACAGGACAAATGCTGGTTCTGAACAGAACCCTGTGGAGGCTGCAAATACCATCAGTTCATAATAGTACAGCTGNGGAGGGTGGGATTTATTGCTAGGATAGTCAAGATGTGGCTGAGTTGTGTGTTGCCATTTGCCAGTCTGTTCAGAGGAGGAGTTGGAGAAATTCAGGTTAGCTTCGGGGATCACATGTGCCTGTGAGGTGTGTAAGATGGTAGCTGATTTCCATGCAGGTCCTTAATAAAGATTTGGTTTTACTTTGAATGAAATACTGTTTTGATTGAAAGTATAAATCAAACTGCTTTTCTAGTTAAATAAATTAAAAGTAGAACATAGACATCAGACCAATAAGCTTCAGCTTGGTATGTAATAGACCTCTGAAAGAACTTCATTAAAACCAATCTGAGGAATAAAGTCCCCATTTAGTAACTGAAAGCTTGCTAGACAAACTCAAAAACTCTCATGTTGGATATGAAATCTTTATTGTACAAGCTATACCACTAACCATGTCAGGTTATAAATGGTTTCTGGAACTGGCTGGGACGCTGGGTTTCTTCCAAGCCTGAGGAACAAGCACTTCATTTTGGTCACAGCACTCTCACTAATGTCCTGGGATAGCAGCTTAGTGTTGGCCTCAGAATTCTCTGTCATTTAAATCAGTCTTACAAAAAGGAGAAAATATTAGCCCACATCTCTTCTTAGTTGTATGTCTTATCTATAATTCACCCCTCTACCCTCCCCCCCCCAAAAAACTGACGAATATCAATTATGGAGAAAATTTAAGTGAGCATTATGAGCAATCTTCTGCCTTCAAGAATTATTATTATTATTTTTTTAAATGTTTATTTTTGAGAGCCAGGAGAGGGACAGAACATGAGTGGTGGAAGGGCAGAGAGAGAGGGAGACCCAGAATCCGAAGCAGTCTCCAGGCTCTGAACTGTCAGCACAGAGCCTGACACAGGGCTTGAACTCATGAACCACAAGATCATGACCTGAGCTGAAGTCAGAAGCTTAACTGACTGAGCCACCCCGGCACCCCAAGAATCATTATTAAATGTTTATTTTTCAGGATGGTTATTTGGAACCCAGAAGCATTTCCCTTAGATAAACAACGTTGGGGCGCCTGGCTGGCTCAGTGGGTGGAACATAGGACTTTTGATCTTGAGATTATGAATTCGAGCCCCAAGTTGGGTGTAGAGATTACTTAAAAAACTTAAAAAAGGTAAACAGTATTATAAATGATAATTTTGTTTCTCAACTAGTCCAGGTGATTGTGAAGAAAGTTTCTTCCTTTCTTCTAAAACTGACAGGAGGTAATATTTTAAAAGATGTCAAGCTTGCCTTTGACATTGTACTACCTCCCTCTCTTTTACCTCCTAGGGTCTTGAGGCCCACTTACCTACGCTCCCTTCTTTGATACCTTATCCAGATCTGCTTTGTTCCCTGAAATGTTCCATGTTACTAAATTATTATTCTCCCTTTTCACACTAAAACCAAAAACTCAGATACTTTCCATGGAATTGGTCTCTGGGATTAATCCTCTGTGATTAAGAGGAAATTATTTCAGGGGCTCTTGGGTGGCTCAGTCAGGTAAGCATCCAACTCTTAGTTTTGACTCAGGTCATGATCTCACGGTTCGTGAGTTTGAGTCCCACGTCAATGTCTGCAGCTGGTAGTGCAGAGTCTGNATCTCACTTAAAAGAAAAAAAAAAAAAAACTTAAAAAAAAAAAAAAAAAGAGGAGGGGTGCCTGGGTGGCTCAGTTGGTAAGTTTCTGACTTCAGCTCAGGTCATGAGCTCGCAGTTTGTGATTTCAAGCCCCATGTCAGGCTCAGACTCTAGAGTCTGCTTCACATTTTGTGTCTCCCTGTCTCTCTGTCCTTCCCCTGCTCGTGTGCGTGCGCTCTCTCTCTCTCAAGGATAAATAAACATTAAAAAAAAAAAAAAAGAAAAAGAAAAGCTACTTCATAAGAACCAAATTCATACTATTCACACTAAGGTGTAATAATGGACCTTTTGGGGGTATATGTCCCCTTACCCTCTTTGAAATTGTGAAATAGGATTCTGTACTTTATAAAAGAGAATGCTGGCTACTGTAAGATTCTTGGTACAGACTAGGCTAATATGACAGAGTGAAGTGAAAATATGACAGTGGTTGTGAAAAAAGTTTTAGTGTGTTGGTGGGAATTAGGCTTCTGTTCTTTTTCATGAGTTTTCTTCCTCCACTTTACCTCCAAAGCAGCACCTTTGGGAGACAGGGTGTGTCTGGAGGGGGGTAGGTGGGGTATATAGGAGGACAAAGGCAGTTAACAGGCCATTTGCAAACTAGATTGCTAATTTCTCATCAGACAGAATGAGCACAGATCTGGAGTGATTGACTGTACGTAAGACTGACCTAATATTTTCAAGAGGAATTTTGGGAGCTTAAAAAGTTGGCCATACTTCTGTGTATTTAAATTAATTATGAGCACTTATCTGTATAGACCTAGAATATATTTCAGCTTAGGAACTAACTCCAGAGTTTGTGACTAAAGTAAACCATACAAGGGGCACCTGAGTGAATGGCTGGGTCACTTAAGTGTCTGACTCTGGATTTCAGCTCAGGTCATGAACATATAGTTTGTAGGTCCAAGCCCTGTGTCAGGCTCTGTGCTGTGTCAGCACGGAGCCTGCTTGGAATTCTCTCCCTGTCTCTCTACCCCTCCCCCAACTTGTATGTGCTCGTGCTCTGTCTTTCTCCCTCTCTCTTTCTCTCTTTCAAAAAAAATAAACTTCAAAAAAAACAACATGTGGGGCACCTGGGTGGCTCAGTGCGCACGAGCGTCCAACTTCGGCTCAGGTCGTGATCTCACAGCTTATGGGTTGAGCCCCGTGTCGGGCTCTGTGCTGACAGCTCAGAGCCTGGAGCCTGCTTTGGATTCTGTGTCTCCCTCTCTCTCTGACCCTACCTGGCTCACACTGCCTATCTCTCTCTCTCTCTCAGAAATAAATAAAACATTAAAAACAAAACATGTAACAGAAGCGGTGCTTTGTGACCTATCATATCTTCTTATATACTTTTTATGAGCACATAGCTATTAATAGTAAGAGTGTAGTCAAGAGACCAAAATTTTTTTCCTTGCTTCATCATCTTGTTATGTCATTTCTTGTTATCTTTGTTCACCTATTTTCAAAACTCTTCTCATTTCAGTTTCACTTCAGGCATGTAGTCAGAATGAAAGATCAGATGTCCAAAGTGCTGTGCTTAAAAACTGCATGTTCTCTTTGTGCCTGGTTAAATAATATGGGGCTTATTTTCTGGCAGAGTGGTGTAAGTCTCCTTTGATGTTAGCCAGAACTGGGTGGAGTTTCTTAAGCTCCAGTCAGATTTGCTCAAGCAGGGCACTGTGCAGTGATGAGTTTGTTTTTAGTCTCTCCCTTTGCCCAAAAGTTTTTGCCTTCTGATAAATCTGAACCTAGTTATAATTGGGAGTACTTGTATATAAAAGTCACCATGCACATTGAGGCTCTATATGCAGTTTGTTTATTTCTAACTTAAGTGATGAATCTAAATTATTAGCAGTTTGGGGTGCCTAGATGACACAGTCAGTTAAGTGTCCGACTTCAGCTCAGGTCATGATCTTGCACACCATGGGTTTGAGCCCTGCGTCAGGCTCTGTGCTGACCACTCAGAGCCTGGAGCCTGCTTTGGATTCTGTGTCTCCCTCTCTTTCTGCCCCTCCCCTTGCTCATGCTTGCTCGTGCGCTCTCTCTAAAATAAACATTAAAAAAATAAATTTTAACTTATTAGCAGCTTGTAGAATAATCAACCTCATGAATCATTTAACATACCACTCTCATTTTACAAGATTAGGGAATTTGGCCATGGAAGGTGACTCACTGAAAGCTATAGATTAAACTAGTGCTTCATTGAAGCTTAGAAACTCCTGTACCCAGCTTTCTTTTCTTGCCTTTAAATTCACACTTTATACAAATAGGAAAGGAATAGTATAAACAGTCAAGGAGAAATAATTTCTTTTAAGTATATAGTTCTCATTCACAAAGGTACATTTTTGGAACTTCCTGAATATCCAGATTTGAGAATAACATTGTGTCATTTCCTTTTGTCCATATATTACATAACTAATCATTTTAAGGCATAGCTGAGTATTAAGTGACCTTAAATGATTCTGTAAGTGTGGGATGAAATTCATTCATGAATTCATTAAAATCAATTCTGGAATACTTGTAGAACCAGTTTAACAAACCTGTACAACACTTACAGAATTTATTATACTTGTATATTTTTTAGAATAGAATAGCTATAAAAGTAGGCAGTCTCTGTAGTTTATTGAACACTGGGCTTTCTGAATGAAACCAGTACTTTCACCTCCAACACAACACCAGTATTGCCTTTACAGGATCATTTTCCATAAGTGGATGGTGTGTGTGCGTGCGCACGCGTGTGGGTGTGGGTGTGTTTAAATCATACTTCTATTTATATGTAGTGACAAGAAAGGAATAGCTAAACTGTGTTGAGATACAGATGCTTGGGTGGTTGGCTAGATGCACTCAGAGCCAAATGACCTTCCCGCTTTCCAGCTGTCTCATGTTCTATCAGTTTTACCTTGTTAGGCTGAATTTAAGCTGCTCTTCATATTCCATGAGCCGCCTGTCAGCCCAGGTAGCGGTTTGGGAGGTTGAGGGTGGGGGTGAACAGGGGAAAGTTACAGTGGATAAAGAGCTGCCATTTGAGAACTGCACTCAGATAAATGAGATTTAAAAGATATTGTTGGTTTTGCCTCTATTTTTACCTGTGTCCTGAATTAGGAAGTTTGAGTGGATTGCATGAAAATGGTATCATACGTGTATATTATGGAAACAAAGCCATTGTTAAGGATGGTACAGATGTCCTTTCAAGCGCTCTTTGACTATGAAACTGTTTAATTATAGACATCCTTTATTATTTTTTGTTCATAATAGGTTTCAAATGCTAACTGGTAATAATAGTTATAGAAAAGGGAAAAGTAGTTACTTTTTATGGAACTTACTGACATTAAATTTGTCAGGCTTTTTAAAAATCCTTTAAGGAGTCATTTTTCAGCATTTTTCCTAGAGGGATCTGAAGTGATAATGATACTTTATATGTAAAGTAGCCTGGGTGCCATAGAGAATAGGACTGCCCATCCATGTTCATGTATTGTAAATGGAGTATATGTGTGCTACTCCCTTCTGATGACTGTGATAGGAACTTTTGTGTAGAAGACAGTGATGAAGATAGAATTACTGTATTCCTTGGTGGATATTTCTTTTTCCTTAGTAAATTTAGTTGGAGAGAGGTTGACAGTGGATAATAGTTTTAAAGGAGAGCCTTTAAAAGTGGCTTAAACCAGTGTGTCTGGTGGCCCAGTCAGTTAAGTGTCTGACCTTGGCTCAGGTCANTTTCTCTCTTGTCTCTCAAAAATGAATAAATGTTTAAAAAAAAAAAAAAGTTTCTTAAATCATAGTAAAATTTGACCTTTAAAAATTTGGGTTGAGGAAAGATTAGTTGAGAGTCTTTGGTTGCAAGTAATAGACTGACTGGATTAGGCAAAAGAAAGATTGGAAGGTTGCTCACGTAGACTTGAGAAGGAAGAGAGCTATGGCAACTGAACAGCTGCCACTTGGTGGATCTTCCATCCAGGATGTAGTCATGAAACATTCCTTTTCCAACCATCCTCTGCTTGGTCATGTGCCCAACGCCACTGGGGTGGCCATTGGTGTATAATGGGGGAAGATAATGAAGAATAGATTTCTGACCAGGAAGAAGCAGTAGCTGTTATTTCTATTTGATTTACCTTTACCTGGTCAAGAAAGCTTATATGTTCACTTATCTTCATGAGTCTCTTGGAGAGTTTCTATTAAGTTAGACTTTTTTTTAATGTTTATTTTTGAGAGGGAGAGAGAGAAAGAAAGAAGAGTGTTGGAAGGGAGGGGCAGAGAGAGAGGGAGACACAGGATCCAAAGCAGGCTCCAGGCTTTGAACTCTGAGTTGTCAGCACAGAGCCTGACAAGGGGCATGAGTTCACCAACTGTGAGATCATGACCTGAGCTGAAGTCAGACGTTTAACCAACTGAGTCACCCAGGTGCCCCAAAGTTAGACTTTTTGAAGGACAGATATCCCACTGTGCTATGTATGTACTGGGAACTCCATTTTTTGCAGGTCCTTTTGCGTTTTTACTACACAATTTATATTTTCTTGGCTCTTCATGTAACAATTTTGCCTATAGTAGATTATACTTCAAGTTATGTTTAAAAATTGAGAGCCTGATGTTCTGTAAAGATGGTGATGTACATGGCCACAAAGAGGGATTGCGCCCATAACTAATCAGGGAACAGATCTGTATTTTTCATGCCAGCAAGGCTAGGCATAGTTTTGGTGGACAGAGCTAACAATAAGAGATTCATGAAGAAACAGTATTTAACCTCAACAAGATAAGGCCCATACTCAACGTGCTTTTAGTTAGGAGAGGTGGCTTCTTTTGCCTGATAGTAGTATAACCTTTTTTCATGGGAATATAATGTAATCTGACCTCCTTTTGTATATTTTTTAAGAATTATTCTGGGACATGATTTGGAAATAAAGATATATGGAATAATTAAAAAGTTTATAAGACTTGAAATCAAAAGACCTGATTTGAGTCTTACTGGCTATAACTTTGGATATATTGGGGTTTTTTTACACTTTATTTTTTCTTTTCCTTTAAAAAAATTTTTTTTTAATGTTTTATTTATTTCTGAGAGACAGAGAGGGAGACAGAATCTGAAGCAGGCTCCAGGCTCTGAGCTAGGTGTCAGCACAGAGCCCAACACGGGGCTCGAACCCACAAGCTGTGAGATCATGACCTGAGCTGAAGTCGGATGCTTAACCGACTAAGCCACCCAGGCGTCCCTGTTTTTTTCTTATTAATGAGAAAATGGCACTTGCTCTGTTTACCTCCCAGCGATGTGAAAAAGCGGGTGTTTACTTTGGGTAAGACTGTTGGTTAACTGAGCTTTAATTTTTTAATCTGTCAAATGAGGGAGCCTTTTCTAGCTCTAAAATTTTGGATTTTAATTATTTTCTTGTTAGAACAACTGAGAAGTGTTTCTAGGGATGTGTTTTCCTTTGCACAGTGCTCATCTTATGAAATATTTTTCCCTCCTTAACCAGGCAGTTACATTGGTGCAGAATGGCTGACCTCAGTCTTGCAGATGCATTAACAGACCCACCTCCAGAAATTGAGGAAGAGATAAAACGGGACTTCATTGCCACGCTGGAGGCAGAGGCCTTTGATGATGTTGTGGGAGAAACTGTTGGAAAAACAGACTATATTCCTCTACTGGATGTGGATGAGAAAACTGGGAATTTGGAGTCAAAGAAGAAACCATGCTCGGATACTAGCCAGGTTGAAGGTAAGTAATTAAACCAAGCTGCTGAGAAAGCAGATTAGGAATGATGCTGTAGATCATAATCTTTAAAACCTTGAGGAAACTGAGCTGTCTTTTTAAAGTAAAGGCTAGTCAGTTTTCTCTTTATCTAAATTTCTTTTGTTAGAAACCAAAGATACAGGTTCGTTACCTTTTACTTGAGTGTGTGTTCATGAGACTGTAGATTACTTTTAACCCAAAGGTTTCTTCTATAAGGTCTCAGCTACTGTATAATCTGCCTAATTTCCTGAATTAAACTGTCTGCTCAGTGCCTTGACTTTGAAAGGAGCTTTGTAAAAAGTCAGATATACAAAATTCTGTATTTACATCAAGACTAAATTTGGAATGGAATCAAATACCGCTTGTCTTTGGGAGTAATTCCAGGTCAGGAGTAAACCATGGATTAAATCTTTAAATCTCTTAAAAGAGGCTTGCTGCTCTTATATATTGCTGGATCAGATTTGCTACTATCTGGTAGAGAATTTTTTTTTGTTTTCCTCCCCTCCCCGCCCCTCCCCTCCCTTCTTCCCTGAGAGAGGCAGACAGAGGGGGACGGAGAGGGACAGAGACCATCCCAAGCAGACTTCATGCTGTTAGCACGGAGCCCGATGTAGGGCTTGAGCTCATGAACTGAACTGTGAGATCATGAGCCAAAATCAAGAGTCGGATGTTTAAACTGAGCCACCCAGCCTTTTGGTTGAGGATTTTTACATTTTTTTTCATGTGGGATATTGGTCTATAGTTTTTTTGTGATGCCTTTGTCTGATTTTAGAATTGAGGTCATTCTAGCATCATAAAATGAGTTGGGAAATGTTCCCTCCTGTTCTGTTTTCTAGAATAGTTTGTGTAGAATTGATATTTTTTCTTTAATGTTGGATAGACTTGGTCAGTGAAGCCATCTGGGCCTGGAGTTTTCTTGGTCAGGTTTTTTATTTTATTTATTTATTTATTTATTTATTTATTTATTTATTTATTTATTTATTTTTAATGTTTTTATTTATTTCTAGGAGAGAGAGAGAGACAGCATGAGCAGGGGAGGGTCAGAGAGAGAGGGAATCACAGACTCCAAAACAGGCTCCAGGCTCTGAGCTGGCAGTCAACACAGAGCCCGATGCGGGGCTCAAACCCACAAACCGTGAGATCATGACCCAAGCGAAAGTCACTTAACTGACTAAGCCACCCAGGCGCCCCAGGTTTTTTATTAAGAATTCAGTTTCTTTAAGAGATCTAGAACTGTTTGGGTCACCTATTTCTTCTCAGGCCAGCTTTGGTAGTTTGTATCTTTCAGGGAATTGGTACATTTCCTCTAAGTTGTCAAATTGATAGATAAAATTGTGCTATTACCTGATTCTCCTAATTTTGGTAGGATCTGTTGTCATACCCCTTCTTTCATTCATTATATTGGTAATTTGTTTCCTCTCTTTTTTTTGTTGAGTCTGGATAGAGGTTTATCAATTACTGATGTTTTTAAAGATCAAGGCTTTGGAGTCAGAGATTTTTTTTTTTCTAATTTCAATTTCTGTGAATATCTTTAATATTTCCTTCCTTCTTACTTTGAGTTGATTTGCTCTTTTTCTGTTTTTTTAAGGTGGCAGCAACATTTCTTCTTTTCCTATTGATACAAAATATTATATTAGTTTAAGGTTTTACTATGTTGTAAATCATATTACCTTAGTAATTAGTAATTAGTAAATCATATTGTATTAGTTTAAGGTTTTACTTAAACTATTTTATTATTATTATTACTATTATTTTATTATTATTACTAATATCAGTAATTAGTAAATCATATTATATTAGTTTAAGGTTTTACTATGTTGCAAATCATATTACAACATAATGATTTACTATTTGTGTATATAGTGAGATAACTATCACATAAGTCTAATTAACATTCATCACCATACATAATTAACAACATTTTTTCCTTGTGATGAGAACTTTTAAGATCTTCTCTCGGGGCGCCTGGGTGGCTTAGTCGGTTAAGCGTCCGACTTTCGCTTAGGTCATGATCTCGCGGTTCGTGGGTTCGAGCCCCGCGTCGGGCTCTGTGCTGACTGCCAGCTCGGAGCCTGGAGCCTGTTCCCGTCTGTGACTCCCTCTCTCTCTGACCCTCCCCTGCTCACGCTGTCTCTCTCTCTCTCTCCTAGAGATAAATAAAACATTAAAAAAAAAAAAAAATCTTCTCTCATAGCAACTTTCAAGTATACAGTACAGTATTAACTGTATTACCATGCTGTACATTACATTTCCAGGACTGTCTTCTTTTGTAACTAGAAGTTTGTACCTTTTGTCTACCTTCACTCATTTTGCCCACCTCTACCTCTTACCTCTGGAAACCACTTAAATTAAGCTTTTTAATGTTACAAATTTCCCTCTAATCATGCTTTAATATGTGCCCCATAGATTTCGGTATGTTATTTTCTTTTGATGTTTATATATTTACTTTTGAGAGAGAAAGAGTGAGAGAGCACAAGCAGGGTGCGGGCAAAGAGAGAGAGAGAGAGAGAGAGGGAGACACAGAATCCAGAGCAGGCTCCAGGCTCAGAGCTATCAGTGCAGAGCCTAACACAGGGCTTGAACTCACTCACTAACCAAATGATCATGACCCGAGCCGAAGTCAGACACTTAACCAACTGAACCACCCAGGTACCTCTGGTGTGTTATGTTTTAAATTTTTATTCAGTTCAAAATATTTTCAGGGTACCTGCCTAGTGCAGTGAGTGGAGTGTCTGACTCTTGATTTCAGCTCAGGTCATGATCCCAGGGTCGTGGGATCGAGCCCTATGTCGGGCTCTGCTCTGCGCTGAGCGTGGAGACTGATTGAGGTTCTCTCCCACTTCTCCTCTTCCCTGCACCCCCTCCCCCTTTTTTTAGATTTTTTTTTAAATTTTATTTAAATTCAAGTTAGTTAACATGCAGTGTAGCATTGGTTTCAGGAGTAGAAACCCTGTGATTCATCACTTAACATGTAACACCCAGTGCTTATCCCAACAAGTGCCATCCTTAGTACCCATCACCCATTTAGCCCATTCCCCCACCAACCACCCTTCCAGCAGCAACCCTCAGTTTGTTCTCTGGGTGTAAGAGGCTCTTATGGTTTGCCAGTCTGTTTTTATCTTATTTTTGCTTCCCTTCACCTATGTTTATGTGTTTTGTTTCTTAAATTCCACATACGAGTAAAATCATACAATATTTGTCTTTCTCTGACTTATCTCGCCTGCCATGAATACACTCTAGTTCCATCCACTTTGTTGCAAATGTCAAGATTTCATTCTTTTTGCTCACCGAGTAGTATTCCATTATATACATACCATTCAGCAGTCAGTGGACATTTGGACTCTTTCCATAATTTGGTTACTGTTGATAACACTGCAGTAAACGTTAGGGTACATGTGCCCCTTCAAATCAGCATTTTTTTTTTGAATATTTTTATATATTTCTAGGAGAGAGAGAGACAGCGTGAGCAGGGGAGGGTCAGAGAGAGGGAGATACAGACTCTGAAATAGGCTCCAGGCTCTGAGCTGGCAGTCAGCACAGAGCCCAACGTGGGGCCCGAACCCACGAACCGCAAGATCATGACCTAAGCGAAAGTCGGACGCTTAACCGACTAAGCCACCCAGGCGCCCCATCAAATCAGCATTTTTAAAAGTTTATTTGTTTGTTTGTTTATTTTAATGTTTTATTTATTTTTGAGAGAGAGAGAGAGAGAGACAGCGTGAGCAGGGGAGGGTCAGAGAAAGAGGGAGACACAGAATCTGAAGCAGCCTCCAGGCTCTGAGCTGTCAGCACAGAGCCCGACGCGGGGCTTGAACCCACGAACTGTGAGATCATGACCTGAGCCGAAGTCGGACGCTCAACCTACTGAGCCACCCAGGCGCCCCTAAAGTTAATTTATTTTTGAGAGAGAGACAGCACGAGTGAGGAAGGGGCAGTGAAAGACGGAGACAGAAAATCCCAAGCAGGCTCTGTGCTGCCAGTGCCGAGCTCGATGTGGGGCTCGAACCCACAAACTGAGATCATGACCTGAGCTGAAATAAAGCATCAGACACTTCACCAACTGAGCCACCCAGCTGTCCCCAAATCAGCATTTTTGTATTGTTTTGATAAATACCTAGTAGTGCAGTTGCTAGGTCATAGGGTAGTTCTATTGTTAGTTTTTTGAGGAACCTCCACACTTTTTTCCAGAGGGTCTGCACCACCAGTGGTGCGAGAGTCCCCCTTTCTCCACATCCTGGTCAATGTCTCTTGTTTCCAGAGTTGTTAATGTTACCCATTCTGGCAAGTGTGAGGTGGTATCTCATTGTGGTTTTGATTTGTGTTTTCTGATGAGTGATGTTGAGCATTTTTTCATGTGTCTGTTAGCCATCTGGATGTCTTCTTTGGAACGGTGTATGTCTTTGCATGTCCTCTGCCCATTTCTTCACTGGATTATTTGTTTTTTGGGTGTTGGATTTGGTAAACTCTTTATAGATTTTGGATACTAATCTGCTATTCAGTATGTTGTTTGCAAGTATCTTCTCCCATTCCGTTGGTTGCCTTTTAGTTTTGTTATTTCCTTCTCTGTGCAGATTTTTATCTTGATGAGGTTCCAATAGTTCATTTTTCTTTTTGTTTCCCTTGCCTCTGGAGACATGTCAAGTAAGAAGTTGCTGTGGCTGAGGTCAAAAAGGTTGCTTCCTGTTTTCTCCTCTAGGATTTTGAGGTTTCCTGTTTCACATTTAGGTCTTTCATCTATTTTGAATTTGTTTTTGTGTATGGTCTAAGAAAGTGGTCCAGTTTCATTCTTACGCATTTCACTGTCCAGTTTTCCCATTACCATTTACTGAAGAGACTGTCTTTTTTTCCATTGGATATTCCTTCCTGCTTTGTCAAAGATTAGTAGGCCATACGTTTGTGGGTCCATTTCTGGGTTCTCTATTTTGTTCCATTGATCTGTCTGTGTTTGTGCCAGTTCCATACTATCTTGATGATTACAGCTTTGTAAGACAGCTTGAAGTCTGGGATTCTGATGCCTCCAGCTTTGGTTTTCTTTTACAAGATTGCTTTGGCTATTCGGGGTCTTTTTTGGTTCCATACAAATTTTAGGATTGTTTGTTCTAGCTTTGTGAAGAATGCTGGTATTATTTTGTTAGAGATTGCATTGAGTATGTAGATTGCTTTGGGTAGTATAGACGTTTTAACAATATTTGTTCTTCCAGTCCATGAGCATGGAATGTTTTTCCATTTCTTTGTGTTTAATTTCTTTCATAAGCTTTGTATAGTTTTCAGTGCACAGATCTTTTTGTTTCTTTGGTTAAAGAGATGGGTTTTGGTGCAATTGCAAATGGGGTCGATTCCTTGATTTCTTGTTCTGTTGCTTCTTTATTGATGTATAGAAATGCAACCGATTTCTGTATGTTGATTTTATAACTTCGACTTGGTGAATTCACCTATCAGTTTTTTGGTGGAGTCTTTCGGGTTTTCCATGTAGAGTGTCATGTCATTTGTGAAGAGTGGAAGTTTGACTTCTTTGCCAATTTGGATGCTTTTTATTTCTTTTTGTTGTCTGATTGCTGAGGCCAGGATTTCCAATAGTGTGTTGAACAGCATTGGTGATAGTGGACATCCCTGTCATGTTCTTGACCTTAGGGGGAAAGCTCTCAATCTTTTTCCCATTGAAGATGATTTTAGCTGTGGGTCTTTCCTCTACATGGCCTTTATGATGTTGAGGTATGTTCCTTCTGTCCCTACTTTCTTGAGGGTTTTTATCAAGAAAGGATTCTGTATTTTGTCAAATACTTTTTGCATCTATTGAAAGGATCATATGGTTCTTACCTTTCTTTTATTAACGTGGTATATCACATTTTGATTTGCAAATAGATAAAATCTTTCTCTAAAAAATTTTTTTCTGAAAAATAATTAAATACATAAATAAAGGGGCGCCTGGGTGGCTCAGTCGGTTAAGCGCCAACTTTGGCTCAGGTCATGATCTCACAGTTCGTGGGTTTAAGCCCCGCATCGGGCTCTGTGCTGACAGCTCAGAACCTGGAGCCTGCTTCAGATTCTGTCTTCCTCTCTTTGTCCCTCCCTCACTTGCACTGTCTTGTCTCTCAAAAAATGAGTAATTGTTAAAATTTTTTTTTTTAAAGTCTAATTTCCCTTGTGAATTCCTTTTGAGCCATGGATTATTTAGAAATATGTTAATTTCTTGGGGGCACCTGTGTGGCTCAGTTGGTTAAGCGTCTGACTTCGGCTTAGGTCATGATCTCACGGTTTGTGGGTTTGAGCCCCATGTCAGACTCTGTGCTGACAGCTAGCTCAGAGCCTGGAGCCTGCTTCAGATTCTGTATCTCCCTCTCTCTCTGACCCTCCCCTGCTCATGCTGTCTCTCTTGCTCTCTCTCAGAAATAAATAAAAAACATTAAAAAATTAGAAATATGTTAATTTCTTAATATTTGGAGATTTTCCGGATATCTTACAATAATTGATTTTTAGTTTAATTCTATTGTGGTTGGAAGACATCCTTTGAAATTTCAGTTCATTTCATTTTGTCATGGTTTGTTTTATGATCCAGAATATGGCCTGTCATGGTCAGTGTTCTGTGAGCACTTGAAATAATATGATGCTGTTACTGTGTGGAGTACTCTTTTTATGTCATTTAAGTCTAGTTGGTTGATAGGGTTGTTGAGGTTTTATGTATACTGACTTTATATCTACTTGTAATGATTTCTGAGAGGGAGAGATGTTGAGGTCTCCACAGAAGTTTTATGGATTTGTTTCTTTTTCCCTTCTATTCTGCCAGTTTTTATTTCATATATTTTGAAGATCTGTTGTCATGTGCACATACAGTGTAGTTGACATTTCAGATTATGTTCGTTTCAAATATAGGGTATAGTGATTGGGCACTTCCATATATCCTTTTACTTTCAGAGCATTCTTTATTAATATTTAATAAAAATAGGTTTCTTGTAGATGGGATACAGATGGATCTTGCTTTTCTATCTAGTCTGAAGATCTCTGTCTTTTCATTGGTATCTTAGACTGTATTTAGTATGATTATTGGTACGGTTGGAGTTAAATCTGTCACTTTTTTTTCTTTCATAGTTTGTCAAGTTGGCTTCCATATAACACCCAGTGCTCATCCCAACAAGTGCCCTCCTCCATGCCCATCACCCCCCATCCCCTCTCTCCCACCCCCATCAGCACTCAGCTTGTTCCTAGTGTTCAAGAGTCTCTCATAGTTTGCCTCTCTCCCTCTCCCCAACTTCTTTTCCCCTTCTTCTCCCCCATGGTCCTCTGTTAAGTTTCTCCTAATCCACCTATACGTGCAAACATATGGTATCTGTCCTTCTCTGCCTGATTTATTTCGCTCTGCATAACACCCTCGTTCCATCCTTGTTGCTACACGTGGCCAGATTTCATTCTTTCTCATTGCCATGTAGTATTCCATTGTATAGATAAACCGCATCTTCTTGAGCCATTCATCAACTGATGGACATTTAGGCTCTTTCCATGTAAATCTGTCATTTTGATAGTTGCTTTCTATTTCTCCCATCTGTTCTTTATTCTGTTTTTCTGTCTGCTTTTGGATTAATTGAATGTTTGTTTTTTTTTAATGATTGTGTTTTTAACTTCAATATTGCCTTATTATGTATTTCTTAAAATTTCTTTTATATTTGACCTACTGTTTACAGTGTATATCTTTAATTTCTTCTAGTAATATTGAACCACTTCATCTATAGAGTAAAATTCCATGCAAAACAGTAAATGTCCAATTCCTCTTTCATGTTTTTGTTTTACTGTCGTACACCTAATTTTACATAGGTTAATTACCTAACGTTGTTACTCTTTTTGCTTTAGATTGTCAGTTACTTTTTAGATTAAAAATATGGGAAATAACCTTTGATAGTTACTCTAATTTTTACCATTTTGGGCACTCTTCATTTCTTTGTGTAGATCCATATTTCTGTCTAGCACCATACTCCTTCTGCCTGAAAGAATTCCATTAACATTTCTTATAACACAGGCCTCTTAGCAGTGAATTATTTCAGCGTTGGTTTATGAGAAACAAGCCTTCAGTTTTGGAAGATAGTTTTCCAAGGTATCATATTCTTTGTGACTTCTTTCTTTTATTTAGGAAAGTTAGTCTTCTCACTTGGATAGTTTCTGAGAATTCTTTTATAATCTTGATTTTGTTCCCCTTTTCCCCCTCTGGCTGCCTTCAAGATTTTATCTTTATCTTTGGTTTTTAGCAGTTGGAATATGTTGTATTAGGTGTTATCTTGGTATTTGTTTTGCTTGGGGTTCTCTGACCTTGATCTGTGCTTTGATGTTGTTCATGGAGTTTGGAAATTTTTTGAGTATTTATCTTTTAAAATATTTCTTTGCCTCATTCTTTCTCTTCTCCAGGGATTCCAATGACATTTTTCTTAAGATTTTTGGGTATTGCATCACAGCTCTTCAATGCTCTTGTTTTTTTCTCCTTTGTTTTCTCTTTGTGTCTCGTTTGAGTACTTTTTTTGACCTATTTTTCAAGTTTTCTGAATTTTTCCCTCCTGTCACTGAATCTAATGATGAGCCCTCAGTAGCATTTTTTTTTCTAAGTTTATTTATTTTTAAGAGGGACAGAGACAGCAGAAGCCCAGGAGGGGCAGAGAAAGGGAAAGAGCGAGAATCCGAATTCAGGAAACCGTGAGTTCATGACCTGAGCTGAAACCAAGAGTCAGACCCTTAACCGACTGAGCCACCCGGGAGCCCAATCAGTGGCATTCTTTAATTTCTTTTCTGGTTTTAATTTCTAGCATTTTTGTTTGACTCTTTCTTATAGTTTCTATGTCTCTGCTGAAGTTCCCGATCTGTTCATGCATATTTCTATCTTTTCCACTATAGACATTAATAATATTCATTGTTATTTTAAATCTCTTGTCTGGTAATTTGAACATCTGGGTCATTTCTCAGTCTGATTGTTTTGTTTCTTGACAGTGTTTTTTGTTTTTTGTTTGTTTTTTTTTGTTTGTTTTTTTTGGGTGGCATTTTTTTAATGTGTCTCTTAATTCTTTCTTTCTTTTTTTATCTGAGAGAGAGAGAGAGAGAGAGAGAGAGACAGCATGAACAGGGGAGGATCGGAGAGAGAGAGGGAGATACAGAATCTGAAACAGGCTCTAGGCTCTGAGCCAGCTGTCAGCACAGAGCCCGACATGGGGCTCGAGCCCACGAACCATGAGATCATGACCTGAGCCGAAGTCAGACGTGTAACTGACTGAGCCACCCAGGCGCCCCAATGTGTCTCTTAATTCTTGAGTGAATGCTGGACTTCACGTGTAAAACAGTAGTGACTGAGAAAAAAAATCTTTATGGCTAGAAGTGGGTGTGTCTCTTCTTTCACTAGGTAATTAATATAAAGTGTTAAGTCTGTTTAGGCTAGAGTTGAGCTAGGTTTGGGTTTTGTTGTTACTCTGAGTGTTTTCAGTACATTACTGGCTTGAGATTCCTCCATTCCTTGTTCTCAGAGTGGGGAGTGGGGTGCTGAAAGGCTTTTCTCCATGTTCTTGTTCCACTCTTAGCTTTTGGTCTCCCTGTGACACTTGTCCCCAGGAAGGCTGGAAGGCTCTGTCTCTGTGTGCTTGCCCCACCCAGAAAAGTCCTAGCCTGGAAGTAGACAGGACTTTTGACATCTCTGGTTTTTGGTCCTGGTTCAGGTGTAATCCTGTGTGCATGGTTGAGTCTTTCTCAATAATATCCCTCTTACAGGTGGTAGGGTCTTCTCATGATACCCTGCAGCGTCCTGGGGAGGACTTAACTGCTCCCCTAGGGTAAGAGAGTATTTTCTTCTTAACTCTAATTCTTTCCCCAGCTGCAGTGTGCCTTCACCCAAGCCCTAGGGCTGACTGGGTTTGACTCACTCCTCCCCCAAGCAGCTCAGCTTTTGTTTGCATAGGGTAGAAGGGCGGGGTGGGATTGAGGGTGGTGGTTAGGACTTCACACCTTTCCTCTAGTGGTGTCTTTCTCCCAGGTCTGCAGAAGAAAACTTTCCCACTCCGCCTGCAGTCTTAAGAGCATCTGGGAAACATCTGTGCAGATGTTTGAACTTCCCTGTGTCTGTGGATGCCAGGGACCCTAGACTGTCATACAACCCTCCACTTAGCCTTTAGCCTATCATTAAACGTTTTAGTTGACTCCTTACCTGCTTGTGTTAAACCCAGAATCTCTCCCTCACATGCTCTGACCTAGGAGAGCCAGTGTTACCTCCTTATCTCCTTGAGGGCCTCATCTTCCTTTGGATTTCATTTTCTGTTTTCCTTTAGTTGTGCATTGTTTCCACCACCTGGGCCTCAGCTTATGTAAGTGAACATAGTGATGTGGCAGCAGTAGATTTTCTTGTGCTTCTTCATCTTGGGTAATTGACCTGTTTTGTTAATCCCAGAAGAGGAAAGTTTTTTTTAGAAACTTTTGTTTATAAAAATTATTCAATTTTCCCAAATATTTTTAATATATGGATAACCTGTAACTAAGTGCTGTAACTAAAAGTTTGTTAACTCAGGGAGGCTAGTCTAGACATTGGTAACAGTGTTACTCCAGGAAAAAGTAGCTGGCTAGAGAGTATAGGTGGGAGGGAGCGTTATTTTTACTGTATGTCCCTTTGGACCACTTGGGTTTTGTACACATATATTCTATCAACCTGTTGATAGAATAATATAAAGTTTATAATTACATTAGAACTGAATTATAAGATTCTGATTTTTTAAAAATGTTTTTATTTATTTCTGAGAGAAAGAGAGGGAGACACAGAATCTGAAGCAGACTCCAGGTTCTGAGCTGGCTGTCAGCACAGAGCCTGATGTAGGGCTCGCACCCATGAACTGTGAGATCATGACCTGAGCCGAAGTTGGACGCTTAACCACTGAGCCACCCAGGCACCCCTGTTTTGTTTTTTGTTTTTTTTTATTTATACCACCTTGTTTGTAGAGGATTTGGCTAAGAATAAGTGGGGAAAAGAGAGGTGGCTGTTTGGAGACACTGAAGAGGAATGGAAGAGAATTTATTTTGTCTTATAGAAATCTGGGGCAGTGAGTTAGTTCTCAGTAAATGGGGGCTTCTCTACTGTAAGTCTGACTTTTATAGATTATCAGACTAATGGGTTTTGCCCAAATGATAGGTTTCATATTTGTGTTTTGCTTGAAGAACATTCTAAATAACATGTTTTTTTCTTCTGAATACTTCTTCAGAAGTAACGGAAGGGTCCTGGACTTCATTTTCACTGTACATCCAACTTTAAATTTGATTTTGTTATTGGGTGAGATTCATGAAGTTATCATCACTGGTGCTCCGGATGTGATTTTACAGTAGGCTTACTTAGGCCAGCCAGTGGAAATTTATCAACCAGTTTCCCGCACCTAGATTAGAAAGGGCAATTGAATAGGTTACATTTAATACAACTCTTTGGACAGTGGTGTTTTTATTTCTTTTAATTCTCACATGCCTACCCTAATTGCCTCAACTTAAAAATGGGGGGTAAGCAAGCAGGCTGCTTTTATGACACCTAACACAGAGTAGGAAAAGTTGCTTTTTTCCTCCCAACATATAATTCCTGCCTCAGACCTGGAAACAGTGATTTCTCAAAGCTTCCCTCCCCTTCACAACGTGGGTGGGTACTAGGGGTGCTTGTTGCCACTGGATTTTTCATAGTTTTTAGGCCTTTTTTGTGAATATACATACTCTTTTCTCTTTTCCATTTTCCCACTACTCAGTTTTGTTTCACGAATTTTTTTAATCTTCTTATTGCTCCATAAAACATCTAAAGAGCCAAATACCTGGAAGTAAAACTGGTGTCATACTATTTCTAAAATGCCTGTCACCTTGGGAAACAGTGCTCAAAATACTTTTTCAGAATATAGTATTACTTGTTTTCTTCTGCAGAAATGTTATCCACTTACTGTTCATTATCCCCTGTATATGGCTCTATTTTCTAGGCCAGGGAGACAAAAGACAGCTTTCTTTTACATGTGAATAACAAAACAATAATATTTCTGTGACTTTTGTTCATTCACAACACTGTCATGGATGTTTGAATGAGCATCTAGCACATTGTTGATGCTTAGGCACGGATAATTGGCAAATTTGTACACAAGTCACTTAAGTTTCCTGTACTCTGTGCTTAACTGTACTTGTGAGATGGAGAGGATTCTAGGAGGCTTTTGAGGCCGTGAATTTGTTTCTGTTAAATGTTCTAACATTGGGGCACCTGGGTGGCTCAGTCGGTAAAGTGTCCGACTTCAGCTCAGGTCATGATCTCGTGGTCCGTGGGTTTGAGCCCCACATTAGGCTCTGTGCTGACAGCTCAGAGCCTGGAGCCTGTTTCTGATTCTATGTCTCCCTCTCTCTCTGCCCCTCTCCAGCTCATGCTTTGTCTCTCTGTCTCAAAAATAAATGAATGTTAAAAAAAAATGTTTTAACATAGGATGGTGGTTTTCAAAGTGTGGTCCTTGGACTAGAAGTATCCCATCACTTGGGAGCTTGTTAAGGTACAATTCTTAGGCTCACCTGGAATTGGAAACTTTGGGTATGGAGCTTAGCAATCTGTGTTTTAACAAGCCCTTGCAGGTAACTTTGATGCACCGAAGATTGAGAAACATTGATCCAGGAGAAAGGGCCTAAGCCAAGTCCTCGAAAGGATGATAACTAGATACTGCAGAATTCTTGTTTTGCTGATGGGCCTTCTCTTGAACATCTCAACCGGCTGTATTGGCCACCAGAGGGCGATGTTGGAACAGGCCTGACTTGCACTAGAAGGTGCCCTTGTGTGGAGATCCTGTGGAATCCCGCCCCCGCCCCCCATTTTGCCCAGAGCAGACTCGCCGTGGCTGTCTTCCTCACAGCACACACATCCTCTCAATGTCTTACTACTTCCCTTCTCTGTCTGATTTGCCAGCTGCGGGACCCTGAAATCACTTTAAAAACACAGAAAGAAAAAACTCACCACCAAAACCAGTAAATTTGAATGTCCTTATTTCTCAGAACGTGTGATTACTTAAAAATTGTGTTGTTTTCAGTGCTTATAGGTGTTTAACTGTGAAAGATTTCATTTCATGAAATGGATGTTCCTCTGAGGGTATTAATTAGTAAAAGGAGGCAGTGTAGCATCTTTTGAATTAGGATTTACCCAGTAATGCACAGTGAGCCTCTTTCTTACTCTAAAGCCTAATTATTTTTATGTTGTAATGTTTTTCTTTTTTCTTTCTTTCCTTCCTTCCTCCTTCCTTCCTCCCTTCCTCCCTCCCTCCCTTCCTCCCTCCCTTCCTCCCTCCCTTCCTTCCTCTATCTCTTATTATTGTCTCCTGGGCTTGAATTCTTTTTAGACTCTTAGGTGTTGTGTGTATGGTAGAATCTCAGTCTCTCTTTTATTTTCTTCTAACCTCCTTGTTTTGCTTTTATTTTATTCTAGTAAGTTCCTTATTTCTTAGACACACAATTATCATTCTATTGATATCACTTAAGCTAGATTTTTATATTTTTATGTTCTACCAAGGTTACTTTATAGTTTAGTGATCGGTCTACAGTTAATCTACAGATTAATCATCTGTAGTTGATCAATCTGTAGTTAATAGCAATGAGAATAATAAAAGTTGTTAACATTTACATAACACTGTACAATTGGCACAACACTTCCTCCAGTATTAGCAGATTTCATCTTCCTGATAACCACGGGAGGTAGATATTATCCCATTTTTTCAGGGGAGGCTGCTAAGACTTAGAAAGCACAAGGGAGCTGCATTTCATTATTTGGTTAATAGTGACAGACCACAACTGAACCCAGATCTTCTGATTTTATACCTTATGTTCTTTCTGTGAAACTGCACCATCTTCACAGATGCATACTCTCTGCTTAATTTAATGTCTTATAGATGCTATTTTTCAAAACTAAAGATTTACTTATTTAACTCAAAAGACTAAATTATTAGATATAAATATTATTTTCAAGAAATATGATTCTATTTCATTTGTATAAAGAGCTTGACCTTTGAACCTGAGGACTCTGCTGCTAATTCATATGAATTTGTAAAGTTTTCCACTTTCTTAGATGGCTATTTCACATCATCTCCTTTCTGTTCAAACCTCCAGCACCTGCTCTCCTGTTCATATTCTTAGTCAATGACTTTTACAACAAAGGATCAATAGACTCAGTCAGAAGAGAACTTCTGCACAGTCCCCCTGCTGCATCTCCTCCCCTCCCTCCCCTCTGCCCTTTCCTCTGCTCTTCCTCTTGTTAAGGGCTAACTGTGCTTTCACTTAGGGCACTGCTATAGCAATTGTCTCTTCTGTCTCCTGCATCATCAGTTTCTCTGTTTCACCTGGGTCATTCAGTAGCATCAGACAGACCATAATTTTTTCTTTCCTTAAAAAAAGAATCCTATCTCAGGGATGCCTGAGTTGCTCAGTCAGTTGAATGTCCAACTTCAGCTCAGGTCATGATCTCACAGTTCATGAGTTCGAGCCCTGCCTCAGGCTCTGCACTGATGGTGCTGATCCTGCTTGGGATTCTTTCTCTCTCCCCCACCCTCTGTTCCTCCCCATCTCATGCTTTCTCTCTCTCTCTCAAAATAAATAAATATACTTTCAAAAAAAGGTCTTATCTCAACCCCATGCCCATCTCATTTACTTCTCTTTTTCCTGCTCCTTTGAAAAAGATGTATCTACTACTTGTCTCCTCCTTTCTTGAACCCCTTCCCAGCCTACAGTAGCCCATGCCACACCACCCAAACCACTCCTTTTACATTGCCAAATATGAATCTCGGATAACCCCAAGGGTTTTAGCACAGTTGACTGAAAAATGATTTGCCAGCATCTGAGATTGGGAAAGCTCTAGAAAGAGTATTTTGAGAGGTGCCTGGGTGGCTCAATTAAGTGTCCAACTCTAGATTTTGGCTCAGGTCATGATCTCATAGTTGTGAGATCAAGCTCAGTGATGGGCTCCATGCCCAGTTCAGAGCCTGCTTGAGAGTCTCTCTCTTTAAAAAAAAAAAGGTTGATTTTTAGAGGAATATAAGAAATTTAGGTCGAGAGTTGCTGAGTGTGAATTATACGATAGTGGAGAAGATACCTGAGTGGAGAAGAGCAATAGGCATCTAGGTAAGAGTGTGCAGTTCAGAGGAGAGTTCTGGGCTTGAGATACCAATCTGGAGGTTGATGATATTTAAAGCTCTGGCTAAAGGAGGTAGTTGTAAAGCATGTCATTTTCAGAATGTTTTACTTTTACCACATAAAAATAAGTTACGCTGCTATTTTCAATGCATCCAAATGCTCCTAAATATATAGCGTTTTGATTCTCCTCATCATGTATTTTAAAACTGTATGAGCAAGCTGTTCATTATCATTCGAAATGTAAATCCTTCTTTTGATTCCTTGAACTCTTATTTCTAGTCCATGTCTGTCATAGACTTTTATCTTAGTGTAATACATTTTTATACTTGATAGGTTTTTCTTGATTGCTACTTTGTTTTTGTAACAAATATGTATGTAAGCTTAAATTTTAATTTAAAAAGTTCCTGTAACCTTAAAGCTTTAAATATTAGCTTGGTGCAGAAGAAAAGTTTTTATCACAGTTACTAGTGGTACATAATTGATCACATGTGTTAAAATTTTTGGTAAATCATTACTAACCATAAAAGTTGGATTTGGTTGAAAATGTGTTTCTAAGTGATGGGGGTCTAATATTTTTCTCAATTAGGTCATGAATCTGTAGATAATTATTTTTTTGCTAGGATGAAAGAGGGGTTAGCAATTTCTATTCCTATCGTTTTTTGTTTTTCTTTTTGTTTTTCGTTAGCTTCATGCCCTACCGCAGGGCTTGAACTCTCGATCCTGAGATCAAGAGTCAGATGCTTAACCGACTGAGCCACCCAGACGCCCCTCTCTTCCTATTGTTTTAATAGATATTAAAGTGAAAAAACTTTATTTATATAGCTAAGTGTGTGGGAAAGGACATCTCTATGGAAATGTCCTCAGTTCTTTGAGTTATATGTTAAGAATTCTGTAAGTCTTCTTTCAATTTTGATGAAAGCAAAGAATTGGAAACTACCTAACCTGGAATATGATTTGTTACTTGGTCATGAGAATATTCACTTTGTATAGGGGCTTGCTTTTGTTTCATGGATGTGATATTTTCTTTTATACCTTCTGAGGGAAATGAGGTAGTTTTTTAAAAAGTTTCCTATTTTCTGTATCAACATTGTTTCCCTGAGTGATGTTTATTCTCTTTGAATGTGATGCTTTACTCTTTTAGTGATAGTTTCCCTCAGTTATGTGGCATTGCTGTCTATTTGAGATTCCTCATGACTGTTTTTCTACCACCAGCCTCTGACAGGAATACATCTGTGCTGCCAGGTGGAGTGTGAGGGCTCCCCATTCATCCCGGAGGTTGGCAGAAGGCTGACTGTTGTGGGGCGAGGGAAGGAAAGTGTGGAGGAAATGGAGACTGGCTCAGTAGCTTTCAATGGCGCTCACATCATGCCTGCTGTCTGCCTGCAGAAGACCTTTCAGTCCTGCTTTCCTGTGCTGCCTTTGGCCTTTGGTTTCTTCTTTAGTGAACCTATTGGCTTTCAACGTCTTGGATATTCCTTGTAATTTCTGGTCCACTACCATATCATTACCAAGAAGGTGTGGTAACCTTGATTGCTAGGTCTTTTCTTTATTCTTTTGAGCCATCTTTCCTGTCATTTTTAAGCACTCATGGTAGTATGTTGAGGATGACCTGTGAACTTCAGTTGGCTCTTTCTATCCATTCTTTTTTTTTTAAGTTTAAATACATAATTTTAATTTTTTACCAAAATGGGATTGTATAGTGCATAATTTTATTATTTTGCACATGTGGATTGCTAATATACAAATATGTTAATACACTTTTACAACCTCATTTTTAATAGCTAAATACTATTCTGTTATACAGAATTCTGTAAATATTAGCTACTTAAAATTTTTTTTTAATTTACATGCAAGTTAGTTAGCATATTGTGCAATAATGATTTCAGGAGTAACTTCCAGTGATTTATCCCCTATGTATAACACCAGTGCTTATCCCACAAGTGTCTTCCTTAAAGCCCCTTGCCCATTAGCCCATCCTCCCCCCCATAGCCCCTCCAGCAACCCTCCAGTTTGTTCTCTATATTTAAAGAGTCTCTTATGTTTTGTATCCCTTCCCTGTTTTTATATTATTTTTGCTTCCCTTTCCTTATGTTCATCTGTTTTGTAACTTAAATTCCACACGAGTGAAGTCATGATATTTGTCTTTCTCTGACTAATTTCACTTAGCATAATACACTCCAGTTCCATCCATATTGTTGCAAATGGCAAGATTTCATTCTTTTTGATTGCCGGTAATACTCCATTGTACATATATACCACATCTTCTTTATCCATTCATCTGTTGATGGACATTTGGGCTCTTTCCGTACTTTGGCTATTGTTGATAGCACTGCTATAGGCATTGGGGTGCATGTGCCCCTTCAAAACAGCACACCTGTATCCCTTGGTTAAATACCTAGTAGTGCAATTGCTGAGTTGCAGGGTAGTTCTATTTTTAACTTTTTGAGGAATCTCTCTGCTGTTTTCCAGAGTGGCTGCACCAGTTTGCATTCCTACCAGTAGTGCAAAAGAGATCCTCTTTCTCTGCATCCTTGCCAACATCTGTTGTTGCTTGAGTTGTTAATTTTAGCAATTCTGACAGGTGTGGTGTGGTATCTCATTGTGGTTTTGATTTGTGTTTCCCTGATGATGAATGATGTTGAGCATTTTTTCTTGTGTCTATTAGTCATCTGGATGTCTTCTTTGGAGAAGTGTTATTCATGTCTTTTGCCCATTTCTTCGCTGGATAATTTGTTTTTTGGGTGTTGAGTTCTCTATAAATTTTGGATACTAACCCTTTATCTGATAGGTCATTTGCAAATATCTTCTTCCATTCTGTTAGTTGCCTTTTAGTTTAGCTGATTGTTTCCTTTGCTGTGCAGAAGGTTTTTAACTTGATGAGGTCCCAATAGTTCATTTTTGCTTTTATTTCCCTTTCCCCTGGAGACATGTTAAGTAAGAAGCTGCTGTGGCCGAGGTCAAAGAGGTTTTTGCCTGCTTTCTCCTAGAATTTTGATGGCTTCCTGTCTCACATTTAGGTCTTTTCATCTGTTTATTTTTTGTGTACGGTGTAAGAAAGCGGTCCAGGTTCATATTTCTGCATGTCACTGTCCAGTTTTCCCAACACCATTTGCTGAAGAGACTGCCTTTATTCCACTGGATATTCTTCCCTGGTTTGTCAAAAATTAGTTGGCCAAAAGTTTGTGGGTTCATTTCCCTTGTCTATCCATTCTTTAAATATCTATCCATTATTTTTTTTAAAAGCTGTATTATTATTTTATTATTTTTATTATTATTATTATTATTTTATTAGTTAAGCTCTACGCTTAACATGGGGCTTGAACTCCAGACCCTGAGATCAAGAGTTTCATGTCCTACCAACTAAGCCAGTCAGGTGTCCCTACTCTTAAATTCTTTAATGTGCTCTGGGGCATGTAGGTGGCTCAGTCAGTTAGGCGTCCAACACGTTGATTTCGGCTCAGGTCATGATCTCGTGGTTGGTGAGTCTGAGCCCTGAATCAGGCTTCATACTGACAGTGCAGAGCCTGCTTGGGATTCTTTTTCTCTTCCTGTCTCTGCCCCACTTTGCCTGCATACCTCCCCCTGCCAAAGTAAATAAACTTAAATTTTTTAAAAGTATTATAAAATTCTTTAATGTGCTCAATTAAAACAGGACTTTGTGTCTGTTAAGTCTTCCTTTTTGTCCTTATCTCTGGTTCCCCAGTAGTGGTGGTATATATTCTTTCATATTTTTTCTGATTATTTGTGTGTGCATGTGTGTTATAATGCTATTATGCTATATTTGCTTTTCTTTTTTTCTTTTAAATGGGCTTCATGCCCATTGTGAAGCCCAGTATGGGGCTTGAACTCACGACCCTTAAGATCAAGACCTAAGCTGAGATAAAGAGTCAGATGCTTAACTGACTGAGCCACTCAGGCAGCCCTGGTTTAATTTTTTTCCTAATAAGGTCTGGCATCTTTCCATATTAGTACATGAAAAACTATCTCATTTCTTTTGAAATTGCATATTATTTCACAATTTAGTGAATCTGTCAGTGGGCATTTGTAACTTAAAAAAAATTTTTTTAATGTTTTATGTATTTCTGAGAGAGACACAGCGTGAGCAGGGGAGGGTCAGAGAGAGAGGGAGACACAGAATCTGTCAGCACAGAGCCCGATGTGGGGCTCGAACCCACGACCATGAAATCATAACCTGAGCCAAAGCTAGATGCTTAACCGACTGAGCCACCCAGGCGCCCCTCATTTGTAACTTTTTAAACAATGCCATAATCAACATTTCGTTATCATTCATATTTGTGTACTTGTATGTCTTTCTCTGCACTACATACCTAAAATGGATTGTTGAGTTAAGCAAGTATATCAAAATTTGATAGACTGCCAAGTTGTCTCATAAAAGGGTTGTTCCAATTTATATTCATCAAGTGGTGTATGAGATTACCTATTTTCTTACACTGTTGCCAACACTGGCTATTAGTAAATTTTAAAAAGATTTTATCACTCTTCATGACCAGAATATGGTATTTTTTTATAATTTGCATTTTCCTGTAATCTGCATTTTATTTTTTACAATCTGTATTTTAAAATGAGGCAGATTTTTAAAATATGTGTTCTTTCTTGAGCTAAGAAGAATAAATTTTATAAATGTACTTTGGGAGGGTAAAAGGAAATTTATGCTAAACATGTTCTATCCCATATTTGGCATAAATGTGGGATAGAACATATTTGGTATCTCTCCGGATAAGTAAAACACAGTATGTGAAGCCCTAGGATGGTGCTGGGTACATAGTGGATATTAAATAAAAGTGTGTTCTCTTTCATTCCTTCATTTTCTTTTTCTTCCAGTTAATTGATAATCTCTTTTTGGTCTGACTTGTTCTTTAGGTTTTCTGTAGTTGTTCCTCTGTTATCTGAGATAACAGAATGAAAGATCTTTTCAGTGAGTTTATGTGAAAGATTTCTACCTTGGGTCTGTGGGAGTCAGAAGGTTGGACAGTGTAGTTTCTTGTCTTCCAAAGTAAAATCTTGCATTTTATATTTTTGTAGCACACATTCTAGATTATTACTTGTTTTATGAACAATATTTCTGATAAGTTCTTGAGAGTGACTCATGGGGAGCTCTTGGGTTGGCAAGCTGACTGCAGAGCTACATGGGTTGCTAAAATGTTAGATGTGGTCAGAGCTTTTAAGAAAAGGTTGTGTACATCCTTATATTGATCTGTATAGTCAGTGCAATTTCATTCATGATATAGTAGAGCAAAGGAACTAGAATAACCAAAACAGTTTTGGAAAAGACCCATTATGGAGGACTCACATGACTTTTTTAAATACTCTACAGATTCAGTAATCAAGACTGTGTAGTTTTGGAAAAATGGATAGACTTACAGGCTGGTGGAATAGAAGAGAGAGTCCAGAAATAGATCCACACATACATGTGATTTTACTACAGAAATGCAAAGGCAGTTCAGTGGAATAAGGATAGTCTTTTCAACAAGTTATACAGGAATAATTAGATGTCCATAAGCAAAAAATATGGATCTAGACCCATATCTACACTATATACAAAATTTATCATGTATCATAGGCCTTAATATGGAACCTAAATTTGAAAATTATAAGAGTTCCAGAGGAAAACAGGAGAAAATCCCTTGACCTTGAGTTAGATAAAGATTTCTCAGGTACCTCACTGAAAATAAAAGAAAGCACAAGAGAAAAATGAAAAATTTGAGTTCATCAAAATTTAAACTTTTGCTTTCCAGAAGACACAGCTAAGAGAATGAAAATAGAAGTTCTAGATGGGGAGAAAAATATTTGCAGAATTCATCTGATAAAGGGTTGGTACTCAGAATATACAGGGAATCCTCAAAACTCAGTAATAAGAAAACAACCCAAAGAAAAGTGGTCAAAAAATTTGACCAACCAATTCACTAAAGAAAGGAATGGCAAACAAACATGAAAAGATGCTCAACGTCTTCAGTTATTAGGAAATAAGACACAACTATATTAAGTAAGATTAAAAAAAAAAAGTTCTCTGCTTCCAGTAGTGCTACTGGTGACCATGTAATCCTCACCCTCAGGAGCAATGACGACACCCTGGACTCTTTTTGTGGGAGTTTCAAATTGCCCTGTGTCCTTGCAGCATTGGATTTGAATTTGGATTGAATTTGAAATCTGTGGTGCTTCTTAGTGGTTCTATTGAATACAATGGTAATCTTTGACAATTTATAGAACAGAAGGGATTTCAGCTTCCTTGTTAGGAAAGGCTCTTCTATAGTGTAGAGTCTGGGCACCATAAAAACGAAGGACTCCATAGTGTCCTATATTCCTGGGTTTTCTTTTATTGGATCTTTAAATTTTGGACAGATTTTTATCTGCTTTAAGCTCATGCTATTGAAGAGTGACCAAATTCTACCTATTTAGGTGGTGCGGAGTATGTTTTTCATATCACTGGCTGTCACAGTGGGTGATTATTCTTTCTGATTGTTGCAGGTACTCCATCCTCTAAAGCAGCAGGGCTAGCCAACGGTGACCATGGAATGGAAGGGAATGATACTGCGGGTAAGTGGTTCCTTGGATTCCCCAAATGTGGAGGTGAAACAGTCCCAGTACACACCTCGATGATCTCCTTTGAGGAAGATTGTTAGGGAGGCATGTGAATTATTCTTAAGGGTTTTGTTGTTCTTGTTGGATGTATTCAGATCCAGGGCATCTGCCACATAACATCTCCAACAACAGAAGAAAAGAGTGGTATTTCTTGAATATTTGTTGTAGTTGTGCCACACAAGAGCTGGATCAATCTTAAAAATACAATTATAGATGCAGACTAATCATCATCAAAACATGTTGTTATAGTGGAGGCCTTTGGCCACGACAGCTCTTTACACAGGCTTTTCCCCACTGCACTCAGCTTGCTTTCCATGGCTCAATGTTAGGAAATCTATGAGCCACAAATTAAAAGTTCTTTCTTTTCTGTTTTGCCCTCAGTCTTTCTCTTTTCTCTTTTTCCTCCCCTTTAACTGTTACTTTTGAAATCTGTCTCTAATCTTAGTTCCTAGCTTATTACTAAGACTTTGATATTCTATCAGCTAGCACTGAGTTCCCGGGGTTCCCACCTCATAACTAGCACCAGCTCTCTAATCCCAGTGTATTTGTATTGAGCAGAATTCTCAAAGAAGTAGCAGGGTCCACAGGGATGTTCTGTGCAAACCTTCTCTTAGGTAGCCATTAAGAGAGTCATGCTGTATTTTTATAAATAACTGCACTTACTTTGCAGTTGTAATCAGGCTGACACTGTTGACCCAAATGAATAGACCTCTACTGGGCAAGCAAACTGCTCTTTGCAACAGAGTGTGCCCTTAACTGGGGCATAACATTCGATTCACATTGCTGCGCTGGAGGCGAGCACTAGACACGTGCTGTGTCTGTGTTTCCCTTGTATGGGTACCTCAGCCTTGAGACGACTTTCCTTGAACCACCATACGATTTCTGTTTGTAAGGCTTCCAGAAAGCCTCCTGTTAGCAACAGCAGTTATTCCAGGATTTATTTTTTATTCTGTGACCTTTCAAAATGTCCTATCCATCTTTGTATCTCCGATTTATTGATGGCTATTTTCCATTTGTTGTGAATGTTAGTTTTACCCAGTGACATTAACATCCTTATTAGCAGCCTATTAACTTAGAAACTCTTTAGAAGCTAAAAACAACCAGAAGTACCACCTTATCTTCCAGTTTTGTGAAGGGGAATTTTTGTATTTCTTTGAAAACCTTTGTTGTATTATTGACTGTTTCTGCGCCTGCTTTGAAAGCCGAGTCATCTGTGTAGTATAGTTTTAAGGAAACATTTATGGAAATATCCCTGTGGTTGAAGGAGAAGCTTGAACATGAACTTTTAAGAAATGTGTGTAAGTTCAGCTTTCTTTGACAAAGAGGCAGAGCCAAGGGAAGAGAAGGGTTTGAGGAGATGATTGGATTAGCCAGTTGAAGGAGTGGATGCCATTTTCATCTAGAGAGGAAACAACTGTCAAAACTAGAGATTTTTCCCAGCAAGATGTCAAGTATGACCAGAAGAGACCCAAACTTTGTGTAGCAATTGCTTCTGATTACCAACTCTTAATAGCACGGAAAAAATTGAACAGGAAAAACATACAGCCTGGCCCTTACTGTTTAAAGACTTTCAGTTCTCTGGTGGCAAAAAAGAACCCAGGGATTTATGAACTGCCCACTGACATTATGGCAACAGTAGAATATGATTTGCATACCTTGGAAGATACTTGGTTTCTGAATTTGACCTCTTGAAAATATGCATGTTTCGCTGGGGGTGGGAAGGAGTAGGGAGGGGACAAAGAGTGCATGTTTTTGGAGCATGTTGTGACCTCATTCTGATTTGGCCATTACTAACTAGAGCACGTAGCTCAATGCCAGTTTGAAAAAAAATCCCATTTCTGTTTTATTCAGGATGTTGTCTCTAATCCTAAGAGCAGACCAGCTCCACTGATAGCATATAAAGGGTGTATGAGCATCTTGCTGTGTTGAACTTGCTGTTTACTAATAACCTGTGCTTTTCTGCCCTTTCCTTCCCCTTCCTACTTCTTCCTCTCTTTCTATTTTTCTCCTCCCAGAAGCCTAGCGTGTCTCTCCACACTGGGGCTGCTGCAACACCAGACCAGTGATCTTTCCTAAGCACCGTTACACTTCTAAAACCTGCAGCATTTTGCAGAGCTTTGCTTTTCCTTCCTGGACACGATGTAGAAGAAGCTGAGGGTAGTTCTTCGGGGCCTATTTCTGCTGCTGCCTGAGCAAACCACCTGCTTCTTCTCGTGCTCTGCAGGGCTTGATGGAACCTCCTTTCCCTTTGTGAGCACAGAGTACAAGATGAATCCTTTTTAATTTTAATATTTTATAAAGGGCATCTAATGTCTTTTATTTCATGTTCTCTTTGAAAACTCATTTTATCATTTCATTCAATCTCACATTTTTGGTTTTTTTTTTTTAGACATTTTGAGTTGGCCTTTTCCATTTATTTTTTCAGCTCTTCAGAATGAATCAGGATATTGTAACACCAAATAAGAACGTGTGCTTTCATAAAGGGATTGAGTCCACCAGTACTGCAGTGACCCTCCCTCCCCTCTCCCTTCCCTCTCCCACCTTCTCCCTCTGTGAGCTTGCTTTTAGGGAGAGACAGTCTTTTAGGCTTACCTGTGTTTCTCTCCACCTTACTAAAATCTGAATAACTATAGCTATTTTAATTTAAAGTTTTCTAATTTAGAGTAGCCCTGACTCAACTTTGAAAAGTACTTCCTCAAATTAAATCATCTTTTGTCATTTGCAAGTTGGGCTGAAATTGTTTATATTATGAAATTATGGTTTATTTGTCTAGAGGCTTAGATTCTCTTGAAAGTCTGACAGCCTTTTTTTGTGTATGAAATTTTATAACCAAAGTTACTTTCATAACACGATCATGAACTATCAAAATAAGAATTGAGAAGTTTAAGAAAGTGGAATCCTGTATAGACTACTGGGATGCTGATACAGATAGAAAACAACTTTTTCTGTAAACACATGAGAATGAAAGTACATCGCAATTCACTGAAGAACTACAAACAGCTTATCAGGTTTCTAATGACATGGTTATCAGATTGGATGCAAACTCTGTTCAGGTAGTGTCTTGAATCCCTTTGGTCTCTGGAGAAGCCTTTTTGCAGCGTGCCAGGGAGATTGGTGGATCACATGTGAAGACCTTTACAAATCAGCATTTATACTCTTTGCATTCTGAGGATTGTCCCAGTGGGACTTTTTGCTTTTCCTTTTTAAGTTTATTTTACTTATTTTGAGAGAGATGGAGAGGGAGAAAATCCCAAGTAGGCTCTTCACTGTCAGCATGGAGCCCAGTGGGACTTTCTTAAACTCGTTCCTCGTTTTCCCACAGTAATAGCTAAAAAATCTAGAAGAACCATTTGGAAAAAGTACTGCGGAGCTTTTCAGATAATAACCTTTGATTGGATATTTAGAAAGAGAATATAAAACCTGGGCCATGTTTTGAAATCTTAGACGAGTTCTGGTTTAAGATCCAGAATGTGAAACACTCCAATTTTCTGTCCTCTGATTAATTATGCAGGTTGTCATAATCAACAAATTATTGATTATTTTGGATTAAAATAAATAATTGGCACTAGGTTCTGAGGAAATTTTGAGTTGTATATTATTTTAGGTCCTCTGACACAAAACTACTTTTGAGATGGAAAAACCAGAATATTATGAAAGTTTAAACAGAGTCTCTGCAGTGACTTCTGGAATTCAGGAAGCATTCCCTCTTCTGGTCACAAGCAGGAGCTTGCTCCTCTGCCAGAAATTCCTTCTGTGTGTTCTTGGAGAGAAGACACTTAGAGGAAGCACATTTGAGGCATGTGCTTATGCTTACCTCCGAAGCAGTTGATAAAATATAAAATCTCTGAACTGTAGGAGAGCACCCATCAAATAAAACCTAGCACTTTCCCCTTTGGTGTGCAGTTAGTTGTTCAGTATGTTTTTTGGTTTTCTGTGTTTGTTTTGGTTTTGGTTTTTTGGCCAGGAACTTTTCAATCCTGGCAGTGCTAACTTTTAAGGATCAATTTTGACCTTTTTCTGTCACTTCTAACCAGTCTGTACAGCTTGTGAAAGCAGCAGGTGGCTGGAGAAGCCCAGGGCAGCTCTACTGTGGCAGTGGTCAAAGGGGCACGCTCACACTCCATTGCTGACATTGATTTATTCCACTTTGATTTCCATTTTGCTTTGTTTTTGTTTGACTTTCTTCCCCCAAATATGTTTTTTTTTTTCAATTTATGGAATTGAAATTTTCCACTAATAACAGCTAAAATTCGGTGTACATTGTTAGCTCTCTCTGTTTCCCTTGGGATGTTTCATTTTGCTTCAGTACAGCCTTGTATGAGGGAGCCGGTTCTGTAAGGAAATGCTTTTTTGTCATCCTGGTCACAGCAGAGCATGAGGTTACCAGACTGGTCAGCGTTGTTCTATTGAAATATATTTCTTATATGTAATCTTTCTCTTTCTCTCTCTCTCTTTTTTTTTTTCTTTTTCGGCCCAATGTTGAAGATGTAGAACTTTGTTTATAAATAACATTTTATATAACCTTGTTCATGCACCTGGGTTTATATTTTTTGTGACTTTAGACTACAACAGTTTGTATTTGGGGCATTTTAATGTGATCATTGTGCTAAATAAATTACACTAATAAACATCTTACATTAACACCTCACAGACTGGATTTTGGTTGGAATCTTAATTACTGAAGTATAATGTGAGTTTGGCAAATAAAGACTCTTGAGGAATGAGTTTTCAGTCTAACTAAGCTTCTAATCCCACCCATAATGATTTCATAATTGTACGGGCATTTTACTCGCTGACAGACATTTTCATTTTCACTAACGTTGTTTTTGATTCTCAGAATAACTCCTTTTTATCCAGAATCTGTATTAGTTAAGCCCAAATGACTGATATTTTATAGCATCTGATGAGAAAAACAGTTGGGAGAGTGGCAACATGTGGTTAATCCAAAAGAGTTTCATGGCATATCAGTTATTGTTAGATAACTTCTGATACTCCATGTCCAGTTAAAATTCAGGTTCACAGTGTTCCTAAAATGCCTTCTGAATTATCAGTTGAAACTGTTACATTCAATGACATTTTAATTTTGTAACTTTATTATTTGATGATCTTTAATATGCTGCTTCTTTTTTTTTTAATTTTTAAAAATGTTTTATTTATTTCTGAGAGAGAGAGAGAGAGAGACAGCGTGAGCAGGGGAGGGTTCTGAGAGAGAGAGAGGGAGACACAGAATCTGAAGCAGGCTGTAGGCTCTGAGCTAGCATTCAGCACAGAGCCTGATGTGGGGCTCGAACCCACAGACCACAAGATCATGACCTGAGCTGAAGTCAGATGCTGAACCAACTAAACCACCCAGGCACCCCTAATATGCTGCTTCTGGGAAGAATTCAACAGAATGCCCAATTCCCTACCCATTTCTGGGTTACTGTTTCTTTACAGTCGGTAGATTTGCAAAGGCAATATATTGACTGAACTAAGACATTGTAAAGATTCTATGCCTAAGATAATTTGCGTGGTATAAAGAACATTTTTCAGATTGGCAGATTTTTTATTAAGAAAGTTCAGTTTAATGTTCTTAGGTTTCCCTTTGTGTGTGTGTGTGAGAGAAAGAGAGAGAGCGCGCATGAGCAAGTGGGGAAGGGTGGGGGGGGACAAAAGATCTGAAGCAGGCTTTTTGCCAACAGCAGACAGCTCAATGCGGGGCTTGAGCTCACAAACTGTGAGATCATGACTGGAGCCAAAGTCAGATGTTTAACCAACTGGGCCACCCAGGTGCCCCCCTCCCCCTTTTTAAGATTTTATTTAAGTGATCTCTACACTTAGCATAGAGTTCAAACTCACAACCTCAATGTCAAGAGTTTCACGCTCCACCGACTGGGGCAGCCAGGCTCCCTCTTGGATTTCCTTTAAATAGGGGGGCTTAACAATCTATTCTTAGGTTTAAAGCACAAGAATTTACATACTATAAATAATAATTCACAGTCCTCACTAACTTCTTATAAGTATGCTAGGATTAAAGGTTCTGGTGATTGGGATAATTCTTAGATCTTACTAGTGTATTCTTTTTGATGAAAGTGAGATGAAATCTGGCTACCATTGGATTCTTCCCTCTTGTAGACCTGATAATACAGTGGAGATGGGAGCTTTGAGAGGGTTCTGGATAAAGACATAGGACTGGTGGGGCAGACACAGAATGTTAGTTTCATTTCTAAGTCACGTGTAAGAGTGGATTATCTTCAATTTTATATTGATGTTGTTTCCATTACAGTGAAGGCTTAACAAGACTTAACCACAGATTATTTGTGGAATAAATGTCTATGCTACCATGGAGGCTAAGCTAGATGCAGTAAACGAACTCCTCCACAAATGGCAGTGCTACTGGTGGTTTCCATTGTGAACAGACGAGGTGGCTTTTTATTGTGAGAACCATTCTGAATGTGGTGTGATACCCACCCGGTCATAGCAGCAGGGAAAGAGTGAAACTGCTTTGTTGGAATGTCATGACACAAATGATATCCTAGGGGTTTCATCACTGTCTCCTGTAGCATCAGATAGAATGCAAGGAATTTAACACTAGAAAAATTCTAAGTAACCACAAATGTGAAATCTTAGCAGAAAAATAAATCTGTAATGTTAGAATTTCTGAGCAGCTATTGTAACCAACCTCTAAGTTGGCATTATAACTTACAAATGAAGCTCAAACATAAAGCTGCACAGTGTGTTCTGGATGTAGACACAGCAAGACCTCCTTTTCCCTACCTCATCCCCAAATCCTAGAAACGAAAGTTTAATTTCTTTCATTTTCCAAGTACAAGTTGCATATTGGAGACACATTAGTAAAATACAAACACCTAATGTTTCTTCAGGTTTTTTGCTTCGTGGTTTTCTGATAAAAGTGTAGAACTTCTTAGAAAATTCCACAGATTAATTCAACATTAATACAACATGGTACATTGGTTTCTAAGGTATTTAGGACTCCCTTGGAACCAGCTTGTGCACTGAGCATTTAAATATACAGTGAGCTGTTTGATTTCAGTTTCTTTTGGAGCTTTGTATTGAATAAGACAAAATAGCTTCTTCCTGAGCTTTACGTGAACCGATTATTCTGATACACTTTTTTATTTATTTATTTTTTAAATGTTTTATTTATTTCTAGGAGAGAGAGAGAGAGAGAGAGAAAGACAGCGTGAGCAGGGGAGGGTCAGAGAGAGAGGGAGTCACAGACTCTGAAACAGGCTCCAGGCTCTGAGCTGGCAGTCAGCACAGAGCCCGACGCGGGGCTCGAACCCACGAACCGCGAGATCATGACCTAAGCGAAAGTCGGACGCTTAACCGACTAAGCCACCCAGGCGCCCCATGATACACTTTAAAAAAAATTTTTTTTTAATATTTTATTTATTTCTAGCAGAGAGAGAGAGACAGCGTGAGCAGGGGAGGGTCAGAGAGAGAGGGAGTCACAGACTCTGAAACAGGCTCCAGGCTCTGAGCTGGCAGTCAGCACAGAGCCCGACGCGGGGCTCGAACCCACGAACCGCGAGATCATGACCTAAGTGAAAGTCGGACGCTTAACCGACTAAGCCACCCAGGTGCCCCTTTTTTTAAAAAAAATTTTTTTTAATGTTTTATTTATTTCTAGCAGAGATAGAGAGACAGTATGAGCAGGGGAGGGTCAGAGAGAGAGGGAGCATGATACACTTTTTTAAATCATAACTTTGTTTATATGATTTCCTTCTTTTTGTGGAGTGACACTCTGTCTTATGATAACAGGCATATGTAGATACAGAATATTTTTCTTTTATTTGTAATTTCATAAGTAATATACAAATACTTTCTCCTTTCTTGAAAAATGAAAGCATTATAGATATAGCTAGACTGTATCAGAGACCAGAGGATTTTTACTAAAAGAACTAATCATACAGTTTTTGTAAATTGATTTTGTATTTTTAACTGAATGTAAAATCTTGAACAAATTTTTCTGATACATCTTATGAATAATAGGGATAACTGTCCTTTGGATAGCCCTTTAGAGTTTGTAAACCCTTTCGAATGTATAATAGTATATCCATTTCTCATTTGAAGAAGTTGAAGTTAGGTTAATGATAGAGCTCAAACTCAAACATAGGCTGATAAGCCTTGTGCTCTTTTTATCACAGCCTGTCATATCACAGTGGGTCTTCTAAGTACTAACCAAGTGTCACAAAGGCAATTGGAAGGAAGGGACCTTTAAAGGCCTGTGGTTTTTTTTTTTGTTTGTTTGTTTTTTTAAGTTTATTTATTTAGAGATTTTGAGGGAGGGAGGGGTAGAGAGAAAGAAAGAGAATCCTAAGCAGGATCCTTACTGTCAGTGCAGAGCCCAATGTGGGCTCAAACCCACAAACCATGAGATCGTGACTTGAGGGAAATCAAGAGCCAGACACTTAACTGACTGAGCCACCCAGGCCCCCCTAAAGGCCTCTTTTAAAGGCCTTTTTAGGTCACTACTTTCTAGGAGAAAATCCAGGCTGAGGCAAAGTCTTTGTGTGTATAGGTAGTTTATTTTGAGAAGTGATCCCATGAAAAAAAGTGTAAGAGACCAGGAAAAGTGAAATTGGAAAGAGGACAAACCAATGTGAAGAAGTGTCACTAACTTCATCACTTCTGTGGACAAAGGGGCCTTAATCTTGGGCCATCTCTCAGTTAATTGTTGTGCTTTTGGGTTTGTATTTGTGCACTGCCAGACTGCAGATGACTCGTCTCTGGCATCAAGATGATGTGAGGCAGAAAATTCTGGTTTGGTTGAAATAAAGTGCAGTCAAATCACACCTACATGTACCTGGGTGCTGCAGTTATAGGTAGAGTGAAAGATGGACATTTAAAGAGGATTGGGAACAAGAGGTGTCCAGTTAACCCAAGAGGATTAATTCAACAAAAGATTCATCTGCTTATGCCTTATTATAAGGAATGAGGTCCTTGATTTCTGTAGAGGGAAATGTGAAGGAATTTCATCTATCATGGAACTAATTTCCCAAGCCTAATTGTTAGAAACTGTATAACCAATTATATAAGTTACAAAAATTATTTCTGGAATTTTGTATCCTAATGTTTTCTTCTTGAGTCAGTTTTAGTAGTAATTGCCTTTTAAGGAATTTGTCCATTTAATCTGTAATTTGTTGCCATGCCATTGTTTCTAATTTTTGCTTGTAAACCCTTTTATTTCTGCAAGATTGGTGTTGATATCCCTTCTTTCATTTCTGAGTTTAGTAATTTGAGTCCTATCTCTTTTACTGATCCTTCCAGTTACAGATTTGTCAAATTTGTCACTCTTTTCAACGGATAAACTTTTGGTTTTGTTGTGTTTTCTCTATTTTTTCTTTTCTATTTCATTTATTTCCACTCTCATTTGTATTAATTTCCTTTCCTCTGCTTGCTTTGGGTGTAGTTTGCTTTTCTTCTAGTTTCTTAAGGTGTAAAGTTATGTTACTGATTAGTGATTTTTTTACCCCCCTTTAATATAAGTTTTTACAGCTATAAATTGCCCTCTTAGCACTGCTTTAGTTGCATCTCATGAGTTTTGGTGTGCTGTGTTTTCATTTTCATTCATCTTAAAGTATTTTCTAATTTCCTTTGTGATTTCTTTGACCTATTGGTAATTTAAGAGTATGTTGTTAATTTCCACATGTTTGTGAATTTCCCAAACTACTCTCTGTTGTCATTCCCTAATTTCATTCCATTGTAATTGGGGAACATATTTTGTATTATTTCAGTGCTTTTAAATATATTTAGGTTTGTTTTATGGCCTAACATATGGTCTGTCCTAGAAAATGTTCCATGTGTACTTGAGAAGAATGTATATTCTGCTGTTGTTGTATGGAATGTTCTAAAAAAATGTGTGTTAGATCTAGTTGGTTTCTAGTGTTGTTCAGATCCTCTATTCCTATTCTGTCTAGTTCATTAATTATTGAAAGTGGGTTAGGGGTGCCTGGGTGGCTTAGTCGGTTGAGCGTCCGACTTTCGCTTAGGTCATGATCTCGCGGTTCGTGGGTTCGAGCCCCGCGTCGGGCTCTGTGCTGACTGCCAGCTCAGAGCCTGGAGCCTGTTTCAGTCTGTGACTCCCTCTCTCTCTGACCCTCCCCTGCTCACGCTGTCTCTCTCTCTCTCCTAGAAATAAATAAAAAAAACATTAAAAAAAAAAAAGTGGGTTATAGTTCAGCAATGGTTGAACTATTAATTTCTTTTAAAAAATTCTAGGGTGTGGTTCAAAGGATGTATACAGATGATTACTGTAACCATGAGCTTCTAGGAGCTTCCAATGCAGCAGTGAAATATCAGTTACTGGTAGGAAGATTTAAAGTGCTTTTTCAGATGATTTTTTTTTCTTTCAAAATCCAACAACCTTTTTTTTTTTTTGGTAGAAATTGGAAAATCTAACCTAAAATTCATGTGGAACTTCAAAGGATAAACAGCCAAACAATCTTGAAAAAGATTAAGTTGGAGGTTTCACAGTTCCTGATCTCAGAACTTAATTGCAGTGCTACAGTAATCAAAAAGTATGGTCCTAGCCTAGACCAAGATAGACATATATAGACCAAGGAATACAATAAAGAGCCCAGAAAGAAATTCTTGCAAATATGGTCAGATGATTTTAGACAAGAGTGCTAAAACCATTCAGTGAGGAAAAGATAGTCTTTTCAACAAATGGTATTAGGACAACTGGATATCCACATGCAAAAGAGTGACATTGGGCTTTTACTTTATACCAAATGCGAAAATTAACTCAAAATGCTGAAAGACCTAAATATAAGAGCTGAAACTATAGAACTCTTAGAGAAGAAAACATAGGACAGAGACTTCATGACATTGGACTTGGCAATGATTTCTTAGATATGACACCAAAACACAGGCCACAAAAGTAAAAATAGATAAATTGGACTCCATAAAAATTAAAAACTTTCGTGCATCAGAGCATACTATCAGTAGAAGGCAACCCATAGAATGGGAGAAAATATTTGCAAAACATATCTGAATAAGAGATTAATATCCAGAATATATAAAACACTCCTACAGTTCAACAACATAAAAACAAGATTAAAATGCACAAGGGACATGAATAGACAGTTCCCCAAAGAAAATCTACAAATAGCAACAAGCACATGAAGAGATGCTCAAATCACTAATCGTTAGGAAACTGCAAATCAAAACCACAGTGAGATACCACTTCACACCCAAAAAATCCAAATAAACAAAACATAACAAGTGTTGGTAAGGATGTGGAGAAACTGGAATCCTTGTGCATGATTGGTAGGAATGTAAAATGATGCAACCACAATGGGAAGTGGATTGGTAGTTTTATAAAAAATTAGAAATAGAATTATTGAATGGTCTGGCAATCCCACTTCTTGGTATATGCCCAAAATAATTGAAAGCAGAGACTCAACATAGCAGCATTATTTACAGTAGTCAAAAGGTAGAAGCAACCTGTATGCCCACTGATGGATGGATGGGTGGATGGATGCATGCATGGATGCATAAAATGTGGTGGGGTGATTATACACTCAGTGTATATACACTCAGTGTATACACTCAGTGGGGTGATTCAGCCTTAAAAAAGGAAGAAAAGTCTAAAACATGGTCTAACATGGATGCACATTAAAGCCATTATACTCCGTGAAATAAGCCAGTTAAAAAAGAAAGAATACTGATTCCACTTATATGATTATTCTTACATGAGGTTCTGTATATAAACAGCCAAATTTATAGAGACAGTTGGGTAGAGTTTCAGTTTTGCAACATGCAAAAAGCTCTGAAGATGGATGGCAGTGATATTTGCATAATATTATGAATGTACTGAATGATACTGAACTCTATAGTTAAAAATAGTAAAAAAAAATATGGTAAAGATAAATAAACTAGCTCAATAAAAAAGATGATTTTCAAATTAACCATCATGAACACTATAGACCTCTTCAGAATTAACAGTAATGCTTTATTACTAGCTGTCTTGTGGCTTCTTTTCCAGTTGCAGAGAAAAATACACAAATAAGTAAACATTACTTAAATGTTAAAGAGTTAGCAAGGAACATTTGGTAAGAACAGATGTGTAATAATGGTTAAATACATGAGGAGGTTGGATGAGAACTAGTGAAATTTGAAACTAGAGTTTGAAATCTCCATTTGGATACAAAGTTGCCACCTCACTTGAGGTATAGACGGAACTGATCCCCCTTCTAAATCAAAACAAAACAAGAACAAAAACTTGCTTCTCCATTCATTAAATGGAAATAGAATGTCCTTCTAGTTGCTCAGCCTAAATGTTTGCCTTCCTCTATCTCTTTATCTTGCACCCCACATCTAATTTGGCAGAAAAATGGACCTGTGGGGTGCCTGGGTGGCTGGATAGCTTAAGTATCTGACTCTTGAGCTCAGCTGAGGTCATGATCTCACAGTTTTGTGCGCTTGAGAGTCTCTCCATCTCTGTCCCTCCCCACTTATGGTCTCTCTGTCTCTCTCAAAATAAGTGAATAAACTTAAAAAAACAGCTTAAAATAATTTTTTTTTTTTTTTAAGAAAAGAAAAATTGACCTGGAACCTGACCATTTCTTACCACCTTCACTGCACTTGTCCCTGATTGGAGCCACCCTGTCTCACCTTGACTACTATAATAACCGCCCACTTTAGTCTTCCACCTTCCATTTGTTTGCTTCCCATAGTGTATTCTCCTGTTACTCTTTTGCTTAAAATTAAAACCCTTCCAGTGGTTTCCTATCTCAAAGTAAAAGCCAAAGTTCTTACCAGTCACCACAAGGCTTTATGATACCCCTGACAACCCTCCCCTTTGCTAACTTTGCTCCATTTTTGTTCTTAGTACTATTACTGAAGAAGCCAGGTGGGCCTTTATCTTGAGCTCTGAGTCCTAGCTGTTTTTTCTGGGTTGTTCTTCCCTCAGATATACTCACAGTTCACTCTACCTTTTCAGTGAGGCCTTCTCTGTTCTATCTAAAATTGTAACTCTCCCATTTTTCTCTCCGACTTCTCTGCCTCTATTTTCTCCACGGTGCTTGTCACTTTATAATTTGTACAATTTAATTATTTATCTTGTTTATTCTTACTTTCCCCACTCGAAGATAAATATTATAACGGGTAGGGTTTCTGTTTTTGTCACTGATGTGGCCGGGCACCTAGAACAGTGTCTGGCACATAGTATGTGCTCAGCAGCTCTTGGATAAATCATCTTGTTGAATGTGTAATTAAAAAAAAAAAGAAAGAAAGAAAACAACTCTGAAGGAGAGAAATGTGATTCTGAGAAAGTCTGTCCTAAATTGGCAATCATATTTGTACTAAGATGGAAGGGCTGAAAGTAAAGTAGGTGAAGGGGTGGAGGTTGGGAGGGTGCACTGAGTAAGGCACTGACTAAAGCAGAGAGAAGAGCTAGTGCGCTCTCTCTCTGTCTCTAATGATTATTTATTTTGAGAGAAAGAGAGAAAGAACATGGGAGGGGCAGAGAGAGGGAGAGAAAGAATCCAAAGCAAGCTCTGCACTGCCAGCTTGAACCCACGAACCATGAGATCATGACCTGAGATGAAATTAAGAGTCGGATTCTCAACCAACTGAGCCACCCAGGCAACCCCCGAAGAGCTCTCTTTCTGGCAGTGGAGGGATATTTCTGCTGTTGCCTGCATGCTTCCTGCTCATTCTAAAGGATATCAAGACTTTCCCTTATAGATCTTTTGCTGTATTTCTGTAGCATGTAAGAAATGTAGCAGGCAGTTTTTCCATGTATCCAGGGTACAGATCTATCCTCTCCTGTCTTTGGAGGCACAGCCCAAGTATATATTATTGGCGTTATTACTCTCATATCCCTGACCATGTGAAGTTTACAATGATTTGCCATCTTCCTCTTTACCTAACATATTTTCATGTCTAAAACTTTGTCACTGGGTCTGAAAAGAACCAGTGTAGTTAATAATTGTAGTTAATAATAAAGCCTGTGCTATGATCTTTCTATACTACCGAAAAAATTACAAGCTTCTGTCTAGACATCATGTCTGTTGTGTTTAGTGTTGGCCACCTTGCTATTTTGTATATAAACAGAAAAAGTTGATCTGACTTGAATTTTGTATATTGTTGACATAGCATAAGCAGTTTGGTCATATCCCTTCTTTTCTCCAAACCAGCATTTTTCTCTGAGCATGCGGTTCTTTCTGCTTGTTTCAGGCCTTACGTGGGAAAAGAAAGTTAAGAGCAGGGCCATGTATAATTGTAGTAAGTTTTGCCAGGTCCAGGTGTCACTACATGGGTTTTTGTTTGTTTGTTTTTTGTTTTTTTTGTTTTTTTTAAATTTTTTTAATGTTTTATTTATTTCTAGGAGAGAGAGAGACAGCGTGAGCAGGGGAGGGTCAGAGAGAGAGGGAGTCACAGACTCTGAAATAGGCTTCAGGCTCTGAGCTGGCAGTCAGCACAGAGCCCGACGCGGGGCTCGAACCCACGAACCGCGAGATCATGACCTAAGCGAAAGTCGGACGCTTAACCAACTAAGCCACCCAGGCGCCCCATGTTTTTTGTTTTTTTGGAAATAAGTTGTCTTAGTGATTTGTTTAGATTTGAGAAAACTGGGAAAAGAAGGCGTAGATCTACTCTCTACAAGCTTGGCTCTCTTGGGGATGTTATTTGCCCTCTTTGAGCTGAAGTTTCCCCCTCAATAAAAGGAGAACTAGTAATACAAGAATTGTTTGGGTTAAGGAAGAGAAAATAATTTCAGTGCTTTGTATCATGGGTGAAAGGGTTAATAAATGTAAGATGATATTAGGATGATGATTAATGTCTACATCGAAAGCCTTTACAGGTTCAACCCAGGAATTGGTTTTGCCAGTAAATCACTCTCTGTTTGGCCATCAGCCCCTTTTTCTATTTAGATGATTATATAACAGTATTTTAATTGGATGTAACTAGAACATGTCTGGCGTCCATTGTGTCTTTGGAGATGCTCTATTTCTAGAGGACAAAATTGAAGGTGACTCTTTAAAAGAATTCCAGGCAAACTGAAGACTTTGTTTCTTGTGAGAAAATTAACTTAGAACTTTGCCACTGCAAAAACCCAGCATAACTGGTTCTCCAGTAGGTTTTCAGCAATTTCAAATAAGATGAGAAGACCTAAAGATGTGCAAACTATAAATCTAAGTATTGACATTAGATCCCTTACAGGTCTTCATTGAAAAGTTCTGCTTTCTGCTTAACAGCAGTTAATATTTCTGATCTTTAGTTTTTCTGTGTAAAATAGAGAGGTGTTCTGTTGTTGAAGCAGCTGCTGCTGTTATTGGTGCTGAGCAGCAAAGATACAGTATGTTCTCTTATGCATATGATAGCCTTTTAATTAGGAATTAACATGTGCCTTCTGATTTATTCTTTGGCTTAAATATAGTTTTCTCCATTTAAGCCATCTCACAGTTTTTAACTCTTTCAATATCAGTATCAGTTAGGGTCTAATCAGGAGACAGAAACCACACAGTAATTTAAACAAGGGAATTCACTTTTAAAGGGTAAAAAAAACTCTTTAAGAACACAAGAATAGCAGATATAGGGAACAATTACTACCTCCAGGACTCAGGCAGAGCACACAAGGAAAGAAAATTTTGTGGAAGAGTGCTCTTCTCCCCCAAGGCTAGTTTCTTATCTTAGATGTCCTCAGTGGATGGTAAAGATGTTTGTTGAGGTGATGTAAGCCAAGATTGGCAGACAGGAAGCTGTACATGGAGGTACTGCTAAATCAGCAGATAGCCAGCTTTGGGTCACTGGTGGAACTTGGTTGGAGCCAGCTTTGGGTCACTGGTGGAACTTGCTTGGGAAGATGCTCATGTGAGTGCCGGCTAAAACACCAGTAGAGCACCATGGGAGCAAGAAGATAGAAAAGCATACAGGAAGCAAGAAGAAAAGCCCTTCCTCCAACACCCTTTACTACTAAGCTAATATACCAACTGATAAAGGAGAAACATTTACAGAGTCCGGTTCCATTATCACAAGCAACGCAGTAAAGGGGAGATTTGAGTCTAAGAGGCAATACATTGGTAACTGGTATAGTCTACCCCTTTCGCTACTTAGCTTCCATATGCACTTTTCTACATACACATGAGTGCTCATATATCAATGAAACAACGCTTACATTTCCATCTAACACGATAGAACTATTTCTCATATGATGAAAAAGTCCTCATCCCTTTCCCAAATGATAAGATGCTTAGTCACTATAGTCATTATATCCATTGCTAGACAAACTATTCACTCCTTAAATCACAGTTCACTGAATATTCTATTGCCAAGAGACTGATTGTGAAGTTAAGCTTTGGCAACTTATAATAATGGAAAGAAGGAAGAAAAGAATAAAATGGTTAGACTATACAAATAAACACAAAATATAACAAGAGAAAGTATGCAAACCATCACAGGTCTCATTTCTTTAATTAGTAATAAGACCATAATTGATGTCTATGTCTTCTTTTTCTATTTCCCTTGCCCTCAGCCAGAATCTCAGCTGATTGAAGTTCTTTTTCTGGTGAGATGACCCAAACTTTCATTTGCTTAGTAGTTTGGCCTTTTTTGGGCAGCTCTAGTTTTCCATTAACCTTATTATTAGTGTGGAAGCATTAGAGGTATCCCAACGAGTCCCCTGGGTTCCAGACGTAGTCTTCCTTCCTTTCATTGTGTAGCAACAGTCCAATTTCCCCTTGATAATCAGGCTCTGTCATTCCAGCCAATAGAGTATTCCTTTTCTGCATTTTGGTTCAGTGGAATAAAGAGTCCCAAATGGCCAGGTGGGAGTCTCATTTTGTAGTTTAATTGAACCATTGTTGTGCATGCTGGTAGATACATTCCCTCCTAGGGGACTAAGACCTTCAAGCTAGGACATCTCAAAGTTGTCAGGAGTGGAAGCAAAAATTCTGTGAGTGGGTTACTGGATAGAATAGTGACTCCCCTTGATTTCCAGACCTGCATATTATCTGGCCTGTAAAAGGTCTTTGATTCAGAGCATTCAAAGTAATACCCCCCCCCTTTTTTTTTTAGTATGTGGCCTTTCTACTGAAATTTAACTGAGTCTTTAGTAAGCAATTCCGTCTTTTAATTAGGCCAAGCCATTCTGGGTGATGGGGTGCAATAGTACCAGTTAGTTAATTCAATGGGCATGAACCCATTTTTTTTACTTCGCTGTGAAATGACTTTCTTGATCAGAGGTGGTCCTGTATGGAATGTCATGTTGGTGGAACAAACATTTTGTGAGTCCACAGGTGGTGGTACTGGCAGAAACATGGGCAGAGAAGGTAAATTTATATTCAGAATACATGTGTATTCCAGTGAGGACAAATCTCTGCCCCTTCTACATAATGGAAGAGGTTTAGTATATTCCACTTGCCACCAGCTGACAAATATTGAGAGGCTTAGTGTTGGTCTATGCCATTGACAGATTACACACTTGGCAGTAGCTTTAGCCAGATCAGCTATCATTAAGGGAAGTCCATGTTGTTAAGGTCATGTGTAACTTCCATCCCTGCCACCGTGGCCACCTTTTCATAGTCCACTAAGGAAGCACTTCATTTTTGTCCACATGTATTTTCCCCAAATTTCCTTGTCACCATTTCTCTCTAAATCTTAACCAATCAACAAAATCCCTAATAATTGTTCATAATCAGCATAAATCTATACTCTGACCATCACTGTCCCAGAGGGGACAGTGAATGTTCTGCTGAAAGTTTTGCCCACTGGGAGGTTTTCTTTACCACTGTCTTTCAGGGTAACCTTTATGTGGGGCTGTGTGCTATGTCTGTATTAGCATATTTTGCAGACCCATGTATAAATCAGGCCTTGGTTTTTCTTCTTTATTCAGATTATTTTTTTTAAGGTAATTTATTTTTGACAAAGAGCATGCATAGGAGGGGCAGAGAGAAAGGGAGACAGAGAATCCCAAGTCTTATCAATGCAGAGCCCGATGTGGAGCTCAAACTCACGAACCATGAGAGCATGACCTGAGCCAAAATCAAGAGTTGGTCACTTAACTGACTGAGCCACCCACGTGCCCCTATTCAGCTGATCTTAATGGAACTCTTAGGAGGCCATTGGCATGGGTTGAGGGAGAAGAAGCAATGTGACAGCAATCAGTTTAAAGGAGTCTGAGCTACCTGCTCATGTAACTTATTCATATCTTTGGATCTGCTTAAATTTAGTTTCTTATATATCATTTTCACTTGATGATATATTGGTACTGGGTATGCCCAACTTTATGGTTAGGTGGGTTAGATAACATACAGTTTGTGATGAGAAGCTCAGGTTACATGGTCACATTATGCCCATGTTTAGGCATTTAGTCTCTACGAACACCCAATAGGAAGTCTGAAGCTATTTCTGAAAAAGTGAATAGTTGTCTGAAGAAGAGAATATAGGTTTTTTCCAAAATTCTAGAAGTCTGGGCTGTGGTTCTTTTTTTTTTTTTTTTTTTTTTTTTTTT